>NC_077232.1:266276833-266634333 GCF_027887165.1 Monodelphis domestica | reverse complement strand
CCAAGTCATTTGGCATCTCTGGGACTTAGATTCCTGAAGAAACTAGGAAATTAGGAAATAAAACTATTTGAATGAATTTACTTCAATTCTTTGAAGGATTTGTGATCTCATCATATATATATATATATACACTTTCTTTAGTGGTACATATCACAATAATTTATACCTTCTTATTTTATGCAACTTTTGTTTATTTCTTGCCATATATCTCTTCGAGGAAGTTATTCCCAAGCTTAGGGAATTTCATCTAGATCTTCTGACTCTGTCATTATATCAGTACAATCTGGGCACTGCCCGTGAGCCATCTGTCCCTTTTTGCTATGAGGGGCATCCTTCATTTTCTGATCATACATCTCCCTGATAGATGGTTTGTGCCATTTCACCAATACAGTCTTTGATGGTGCCCATCATGTAGCTTTTGGTAATTATGCTATGGTATTCCATGCATAACCAAATAACATCACTGTAAGAATCACCAAATAACCAAATAACATCATTATAAGAATACTATTTGGAAAAAATGAACCTTTTTTTTTTTCAGAGTCCTGAAAAAGATGATAAAGGCTGCTCTCCTCATATTATTTATGTCTAAGTCAAGCTCTTATTTGTCCAAGAAATATGCCCATAAAGACTATCTCTATGGGTAATCCATCAAATTGCATATCATAGTCTGGACAAAAGGCAAATAATTTTCTTTCACTTGATGTAATCAGAATAATGTCACCCACAGATAGAAACATCTGGAAAGTCTTACCAATTCTATTTGTGCTCCTCATTAGATACATCCCATGGCAATAGCAAACACCAATTTTTTGCCTTGCCTTGATATAAAGAATCCAAGGATGGCACAATAAAGTTATTTTTGTTGTTAAAGAATTGAAGAAATATTTATGTTATTTTCATATTTTTATAGGAGAAATTTTGTTGGAGAGTCACTTACTTAAATCAAATATTTAATAAACAATTAATATACTTTTCAGTTGCTTGTGCAACTGAAGTAAGACCTATGTGTGGTTATTTGAATTTTCTGATCAATTTTTTTTTGTAATAAGACTTATGATTTTTTCCAAGTATTTATTTTCCTGGGATATTTTAGTCATCTTTAGAATTGATCTTTTAATGCTAATTGAGTCAAAATTGTTTCACCTTCTCTTTGTATAATTAAGTCTAATTCAGTAGCTTTTTAAACCATCTTAATTTTCTTGAGTATTATTCCTACATCCTCATAAAACACATGTGATACTAGAGTTGAGGAGTCATTATTATTAAGAGAAAAGAGTTTGTTATAAAAATCTTTGCAAATCTTTTCCATTTTCCTCTGTTCATTGCCTTTCCAATTTCATCCTTAAATGTACTTGGGGATGATTTGGATTAGTTGAGTCTCTCTCAAGCTTTTCCCATAAACTTGTTTTCCCTTATACTGTAGTAATTCCACATAATTCCTATCTTCCTTCTAAGTCACATACAAATTAAAGTATATCCTAAATCAGCTTATTTCTTTGCTTGCCAAGCAATATCTTTTTTTTTTTTTAACCCTTACCTTCTATCTTGGAATCAATACTGTGTATTGGTTCCAAGGCAGAAGAGTGGTAAGGGCTAGGCAATGGGAGTCAAGTGACTTGCCCAGGGTCAAACAGCTAGGAAGTACCTGAGGGCAGATTGAACTCTAGGACTGGTTCTCAATCCACTGAGACACACAGCTGCGCCCTCAAGCAATGTGTTTTAGAGAGGAATTTCTAAGCTTGTTTGGACTTATTGTAGTAACTGATTTATACTGTCTAAACTTCTTTATTGATGTTTGTTATTTTATTCATTTCTCTTTCTTTGTGGTATTACTAACTTGTTTAAACAGATTATATTAGAGCTGACTTATTTGCATTCAATATATAATTATTATCCTAATTGGGTATTGATTTTTATCTTTTTTTTTTCTTGCTCTAATAAGTCTGTGATTGGCTATTTATAGATAGCTTTTTAAAAAACGACTGCCACATCAATAACTATCTGTTTGGAGGGAAATCACTCCCAAAATTTCTCTCCTTATCATTATCTACAACAAATGTTGGCACATCAGTCTTTATGGATAAATTTTAACCTCTTCTGTTTGGCATTGAAAGCTCTTTACAGTTTGGTCCTTTTGAACCTCCCAGTCTTCTTACATGCTATTTCCCTTATTGTGCTCCATAGTATAGCCATGAGAACTTAATAGTACAGAAAGAGTCTCCATAACTATTCCTGTGTATTTCTTCTGGTCAACTCCCATTCTTGGAAGAGTGCTTTCTCCCCTTTACCTCCCAGAATCTGTGTTTCCTTCAAGATTCAGCTCATGGGCTTCCTTCTAGAGGAAGGTTTTCCTGATCCTTTCAGCTGCTTATGCTTTCCCCTTCTATGTTACCTTCTCTCCGACTGGTATATTTTCCATTGCATGTTGGACGCAAATGTGCACATGATTTCTTCAACTAGAATGTAAACTCCTTAAGGGCAGATGTGACTTTTATCTTTATACCTCCAGGACTTAGCATTAACATCTGACACAGAGTAATCAATAAAAACTTGCTAATTGACTTAACTTCAGAGTTATTCATCTGGAGCATCAGAGTTTAGTGTCATAGAGCACTGGATATGGCATCAGGAAGCCCTGGGTTCAGATCTTGTATCAGATGCTTATTGACTGTGTGATACTAAATAAGTTCCTTAATCTCTCTGTGTCTCTGAAGGATATAGGCTCAATATTCTTATGATCCTCTCTAGTCTATGATCTTAAGATTCTTTTAGGATTGAGAGCAAGACCTAGAGATGGGACGTCCTGGGTTCAAATGTGACCTTTTTAGACATTTCCTACTTGTATGACCCTGGGCAAATCACTTAACCTCCATTTGCCTAGCCCTTACTACTTTTCTGCCTTAGAACCAATGCTATTGTAGTCTTGAAATAGATTTGTCATTTTTTTTAAAGGGAAAAAAGTTGTTGTTATTACCTATTTATAATGTATTTGTAGAGATTTGAAAAATTAAATTTTATAATTTGAGAGGTTAAAACACTATGTCAAATAAAAATTAATGATACATTATTGGTTCTAAGATGGGGGATAAAGGTTGTTTTTTTTAAGATTCTTTTGGGAGAACTGCATTACAAAAGATTCATGAAATGGTGCTTTGGTTTACTTTGGCATCACAACAGGACAGAAGCAATGTCTTTATTTGTCTATCCCAGGAGTCAACCTTTTTTTTATCTATAATTTCCTGTTTGTTCTCTGATTTATTTATGGTAATATTGTCAAGATCAATATGAATTTTGTACTTGTAATGTTGTGGATGAGAGATGGGAAAAGCCTGCAGCAGTGCTGGAGAATTGCATAACTGTCAATCAAGGAGGACATTCTAAAATGGCATGATGACTGGGGAAGGACAGTTGAAGAAGGAGAGCCAAACTGAAGAAACTTGGTCTCTTGCCCTTG
Organism: Monodelphis domestica; assembly: GCF_027887165.1. Classification (NCBI taxonomy): domain Eukaryota; kingdom Metazoa; phylum Chordata; class Mammalia; order Didelphimorphia; family Didelphidae; genus Monodelphis; species Monodelphis domestica. The sequence continues at coordinate 266,630,876 of NC_077232.1, read as the reverse complement.
GGACAGAAAGGAGGAAGGACAGAAAAGTCCTGCTCTCTGGTTTCTCCCTACAATATTCAAGTGACTGAATATTCAAACCTGTTGGCCAATTTCCCAAAACTTAGACTCTATTCCACCATCCTCCAACTTAGGAATTATTTTAGGATTAGGGAAACCTCAAACCCTCTCTCTCCTCAACTCCCCTACTTTTCCCCTTCTCCTAAATAAACCCCTTTTGTTTAAAGTTATCATAGAGTTATCTGTCTGTTATATCAAGATACTCAAAGCAGATTTCCACTGATACCAACTGTAGAATTAATTTGATGGGGGAAAGGGAGGAGGGAGTTAGGAAAGGGAGGAGGAAGGGAAAAGAGGGAGGAGGGAAGGAAGGGAGGAAGTGGCAGATCTGATCTTTAATTCATCATCTCCCTCTCAGAGTAATTCCCTAATACAGTACTCTAATCACTAGATAAGAATCTCAATTTCTAGTACCAAGAGTTAAATGAATGTTTATAGGTGCTTTAAATACTGCAATTCTTAGCAATGCTATTCTGTCATAGCAGAAGTTCTATGGAGCTGCTTACAGGACTAAGGGCTATTATTTCATAATTTTATTTTGTTTTATGGACAAAGAATTCATCACTAAGCAAACAGCATTCTGTTGTTTAGCCTCCCATACTTAGCTAGATTAATACTTGGAAAGCAAGTTATGTTTGTCAACAGAACTATATTTTACCAACCTTGCTGTTCAGGGCAGTAGAAAGAGCAACCCCATTATGCTAGCCCTTGATGAGTGGAAATACATTTACTCCTTCCATTCTTGAATATAAGTGCAGTGTTATATACACTGGAATGCAGGGATATATAATCTACACCCTACATATTTACTTCACCAGGATTTGCTTGGGGGCAAGGAATAATGTTTATGGTACAAACAGTAATCTGCTTGCTTGTGATTCATCAATGTTGAAACAGATGAGAAATATGAGATCTAATTGATTTGGAAATGGATTATTTTCCCTTGTAGATATGACTGGGATTCTATTAGGGAAATCTTGAAAGGGTTTATAGGTCCCAATATCCATGATAAAAATGACTTCAGGGATTGTTACTTCTGCATATTAGCTATCTCATAACCTTTAACAGTAAAGGTACTATTTGTTAGCTAATGGGGAAAATGATATACAGTAAAGAAGAAACAAAGGAAAAATTAGAAAACGAGTTACTAACGTACCAATAAGCCAATAGGAAAGGGACCACTGTATGTCCTCCAGCTGAAGCCACTGTTATGATATGGCCATGGTTATTCTTCATCATTGCGGGGAGGAATGCTTTTGTAGTCTTGAAATAGTTGTCAGTTTTTTAAAAAGGAAAATAAGTTGTCATTATCTATTTATAACATGTTTGAAGAGATTTAAAAATTAATATTTTATAATCTGAGAAGATAAAATATTATGTTAAATAAAAATGAATAATAAAGCTTAGACCATGTAGCATAAAAATTAACACAATAAGAAAATCTAAAAACTTTGAGCATTTACATTGCCTTTATCTCTAACTTTGATTTACCATACTCATTCTTCAGTTTTCTCATGTAAAAATGGAGCTACCTAGAAATGTTATTGAAAATTTTAATTTCAGATCTTTATATAAGAAAAGGATTTATGACCAAACAAGAGAGAGAGAGAACATTATGAGATAGAGAATGGATCATTTTGATTATATTAAATTCAAAAGGGTAGATACAACAAAATGAATGCAACCAAGACTAGAAGGAAAGCAGAAAGCTGGGAACAAATTTTTACAGTAAGTTTTTCTGATAAAGGCTTCATTTCTGAAATATAAAGAGAAATGAGTTAAATTGGTAAGAATAAGTCAGGAATTATTAGGGGAAAATTAAATATTTGGATTTTATAAGTGAGTTACAGGAAGGAATTCTGCTATCCTTTCAGATTGCCGTAGGCCCAGCTTAGAATTTGGAGCCCAATATGCTACTAGAATTCTCAGGTGGATATAAGAGTTGGAGGTTTCCTACTGTCACTCTGGGAACTCGCTCTCTGGGCTAAGCAAGGTCCAAAAGGCAGTTTTTCCTTAGCTCTCTGGCAAATTCCCTGTGAAACTCTTGGGAAACAAATTGGCAGTTTGGGAAGAGAGAGGTGACTGTTTGGTAGTGGCTGAAGTGAAAAGACTGACAGGAGGAAGAAAAAAGATCTTTTTCTTTGATCCAAAACAGCCTTTGCTCTCAAGGAGTTCACATTATAATAGGGCATGGAGATGAGATTCACTGGGGAAAGATAAGGGGTTGGTTAAGAGAAAGGGTAAAATTGGTAAGAGATTGATCCTAAGTAAAACTCCCCTATCATTATAGTTAGGTTCAAAAAATCAACCTCAAAAGTACAAGCTAGGGAGGCCATGATTAGATAGTTTGTCTAAAAAAGATCTGATGAGAAAAAGAAAAGTCTTGAATGTACCAAAATATTTACAGAACTCTTAGTGGTAATAAGGAACTAGAAACAAAGTAGATGCCCAGTGATTGAAGACTAGCTAAAGAAATTATGGTGTATAAATGAAACAGAATATTAATGTGCTATATTAAATGATGATGAAGAAAAGTAGCATAGGGTGATTTGTGTGAATTAAGTATGCAAAGTGAAATATGAAGAACTAGGAAAACAATACGACTACAATAATATAAAGGAAAAGAACCAAACCGAAACAAATACTCTAAAAATATAATATGTAAACTTAACCCCAAAGAAGAGAAACAAAAATGCTTTTCTCTCTCACTTCTTTGCAGGCACAAGTGACCATTATGGCCATAGAACATGACATGTAATACTTGATGTATTAGTTAATTTTGCTAAAATTGTTTTCTCCTTTTTATTCTGTCTCAAAGAATAACTGACTTTGTGGGAAATGAAGGTAATATTAAAAACAAATATGAAAATATTTTGAAATAAAAAGATCTAGGGACACAAATGAAAAACAATTTTGATCATAAAATGTAAAATGTTTTGTGGAAACAAATCATACATAAGTAAAATTAGAAGGGAGACAGGTAAAGACAGGTAACTGAGGAAAATCTTTTAAAAATGTTTTTCTATCATATAAAAGATATATAAGAAACCTATTCGAATTTATAAAAGTAGGAACCATTCCTCAAAAGATCAAAGGTCAAAGTATGAACAGGTAGGTGGTTTTCAAAGACATACGAACTATTAACAACTACATGAAAAAAAATCTCTAAAGCACAAATAAATATAGAAATGTAAATAAAAGCAACTTTGAGATTCCACTCCAAATCCATCAGACTGATAAAAATGACAAAAATGGAAAAGGACAAGTTTTCTTAGAGTATCTGATAGTTGGTAGAACTGTGAATTGGTCCAAGCATTCTGGAAAGTGAGTTGGAGCTGAGCAAAAAAAAAAAATTCAACTGTGTATATCTTTTGACCCATCTCTAGACTTATACTCCCAAAGAGAGACAAAAAGGACTTATAATACAAAAATAATCATAGCAGTAGGAAATCAGCAATGAAAAATAATAGGCTCTCCTTTTGGAAAATGGCTAAAAAATTAAGGTATTTGAAGGTAATAGATGTAATATCCATTTCAAGAAACAGAATACAATGGTATATGAATGGAATATTATTGTGCCACAATAAATGACAAAATAGAAATGTCCTTAGAAAACAAGGAAGACCTCTTTTAATTGATGCAGTGAAGTAATCAGAAACACAAGAACAATTTCTACTATAATATCAATATTGATTCTTAAAGACTAATAAATGCAATGCAGGGATTTCCAAAGGACTGATAATGAAGAATGACATTCACCTCATGTTAGAGAGATTGTGGATTAATAGACAGAATGAGATATACATATGTGGATATGAGCAGTCTAGAATTTATTCTGCTGAACTATTCATGATTATGATGAGGGTTTCATTTTTTGGTTTTATTTTGTTGTTGTTCTTGACTAAGGAGCAGGACAGTGGGAAATATTATAAATGCATGTAAAAATAAGCAAATTTATTTTTTAAAGGACCTGAGGGTTTGGGTGAATTATAAGCTTGATATCAGTAAAGAATATGATATGGCAGTCAAAAACACTACTGTGATCTCTTTTAGCATCTCAAAAATGGCCTAGTTTCCAAGAACAAGAATATGAGAGATATGCTATACTCTACCTGACAAAATCTGGAGTCTTTTGAAGAGTACAGGCAATACCTTTTAGGAAAGACACTGATAGTCTGGAGAAAGTCTGGTGAAGGGGAAACAGGATGTTTAAGGGCCTTGAGTTCATGCCTTTAGTCAAAGGAGGGGTATTATTTGGAGAAAGAAAGACTCTATTTTCAAGGGCTGTTGTGTCAAAGAAAATTTGGTTTGTTTCAGTTTAGTTCCAGAGGGAAGAGATAGGGGGAATGGGGGAAAATTCCAAAGAGGTAAATTTATGGTTGATGTAAGGAAACAAGAAGTGAAACTGCCTGACCTGAGAGTTTTCCCTTCTTGGAAGAAAAAGGCTTAATGACTACTTGTTGAATACACTACAGTGAAAATTCTACAGAAGGGATTCTTTGAGGGTTCAGATTGCTTTGGATGGCTGCTCCCTTTTAAGTCCGAGATTGGTTCTATGATTCATGTGGAATGAGCAAGCTCTGTGCTTTCTCCTGCAAAATATTTTTTAAAAATTCACCATTTCCCCAGAAAATATAAAGTAAAATTTTTAGAAATGAAATAGACATCTACTAGTGGGAGAATGACTGGAAAAATTATAGAATACAAACATAATGGACTATCATAGTACTGAAAAAAGTGACAAGTATGAAAATATGGGAAGACTTATATGGGCTAATATAGGAATATACATGATAATCACAATAATTCAAACAATAATAAAAGATAATTGAATTTGGAAGAATTTTAGTGAAGAATCTTATTCCAGACCATGATGAAAAAAGCAATCTACTTTAGAGAATCAATAGTGTCTGAAAGCCATTGAAGTATATTTTTTTACTTTATTGTCTTTGTAGATATTTTTGATATGCCTTCTTCTACAACATGATTAATATATAAATAATTTTTGTGTGATGTTATATGTATAGTCTAGGGGATAGAGGAAAAAGGAATTTGGAATTCAAAATTTTAGAAAAGGAATATTTAAAGTTGTTTTCAAGTGTAAGAGGAAAAAATTAAATGCAATTAAAAAAACTTAATCATGGAGAACTGATATTTTTTTAAAACCAAGAAAAATAATAAAACTTTAAAAAGTTACTCCAAACTTGCTTTGTGAATACATGAAGAGTTGTGATTTTATCAGCACAGATGATTCTTGATGTGGAAACTCTTTCTCTTGAGGCAGATTAAAAGCCAGTTTGTGACTTAGTTCTAAATAAGCCAGCCTAGCTGAAGGAATAAGCTATTCTGAGAAAGAATGAAGCATGGTGCCCCTTCTTCCCATAGTGTGAACCCAAACTCATCACTTTAATTACTCCTTTGTATACCAATGGAGATAACCCAGAGCTCTATAACCCTATGTCCTAGCAATGGAGGCCCTATACCACCACCCCTGTTTCCAGCCCTACCCCTACCCCCATCATTCAGGAAAGCAAAAGTTATTGAGATGGGGCTGCTAACCCAACCATCACCTTCACCACTGCCACCTATATACCCCAGAAATAGCAGCTCCCTCCCAAGCCCTGCCCCTTAAGTAATCATTCAAGAGAGAGCAACCCTTGTAGACATGCAACCTGGCCTCAGCAGGTATTGCAGCCTTCTCCTCCTTGTCAGCCATCACTGCAAGGAATATAGAAGATAAAGGTCTCACTGGAAAAGCTGAACATCAGAAGGAGATATGCTTCATCAACAGAAATGACACTAACAAAGACTTATTAATCTACTTTGCAATTGTTCTCATATTCCTTTGCCTCTAGGTTATTAATGCTTTCCCTCCAAAAAGACTTTGTATATACTTTACACATATTTTTTAAGGTGGAGTTAATGATTAAATCAATCAAGTCATCTTATGATACCCTGATGTGTGAACTTTAGATTTACTCCACTCTGCTTAGTCTAACAAAACAGGAATGTCTACACCCCTACTTAAGGATTAAGTATTGAGAAGGATAGCCTATGACAGACATGTGCTAGCAAATGACAAATCAGAAACAACTGACAGACCCCTGGGCTGTCCTAAGTTAAGCTTAAGCTACCATTGGTACATGTGAGGTGCAGGAAAATGATGTAAGAACCTTCTATATATTTCACATCACAGCTATTGTCTAGGTTTGGCAGTGAGAGTCCTTGATACACTACTGGGGGAAACTTAGTAATCTAGTTCAGGTGAGGCTTCTTCTCTGAGCTCTCTCGGTGTTTAGGCTGATTCTTTTCTCCTTTACCTTCCAAAACACTATCCTCTTAGGAAAGCCTCTAATCTTCTGAAAAGACCTCGTGGTGTAGGTCTTTGAACTCCCCTTGGCACAGGCCAGGCGGGAGAAACCCTACACCCTTCCCCTCTCTTTTCTCCTTAATTCCTTCCCTCTATATTAATTAAACCACCACAAAATTTCCAAACTGACTTGGGTATTTTATTTGGGATATTCCCTGGCGACCAATTAAATTTAAATTAAATCACAACCCTAAAATTTCCCCTTACAGTCTGGTGACCATGAGGGGTGTGACCAGGACACTCAAATTTCTGTGAACCTCTTTCCTTTCTCTCTTTATTACTCCCTCAAGTCAGCCTTTTAAGCATCTAACTCAACAGTTTGAAACACAGCTGTGAGAACAGGTGAGTAGAAAACATTTTTCCCCCTTTCTCCTTAATTTGAATTGAACACAGCCATTTTTTTTTAAACCTAAAAGTGGCAGGACTGGGGAAGCTGTTTATGTATGAATCCCCTTTCCCTTAGGGAACAAACAACCCAATTAGCCCACCCTCACTGACAATACTGCCTAGATTATTCTTAACTATCTAATAAATTGATAATCTGTGGAGATATTTCTAGTTACAATAAATGAGATGCTCTAGTTGACTAGAGAGATACTAGGGAAACCTGCAGGTGCCTAGTTGTAATGGAGATAGAGATACTTCTGAGAGATACAGAAATACTACTAGAGGGGATACTCTGGGGTTGTCTATTGATCACTACTGATGGTTAATAGATCAAGATATTTTCTACCTTCCACCCTTCACCTCCCAGTTTTTCCACCCACACCCTCCTGCCACTCTTCCCCTCCCCCATTAGTCAGCCACCTTTCTATGTAACTCAAAGGTGAACTGTGAGTTTTAGAGAAGATACTTTTTCCCTCTTTCTCAGGTAAGGAGGTTTATTGGGAAAAACAGGACAACGATGGAAATTGAGGTGAGAGGGATAGGGTTGTCCCTAGTCTATAAGGAGGGTTAGAAGGATTTTGGAAAATGTCAGTCCTGTCACAACTGTGACACAAAAATCTGTCAGGGAGATGGGAGGACAACGGTTTAATCTTCTTTCTTCTTCCTTCAAACTCAAATCTCAAATATACAATCAGTTCTTCAGGTTCAACTACCACCAGCAGCCACACAAAACCTTCTTCTTGCCTCCCCTCTCCAAAGCCAAGAGACTTTAGCCTAGGACAGAAGCTAACAGGGGACCTGTTCCCAGCTTCTTCCCTCTTCAGCCTGGCTTGACTCTCCAACTGACTTTCTTGGGAACATTCTATTTGGAATGTTCTTTCTTGATTGACATCTGAGGTCCTTTACTATCTGTCTTGTATTCATGAAATTCTCTTTCTTCATGCCTCAAACCTGGAGGAAGTTTTGGCCTGCTCCTGCTCCCCACATGTCTCTAGTTTTAAAATTAAGTGAGGAGTAAACAAACAAACAAACAAAAAGAAAACCCCTGTGAGGCTCTCTAGCCAGTAGCAACACCTACTAGCTAAAACCAAGATTTTAAATAACCACAAAATATATATATAAATGAATACTACATTTTATGACATTTGCATGGCGGTTGAAGAACTAGGGACATTAAAGATTCCAGAATACCTCCAATTTCTTATGTTATTAGGTAATTTCATTTTTATACACCTAAATACTGTGATGAAAAATGCTAACTTGAAAAAATTTGAAGCTAAAATGCAGGAAAACACAAAAAAATTTGAAGCCAAAATGCAGGAAAACATGCAAAACCAATTGGATAATTTAAAATGCCTCTTACAGGATCAATTAACAAATATCGACCCCACCAAAAACATGTCTGAACCTGACAAACCTGTTTCTGAACCTCTAAATGAGGAAATTTCCTCCCCTGAAATGGAGTTGGAAAACACTTCTCCTATAGCTCAGCTAACAAATTGGTTCTCTCATGGTCTGCAAATCTTGGCTGAATTTAATCCCCAAGCCCCTTCTCCTGAAACCCAAATTTCTGAAATCCCAGTTTCTCCTATTCCTTCTCCTACCAAAAAAACAATCCCAGCCCCAAGGAAATGTCCTCCTAACCAAAAACCAATTCCAGCCCCAAGGAAATCTCATCCTTCTAAAGAAACTCGTTCTAGTCAAACTGACCCACAGGTACCAAATTCAACTAGAGGCCTTTTTCCTCTAAGAGAAGTACCTGAAATAGGACGCAACGGGGATGTGGTGACTCTAAGGCACAGTGTACTGTTTACTCCCCAAGAAATAAATGAATTCACATGAAATGTTCCCACATATGAATAAGATCCCTTTCTGGTAACAAAAAAGATGACAGACATTTTTTTCAGTATAATCCGTCTTACAAAGAAGTTGAAAACTTGCTACAGGCTTTTTTAACTGAACATGAGAAAAATAAAATAATTTCTCATGTCAATAAAACCCGGGGGCTCAATGTAGCACACTGGCCATCTCAGGATCCCTAATGGGACTATAACAACTCTGAGGATTGTGACAAGGAAATCACTTTTAAAAGACTGATATATATTAATTTAAGGTCGCCAAGGAATTCAGCTATGTAATTCCTTAATGAAAACTCAAGTCAGCCGTCAACCTTTTATGGAGTTTTAATTACAAACAGGAGGAAGAAAGGAATTAGAGATAGAGAGATAGAGGGAGAGAGAAAGGGGAGAGAAGGGAATAGGGCTTAAATACCCCTACTGTTTAGGCTGGGCCAAAAGGCCCAAGCCCTTAGATAGCTGGGGCAATGAAAGGAGATCAGTCCCTATTACTCACGTGACCAAAAATGGAGAAACAGTCTCCGGGGCCCCCACCTTCAGCTTCCTTCAGCGCAAGCTTCTCAGAGCACACCGCAACCACTCCGACAAACTCCTCCACCCTCTCGAGTCTTCAAACCCCCCTATCCTTAAGGAAACCATCCAAGTTCCCTCCCCTCAGTCCTCACATCTACCAATCACCTGTCCATCAATTTCCCTGTGCTAATGGAGGCTCTAGCTTAACCCAGGACCGCCCAGAGGTCTCTGGCTTTGCACATGTCTGTTGAAGGTCATATTTTCAAATAATTAAATCTTTGATCCTTTGCTACAGCCCTTTCTAAATCCTGTTAACCTGAGTAGGGTAGAGATTGGAATAATTAAGGTTTACAGGATTATTTACAACTATACCATTGTAGGGAGGCCATCTTAACAGTCCTGAGAGAATGTGCAGACAGTACAGATAAGTGGACAGAATTTGAAAGAATTAAGCAAAATGAAGAAAAGACACCCTCCAGATTCATGGTCAGAATAATTGAGTTTGGGGGTTGATACCTGGATTTTGACCTTTCTAAAGAAAATTGCATAAGACAAATTAGAAGGTACTTTGTCAATAACTCTTGCAAAGTGATTAGGGATTTTTTTAGAACACATTGCCCAAGATGGCCACAGATAGACCTTGAAAAATTGTGGAAAATGGCTCTATATGTTTCAAAGGGAAACAAAGAAAAGGAGGAAGAGACTAATGATTTCATGGAGAAAATTGAGAAACAATTTACGTATTTAAGAGATAGGATTGTTAAACTGGAAAGAGGGCATGATACTGTGAATTTTACAACTATTCCACCCTATTCAGACTGTACTTTAGAAGATTTGATTTAGCTATATCCTGATTGTAACAATGAAGACACTCTCTCTTTAACAGAATCAGGAATGTCTTGTACTACTTTGCATTACTCCACCCTACTTAGACATACTTTAGGGGAAGAATAAAGTTGTAATCTCCTAATTGAATAATGAAGGTACTTAGTTCTCACCTTATAGTGAAGCTAGAACTTTAAGCTAAGTCTATTTTTAGACCTTAATACAAAAAGGTGTTAAGTAACTATAAAGGTTAAATTAATCACAAAAAGGTCACAAAAGGTGAACTTAACAAAGTATTAAATAACTCAAAAGATATAATCAAAGAAGATAAGAACTAAAAGTATGGGCAGTCCTGGATAAAGCCTTTGATGTGATTGGTAGATGTGAAAATTTAGAGGAGGAGATACAAGGGTGAAAGGTGTATATATTTGGAATTTTTTCATCTCCCAAAACCTCTTTCCCCTGAAAGTTGAATCTGGCTGATCACTTCCTGTGAGCAGTCTGGGCGCCAGTTGGATCCTGGAACTCAGCCTGGAGGAGCTCACTCAGACAACTTCCTTGAGATGATAAGACTGACTTCCTTTTCCCTGGGGCTCAGGGAGGCCCCTTTGGACAAGGCCTTTAACTCCTTCCTGGCTCAGCCTGAGTGGGAGCAATTTAAATTAACTCTTTTTTTTTTCTCCCTCTCTCTTCTCCTTAAATTCCTTCCCTCTATATTAATTAAATTACCATAAATTTCCAGAATGACTTGGGAATTAATTTTATTTGGCAGTCATTTAAATCTAGACTTAAAGTCACAACTCTAAATTCATCTTTGCAATACTCAACCAATGGCACCTGCCCCTCTCCAGGGATCTAATTATCGATTCATTACCTGCCAATTCTATGAGAAGAAGGGTCACAGAATGATAGAGTGTAGAACTTTATTCAAGGCAATCAGAAGGAATATGCAGTTTAATAACAACTACAGAAATGATAATTATAGAAACAACTATAATAATGATAATGGAGACCACAACTTTAGGAATGATAATTATAGGAATAGATATTGGGAAACTGGTAACTCAAACCAAATGACTCCACATCAATATTACTTAAGAGGTGCTTGTCCAAAAAAATACTTGGGGTGCTAATGTCCCTCGGGGGGGTGCCCTTCAGGGGGGTGCCCAAGGAACTTCCTAAATACTATGAAGGTGTTGGGGGGGAGAGCTGGGGCACAGGAATCAGAGGATACAAGCTTTGATTTTCCAGACCTTGATGTTCTACTACCCATTGTCCCTATCCACTGCCCCCCCCCCATACTGATGAGCCCCATGTTACCTTAAAGGTGGGTAACACCTATTATGATTGTGTTTTGAACACTGGAGCTTCCAGATCTGTATTAAAGAGTACATATGATTTACATTGCTATTCCATTGGCTCAGAGAACATAATGGGAATGTCAGGGATACCCCAAAGAGTTAAAAAGCTTTCCTTGAGAATGGTGTCTGTAGAACCCTTAGAAGTATAACATTCATTCCTTTTGAAGCCTGTCTCCCCTTTAAATTTGCTGGGGAGGGACCTTCTATGCAAACTCCTAGCCACAATAACTTGTTCCCCAGATGGTTCCTTATCATTGGAAGTACCTGAGGAATCTTTAAAATTACTCCCTGTACTTCTCTCAGAGAGTCAGGAGGGGAAAGAGCATTCCACCTTTGTAATAATACCTGCAGATATACTGGAGTCTTTTTGGGCCACATCTTCTTCCGATGTAGGCTTACTTAAGTCAGCTGTTCCTATGCAGATAAAAACTAAACCTACCCTACCTCCTTCCATTCCTCAGTATCCCCTCTCAAAAGAGGCAATTGAGGGTATTACCCCAGTGATAAACTCATTAATTGACCAGAGAATAATAATCCCTTGTAAATATGAATATAATTCACCCATCCTGCCCATTAAAAAACCAAAAATAGGGTCCGATGGCAAGCACCTCTATAGATTCATACAGGATTTGAGGGCTGTGAACAACCACATTATAAAGAGATACTCCATAGTTTCCAACATACATATGATTATTTCTCCTATTCCTAGCACAGCTACATACTTTACAGTAGTGGACTTGTGCTCAGCCTTTTTTTCCATACCCATACATAAGAACTACAGGCATATCTTTGCTTTCACTGGGAAGGGCTTTCATTTACATGGAGTTATCTGCCACAAGGGTTTGTGGAAAGCCCGAGTTTATTTGCACAAATTTTGAGCCAAGACACAGATATATAATATTTTAAAGCAGTAAATTAATCAAATATGTAGATGATCTACTCTTGGCTCCAACAGATGCAGAAGCATGTCAGGAAGATAGTAAACACCTTCTTTTGGAACTACACAAAAGAGGGCATAAAATCTTGAAGAATAAAGTTCAGTGGTATCTCCCTAAAGTAGAATATTTGGGATTCATCCTGAAAGGGGGTTGCCAGAAAGATACTCTATTTCCTAAAATATGGCTGTATTGAACTGAAATGAAACTAATTGTATACCCAGTTCTGACTAGAAGTTTAAGCTTAGATCATTTAAAATGAAATGATTTTATAAAATAAATTGTACTTACCCAAAAATGAGCCAGAACATTGACTTCAAATGTTTTTTCAATCTGAGGGTCTTGAGTAGCAAATAAATCTGATGTGTAGACTACACCTGCATTATTCACTAAGATGCTAACATCTCCTACTTCTGTTTTCACCTTTTAAAATAAAATCAAATGAATATCTTATTAATGAGCTATTTACACATAGACTTGGATATAATGATTAGCAAAACAGTATTTCAAGAATATATTTTTCTTTCTAAAGGTGTAAAAAGTTACTAGCTTCATAATGCAATCTTTTATTTTGCTTGACTGTTTATTTGTTACAAATTTCCTCCTGCTCTCCTGAAATGTTTTAATTTGGGAGAGATTTTTAGAGAAGAAAGGAGATCAGTCATATTAAAGCCATGAAGAAGTAAGCTATTGAAACACTTTTTAAAATGCAAAGAAAGATTAGAAGGAAGCAGAGCAATCCTGAAAGTAACATGAAATGTATATATATATATATATATATATATATATATATATTTTAATTGTTATATAAAATGGTGACTAATGGTTTCATATAAATATATACAGCCTCTTTATGTGTTCTGATGTATATACAGAAATTCTGAATTTCAGAGTGTCTAAGTTTAGAATAAAAATTTAGGTAACAGAGGATAAAATATATAAATAGAACATAGTTATGTAAGAAGAGGTTCACTGGGGGCAGGTAAGTGGCTCAGTGGATTGAGAGCCAGGTTTAGAGATGGGAGGTCCTGGGTTTAAATCTGACTTCAGACACTTTCTAGCTGTGTGACCCTGGTCAAGTAACTTAATCCTTATTGCCTAGCCCTTACCATTCTTCTGCCCTGGAACCAACACAAAGTATTGATTCTAAGATGGAAGGTGAAGGTTTAAAAAAAATTAAAAACTAGTAGACCAAAGTAATCTTGTAGATACATTTTACTTAGATTTTAGTAAAGTACTTGAGATACTTTAATACTGATATAATTCTTGTAGAAAAGATGGAGAGATATGGACCAGATACAAACCAGTTATTAAGAGTTATCAATGTAAGGGGCAGCAAGGCAGCTCTTTGGAGAGAGTCAAGCCCTGGAGTCAGGAGGAATTGAACTCAAATCTGGCCTGGCATTTCCTAGCTATGTGATCCTGGGTAACTCACTTAACTCCATTTGCCTACCCTTTGTCCTGCTGTCTTAAGAGATATTACTAAGATGGAAAGCAAAAGTTTTTTTTAAAAAAGAGTTCATTGTAAACTTGGAAGGAAGTCTTCAGATGACTGTTCCAACTTGTGCTTGATTTCAGTTCTGTTGACTATTTAAAAAAATGTATTTTTACAGGAAAATTACTAGATTTTCAGGTAACACCAAGGTAGCTAACACGTTTTGTGCCAGTTAAGATTTGCAAAGGACTTGACAAGTTCAATTACCACTGGGGTGAATGTGACAACGTGAATTTAATAGAATTATCATGAAGCCACCAATTTAGGTTAAGAAAACTCACTTCACAAGACGGAGCATTGTTAGAGGGCAGTTTGCCTTCAAAAGATCCGGGAGTTTTCTTGTTAAGTCCAGTCAAATTAACAAGCATTTATTAAGTACCTCCTATGTTCCAGGTAAATATAGCCATCTTCATTTTCATTACTCACTGGTATCTATATTATATTTTAGGGTTATAAGGTATTTCTCCTTATCTGATCTCATTAAAAGACCAGACTATATCTGGGAAATTTGGGAAAAGTAAAGAAGAACAGAAGGAACAAGAAAGGAGAAAATATGATTTATGAAGAATAAATGAGGGGAGAGGGCGACTAAACAGACATGTTCTAGCTGTGTGACCCTGGGCAAGTCACTTAATTCCACTATCTAGCCCTTACCATTCTTCTGCCTTACTGATTCTGTTGGGGTTTGGGAAGGATACCTTTTGCAAGAATGCAGGACTCTGAAACTTAGCTCAAAAATAAAAAGAGAAATGTATTAATTTGGAAAGTAATGTTGAATCTGGCCAGGATAGGTGGAAGCCCTTCTCATAGGTGGAACAGCATGGATGGGAATGCTGTCCCCCAAAGGTCATCAATTCTGGGGACTTTATACTCTTTACAACAGTGAGGGTATGACTCTGGAGCAAGGGGTTGGGGGAAGGTTTTTTGCCTGAGGGCATGAGGTGCTTCTCATGATTTGGAGGATAAATGAACGGGGTATGTCTCTTTGTCCATCTCAATTCAATGGGACAATCAAAGGAGAGTGATCTTCAAGGTCAGATGCTTTGGGTGGGGAGTCATGAGGGCCTAAGGGAGCAAATAAATTTCCATGATAATAGTTTGCCTGAGTTTCTGGGGGTACAATGCCCATGCCAATTCTAAGATGGAAGGTAAGGGTTTTAAAAAAAAATGAAGAAAAGAGTGGTTAAGATTACACTTGATGGAAGCAAGATGACTAGTGGAAATAAAGAAGCAGCAATAGGTGGGGAACAACAATTACTTAACAATGGGGAAGTAAAAGACATTGTGACAAAGATAGAATATTGAATAACTGAGATCTAGGGGGAAGGAAATGTATCTTCATTTCAGTTACATTGTCCTGGAAGACACCATTTAAGACAAACTTACTGTGTGGGAGGGAAGGCTTGAAGAAGGAGAAAAAAAGAGGCAAATAATAATGTATCTCAATGATACTAAAGGCATTCAATGCATTCATTCATAAAGAATCTCAAACTTGAAATAGTTTTCCCTGAGGGCTAAAGGTAACCAATCAGAATAGTTCTGGGGGCTTGGGTAAAAGTTTCTTGTTGACATTTGTTCAATTACAATAAGTCATTCAGCCCTAGGTCTTTAGCCATCTGCATTTGTATCTACACAGATAGTTGTTCAACTACAATATGTCTTTCAGCCCTGGGTCTTGGCCATCTACATTTGTATCTACAGCTGTATCTGTAAGACAATACAACAGTCAATATTCACAATGATGACCCAGAATCATAAATATAAGTATACTCTCTTTTAAAAGTCTCATATATAGTTTTAGAAAAAGATCCAACAAAAACACTTTTTTTAAGTTTTGGGTATAAGTGGGGAAAATTAATTAAGCTAGAAAATTATCTTACCAAGAAGAGCATATGTTTTAATAATTCATATAAGAAATTTTGATATCTATAAAGAAATAACAGCTGGTAATGTCAATAATTAAGGGTCTCTCAATAGTTCTCTTATATAAAAACTATGAGCATGGCAGTGAAATATAGTAGAAAAAAATCTCTGAATCTGGGGTACAAAGACTACTTTCATACATTGGTTCTGCCATCTCCTACCTGTGTGACCTCAGACAAATTTCTTTACCTCTCTGGTCATCTAGTTTCCTCATTTATAAAAATCAAACAACAGCATTAGACAATTTCAAAGATTCCATCTCACTTTAACAGTTAGCTTTGGAAAGCAACATAAAACACATAAAAAACAAATTTATCTTAAAAAACATTAACAGACCATTCTATTTCTGTTTCTCCCTCTCAGAAGAAAATATGGAAAACAGATCCAATAGTAGACTTTAATAAACAAAGGAGACCAGTTTACACAAGTTATTGTAGTAGACAGTAGCTACAGAAACATGGTCTTATATATACTATATATGTTAGATAGATAGATAGATAGATAGATAGATAGATAGATAGATAGATAGATATACTATATAATAACTGCTAAGGAGTTTATTAGAATTTGTTTCCTACAGTTAGGAATGTAACATAAAAACATACATATGTACATATACATACAGAGCAAAATCCTGAATATTTTGACTCTATTTACTTTAAATTGTGAATCTTAAAAATTCTCAGACCCTACTTCAGAACACTTGGTTAAGACCATTTCTCATTTTAAACAATGAAGGGACTTAGTCAGGAATGTGAGAACTCTACTCCACCCATACATAAGCATACTTTAGGGGAAGATAAAGTTGTAAACTCTTTACTGAACAATGAAAAAAGTACTTAACTCATACTTATAGTGAAGCAAAAGCCTTAAGCTAAGTCTATTTTTAGGAAGGTGCTAAGTACCTATGAAGGTCAGGCAACTTGCAAACTTGTAAGGGACAAGCCTTAACAAAAGAGGTGTGAGGTTTTAGTCTACTCAGGTGTGAATTACTCAAAAGTTTAGTCTACTCAATTAAGAATGGCCTGTCCTTTGGAAAACGTCTACTGTGATTGGTAGATGTGAGAACTTAGGGGAGGTGACATAGGAGAAAATTCTCTTTAAAAGGAGAATCAGAAGGCCTCTGAAAAAAAGGAATTCAATGTTGGAAGCTGAAGTGGAGCTCAGGAGCTAAACTGGTGGGTCTCTCTGAACGCTAGAATCTTGCTTGGGACTAATCTTGTGATGAGTAGATTAAAGACTGACTGATCTCTCTCTTAGGGCTTGGGCCTAGGCTGGCCTAGCCCTTTCCTCATTGTTTCCTCTTACTCTCTCTCTTTCATTAATTCCTTATTTATATTAATTAAAATCTCCATAAAAACCCAGCTGACTTGGGTATATTTCATATTTGGGAAATTTTCCCTGGCGACCAGTTTATATTTGATTTAACTCAAGACAATGTTTGAAACCATATTTTTGTGGTCACAATTTAAGGCAACCACTCTTTTATCTATTACAGTTTAATGGCATAAACTACTTTAATTGTTACAAAATAGAACTAAAAAGTTTGGTGTAATGGACCCATTATTTCTCTCTTGTGCCAGTAACATAAAAAAGTTGAGATATTCAGCATTTTGCAGGACAAAGAGGAGGACTAAACTAGTTATCAAGAGACCTAGATTCTTGTCTGTGTATGACCTTCCACAGATCCTATCACATTTCTCTTTTCTCTTATTTCTTCATTTGTAAAATGAAGATGGTTGGGCTAAAAGACCTATTTGGTCCCTTGCAACTTTTAAGATTTAAGATTTGAATACTTTTGGGGCAGTGAGGTGGCTCAGTAGATTGATTACAGGGTTCAACTCAGACCTTGTCTGGATTGATCTCAGATATTTCCTAGCTGCATGACCTGGGAAAGTCACTTAACCCCCTAATTGCCTAGTCCTTGCTATTCTTCTGCCTTGGAACTGATACTAATCTAAGAACCACCTAAGAACTAGGTGGTTCAGGATGGTATCTATTTCAGAGTTCTCTGTGAGCTCCTAATTATCTAATTCAGATTGTTCCCAGGGAGCTTCTGATTAACTGAGAAATAGCAAAGTTGCCTGAGTTTAAAGAGACTTCAAAGAAGGAGAGAAAAAAGGGGAAAAGAGAGACAAAGCTTGAACTTTTGAATGGCTACATACATGTTAGGAATATATCCCTTGATTCTTGAGTAATTCTAGAGACTGAGTGGACTTCATTGAAGTTGCTCTCTACTTGGTTCCCCATCTCTAACTATTGCTTGATTGAATAAATTTGTTGATAGACAACACAGTATACATCTCCTACATTAACAGTATTGTGTGGGACAAAGTAAAGCTGGCAAAAGTAAGTTATAAATTACCTTTCCTTTGGGCATGATCAGGAAAAGCGACTTTTTTTTTTTGAGCCCTTGTATTTTCAAAATGTGAAAGAATATTATACCCCTAGTCAACCTTGAAAAACACGGAACTGCCAAAGTAATTAGAAGGAACAAATCTTCAATCAGGATAAGAGAGAAAATGCTCTAAAAGCCTTCACACAGTTTCATGTGCAAAATGCCACATAAAGACAAGATCTGGGACTCTGGGAACATTGTCTCTGGGAAAATGCAATTCAAAAGGGGATTTTCCAATGAACTGAAGAACTTGGGATCTTATATAGCAGTGATGACAAACCTTTAAGAGATGAAGTGCTGGGCCCCATCCCCACTCCACTCCAGACCAAGTGCTAGTCCCCCTCCAGAGACCATGTGCTGTGCCCCTCCCCCACACTGAGTGCTAAGTGCCCCCCAACCCCCCTTACCCCACACAGGGGAGGAAGGAAGCATTCCCATTGGGTTGCTGGGCAGAGGGGTAGGGGATGTGAAAAAATGTTATCAGGCATGGGTGGAGAGGGGGAGGGGAGCAGCTCTGTCCAAATCCCTCTGCCTTTTTATTTATGGACTCTGGGGGTGGGGGTGGAGTGGGGAATGTAGCCCTGTGCCCAAAGAGAGTGCCATTTTTGGCACCCATGCCATAGGTTCACCATCGCTGCTATATACACTTTGGGGAATAAAGGACAGGAAGGACAACTGATTGGCTTACATGGAGATAAGGAAAGGAAACTAGGAGAAAAGGAAAGCCAGAGGCTAGACTGCCTGGTGAAAGTCTAGATAAAATGGAAGAAACTTATAAGACAAAAGGATACTTATGATTTGATTATATTTGCTAATTCTATCTAGTCTGAGATCATTGGGTACTTTAAGGTTTCTTGTTCAGTCTAAGACAAGGGTCAATCTGGACAAGTCTCAAGGGATAAAAGGTTAATTTGGGGGTTCCATAAAATAAGGTCATCACTCTAGACTACATATATACTCTAATAGATATAATTCTGGCCCAATATGCCCCTCTTGGAGATAAGGGATGAGAAAGTGAAAGGAATATTGACTATAATACTTGGTAGAATTTGCTCAAGCTGCCATTTTTCCAGGGGTTTCTGATACATGACAATAATCCTTTGTGACTATAAGCTAAGCTTGAGAAATGGGGACCTACCAAATAAACCCTCTCCTCTCTGCATCAACAGGGCCTGGACTGAGAACAATCCTAGGATCCTTTCCTTTAGGGGATGATCATTATCTCACCAAGAGGAGCTCCAGAGATATCCAGATAAGATAGTTATTATGGGACTCATTAAAGTCATTAGAGTTACTGACAGGAATTTGCTGTTACAACTGTCCCTCAAGCAATAATCTTTTTCCCCCTTTTTTTCCTCTTTATCTTTCAAACAAACAAACAAAAAAACTGGTTAATTTCTGTATCTAATGGGCTCCTCTCCTTAGGAGAGGGTTCATGCATGCATGCTTGCTCTGCTGAGAATACATTAGAATACCCTTTGCTTCTTCCTCAGTTTCTAGTATTTTTCACTCTGTTCTAGTGGGGTCAGATGCTACAGAAGAGAATGGATTGACAAGGAAAAAAAGATCACCCAGCCAAAAATATCCTAGATTCTGCCTTTTAATTTCCAAACAATTTTGGGAGATATGTTAGAGTTGTATCCATGGAGTTCCTCCACCTCCCCACAAATGTGGAAATAGAAATTTCCCTTGGAGACAAGATGGACTAGATTCCAGATGAGATATCCATCGATAACCTAGAGGACAGCCAATCTATGTTAGTGGGTCCATCTAAATATTATACTTGAATTGTTACCTTCTTTGCATAATTGTAGATTTCTTCTCTGTTACTGCAGTCTACCACGTAGGCATGAGCTCTTGCGCCCAACTTTCTGCACTCTGCAGCTGTCTCCTCAATGCCATGCTGTAATCAGACAAAAGGGGTGAGGCCAGAATTCAAACGACAACCACACTGCATTCTCAAAATTGAAAATTGTTAATAATTTTATTTAAATGGATTCATCAATTTTTTAAAAACATTTTAATGAGAATAGCATTTTTAAAAATTCAGGATGTAGAATATGAAGCCTCAATTCCCTTTTTCCAAACCTAAGGTCTGCCTTGGTCTGTGGCTATAATCATTCAGAAAGGTAATGCAACATATTGCTTCAGGTTACAAACCCTTAACATAGTCTAACTTTCTAGATTAACTGAATTTTTCTATCCTCTCTAAGCTATAGCCAACCAAACACACCTGTTTACTGCTTCCCATAAATTATATTCCATCCACACACACCCCTTTCTTATCCTGTATTTTCTTTAATCCTTAATCTTCAATAAACCTCTAAAAATATAATACTCCTTGCAGAAAGAAACTAATTTCTACCTCTATCAGTATCTCCCAAATTTTAATCTTTACAGTTGGCGACCTAATGGGAGAAAAGACTCTCAATGTTTTTTAAAGAAGGATAGCCTAGATAATGATTTCTAAGCTGCGTTTCTCCAAGCCTTTTTAGCCTTTTGACTCATCTGACTGCTCTGGCTCCTGGCCCTGCTTGCTTGTGCCTAGACATGTGCTTTCTTATCTTGTATTTTCTTTAATCCTTAATCTTCAATAAACCTCTAAAAATATAATACTCCTTGCAGTGAGAAACTAATTTCTACCTCTATCAGTATCCCCCAAATTTTAATCTTTACACTGTGGGAGTAGAAATCCATATTAAAAAAAAAAGAAACATTTGATTTATCACTTGCTCATATGGGTATATGGTTTGGGTTTTGGGTTTTAAAAGGCTACTCTATTACAAAAAAGAATAATAAGGAAATAGGTTTTGAGTGACAATATATGTATAACCCAGTGGAAGTACTTGTCAACTCCGGGAGTGGGGAGGGAAGAGAGGAGGAAGAAAACATGAATCATGTAACTGTGGGAAAAAAATTTTTTTAAATTTAATTTAAAATTTAAAAAAAGATAATAGTAATCCAAAAAAAAATCCCCCAAACTGCAAACCTTTTTCTTACATTTTAGAATCACTATTGTGTATTGGTTCCAAGGCAGAAGAGGGATAAGAGCTAGGCAATGGGGGCTAAGTGATTTGCCCAGGGTCACATAGCTAGGAAGTGTCTGAAGCCAGATTCTAACCCAGAACTTCCCCTCTTCAGGCCTGGCTTTCTATCCACTGAGCCACCTAGCTCATTAGTGATTTTTATAAGAAGTACTGAAGTAATCTACAAAGAATTCAAAAAATTCTACAAAGAAGGATATTGTACTGTGAGGTGAGTACACACTGCAAACACACCCACTTTACTATTTGAATCAGTAAAACACTATGTTTGTGTTGAGTCAATATGGAGAGCCACTGGAGATGGCCAAATTTGATACTGAATAAATGGCTGCGCCCCAAAGTGTAAGATGGACAAGTTAATTGCTGAAATATATTAGTATTATGGTCTATTTAAATAATTGGTGTCTTTTTATATAATTGCTATTCATACATTGTCAATATTATTAGATTTTTTAAAAGGAAATTGTCTTATATGCATGATTTAGTGCTGAGCTTCAGAACAGAAGACCTGGTCTTGACACTACCAATAGGATAACAGGAGGCAGCTGGGTAGCTCAGTGAATTGAGAGCCAGGCCTAGAGAAGGGAGTTCCTAGGCTCAAATCTGACCTCAGGCAGGCCAGTTATGTGACCCTGGGCAAGTCACTTAACCCCCATTGCCTAGCCCTTACCACTCTTCTGCCGTTCTAAGGCAGAGGTAAGGGTTTTTTAAAAATAGGATGATGGGCAAAGCCTTTAAATTTTCTGGACTCCAGTTTCCTCATCTGTAAATTGAGTAGGTTGGGCTAGTTAACTTCTAAGGCTTCTTCAAGTTCTGTATCTCTGATACTTTGTTCCTAAACTTTGATTTCACTGGTTTATGGACTGTAAAAGAACTTCATCTACTAATTGATACATCAGTGCACTAAGCCCTGAGGATACCAGCAGTTGTTGTTTTTATTTTGAAGAATATTTTTAGAGTATTTTTGTCTTCAGTTCTTTACCCTCATGGTTTCTACCCCCTTCCCTCAGATAATGGAACACCTCTTATTCTTGGTTGAAAGTTTCTATGAAAAGCCTTTCCCAAGATTCTGACAATGAGACAAATCTCCACAAACCTACTGACTATATTCCAAATGCAGAAGAAATGAAAATAGGATGATTCCTAACTCTAACGTAGGTTTCCTTCTAGTGCTCATGATGAATAGTGTTATGTCACCATATTCTTAAAATATGTTTCTGTAAAAATGAATAATATGGAAATAGATTTTGAGTGGAATTGCTTGTCAGCTCAAGATGGGGAGGGAAAAGGGAAGGGAGACAACATAAATCATGTAACCATGGAAAAAAATTTAAAAAAATATTTTTAAAATGGTTGTATAGTTCCAACTCATTTACAAAGATACTGACATACTCAACAGAGCAAATCTTAAATAACATCTCTCAAATTAAAAAAAATCTAGTGAAGTTAATAATCTCTAATATATTGGTTTATATAAGTAAAGGGGGAAAATATTTTGAGACATTTCATATAGAAGATGCTTTTTGGTAGCAAACAATGATAGTCACAGATTGTGATACTGTTAGATTCAGAATAAAATTGTGATTTGAAAAAAAAAATCCTTTAAAATTAGTCCTGTTATTTGAAACCATTAGTGGAAGGTATTTAACTTTTTAAAAAAATATTGTACTACAAGAATTTCCTCAAAAATTTGTTAAAAGTAAAGTTTTCCATTGTTGAAAAAAGTTTTTAGAATGACAGTTTTAGACTAGATGTTGGTCCTTTTAGAGAGCAAATTGTGAGTAACTGGCAAAAAGTTTAGTTAACACTATATTTCAGTTACCAGTTAAATCTTAGAAAGTTACAGCATCAGTCTCAGAAAACAAAAAGGTTTATGGAACTGTTAGTTTCCCTTAGCTTACACAAAGTATTCATAGGATAGTTTACATTTAAGCAAGTTCTAAAACTTCTATTTAAAAAAAGAATGCTCTGTTTAATATTGAAGTCAGCTTATGTTTAGGCCAACACAGTTTTTGAAAGGCAGTTTCAAGAACATTCTGCTAATTACTCAGTATTGATAACTGCCTGAAAAGACACTCTTAAAAAAAAACAATGAAAATGTACTAAATTTCAATGAGTATACACGGGCCAAGTCTATGGTAATATTGTGATGAATCTAAAGTGCTCCTTCAATTGTCATTTAGCCTTGCTTGAAGGAAAAGTTTCTGGAAAACAGGAGTTCGAATGGATGGCATTCACAGTCTCAGCTCATTATGGTAGGTCACTAACCTCTTTCCAAACTTCTTCTTATTACTTCATAGCCATATAAATGAAACAAGTCCCCCTACAGATTTCCTAAGCTGAACGATGATCCTCACAGTTGATTGAAATTAAAAAGTTGCTTCAAACTTTGTTTTGAGTCACCTTGTCTCACTTTAAAGAGAGAATTACCATTTTCTGTCCACAACACTGTAGCCCAGAGACTGGCCTCAGAAGGGCTGAGCAATGCCCCAGACTTGAATGTGCCATGCAGAACTCTTTATACTTGAATGGTCACCATAGACGGGATTGGATAGTCTCAATCAGTACTCTCTCACCTTAGGCTTGTATCTTCACTAGTACTGGTGGAATACATCACCAAACGAAATTATCCACAAATAGTTATTGTTTCTAGTAGGTGAAACATTTAGTAAAATAAGGAAGAAATTCTGAAAGAAGCCTTGGACTTTCTGTTTGCTTAGGGACGTAATCTTGAAAGGTCATTTTCATCAGTAATCGCAAACAGGGATTTGTTTTAAAAAAAATAATAAATTTCCCTTGTATTTCACATGATTCCAGTGGTTTCACCAGATCACAGACCTAGATTTCGAAAGAACTTCAGAAACCAGTGCATCCCATCCGCACATCATCTTCAGAAGAGGAAATGAAAGCCCCAAAGCATCAAAGGAGGGGAGCTGAACTCGGGTTTTCTGATTCCAAAGTCAGTGCTTGAAGAGCTCAAAGCTCACGCAGAAATCTTAGTTAATTTTATTTTATTTCAAGCTTCCTGGAACTTGTGAGGAAAGTAGATCTGTATCAAAGACACAAATGAGCCTAGGGCCAAGCCCTTTATTCTCCAGCTAAGGCAAGACCTTCAAGCGACAGGCATTTCTGAGTCCTTCCTTGTATCCCGGCAGGGACTAAGGTGGAATGAAAAAGGACTTCTTAAAAAACAAACAAACAAACAAACAAACAAAAAAACGGTCTTCGAGATCAGATTTAGGGAACTGGGGAGGAGAAAGCCAGCTGAATAAAATCGTGTTGTATTGCAGAACCCTGGATTAAGAACTAGAAATTGTGGTTTCTCTGCCTATCACATGACCCTAAATAAACACATTTAACTGTTATATGTTTATTTTTTTCCAGTGGTGAAAGAGAAATTCTACATATCTGCCTTACAAGGATGCTGTAGGAGGTTCCTTCCTATAAAAGGTTTAAAAACATAGTAGTACTATTACCTTATTGATATCCCAGAGAACCAGTTTGCTTTTAAGTTTGGCAAATTCATAGGCGGTGAGTCTCCCAATGCCATGTCCAGCGCCAGTAATAAGTACAATTTCTCCACTGACTGATTTTCTCTTCTTAGGAATTAAAAGCTTCACGAAAGACTCTACAGTGGAGAAAATCAGAATGGGGATCAGCAGCAGAAGATCCAAAAGGATGTGCATTTTTTCTGCTAACAGAAGGAGGTACGTCTCTATTTTCAGCTGATCAGTGCCTTGGGCTATTAAGGTTCCCCAATCAAAGAAACAAACAAGACGGAGAAACGGTTCCTTCCGCTCCTTCCGCAGGGCAGGGTTTTGTTAGGTCCGCTGCAATTGGCTCGGGTGACAATGCAGAATGAGTGCTTGCTCGATCGCTAGCCAGCTTCTCTAGCCAGGGAGGGGACAAAGTCCTGATGAGAGCATAGCTTCCTCTCTCCCATTTGCTGAGCTTCAAGGGTTAGGGCGGCCGAAATAGTATTGCATTCAGCTTTTTCGAGCTTTCTTCACTCATCCTGCGGCCTGAATTCTTCACCCTCTCCAATCTTGATTAACAGCTTCCCACTTCTTCCTAGAAACGCGAAATGGAAATAATTTTGGCCCAAACTCCCCATTTTTTGGAAAGTTGATAACTGACATCTCTCTTTTTTTCAGGAAGCAGCTGTGACCTCATGTCCTGAATTAGTGGTCTGTGTAAATGAAAACCCCTAGTTTTGCTCTTTGAGAAAAAAGAAATTAAAATGTCCTACAATTTTCTGTAGATGAATTTTGGGGGAATAGAAATATTTTTCTTGTCAAGGGCAAGTAACCAGGGAGAATTGTAAAATGGAAAACAAGATCGCTCAGTAGTTAGAGAACCCAAGTTCACATCCTACTTCTGGGATGCTGGCTATGGAACTTTTAACCTCATTGAGTTTCACCAGAATCCTTTGTGAAAATGAAACTCTCTTCTTCACACCTGTGACCCTGCGAAGTACTTGGAGGTGGTGACCATTGTGGCACAAAATTAAACCTCAAAAACCAGCAGAATTTCTGTATAATAATAATGATATCCAAGAAGAAAGATACCATTTGAAATAACTAAAAATGCATAAAAAACTTGACACACAAAACAGTTATATACATTAAATACAAAATATTCCTTAAAAATAAGTGGGTGGAGAAATCTTCAGTCTTCATAGCTGAGCCATGATTATATGACAAATTAATTAGTCAATCAATAAATATTCATTAAGCACATACCATGTGCCAGGCAGGTACTTTGCTAAACTTAAGAGGATATTACCAAAATTTTTGTTGTTCAGGCAAAAATACTGGAGTGGTATGCCATTTTTCTTCTCTGGCTTATTTTACAGATGAGGAAACTGAGGCAAACAGGATTAAGTGACTTGTCCTGGGTCACACAGACCAGGAAGTATCTGAGACCAGGTTTGATTACTGGAAAAAATAAGTCTATCCACTGCATCACCTAACTGCACACCAAAATTACCTTAAAAACTTGTCCAAGGTCACACAGCTGAGAAATATGTGAGGCTTGATTTGAACTTAGGTATTCTTGACTTGAGGTCCTGGGTTTTATCCAATGGGCCACTTAGCTATCTCCAAAGTATCAAAGTGATGTTTTATATAATTAAGTAGAATAATAAAATTCATCTGAGAGATCTAACATATCAAGGGAAATAATGAAACAAGGAAGGAAGGAAAAATAACTGGCACTTCCAGAATTCAGATTATGTAATAAAACAGCAGTTATCAAACCATCTGGTGTGGTTAAAACAAAAAAACTGATCAAGGGAACAAACTAGACAAAGAGAATCAGAACCAGTGGAACACAATGATCTGCTGTCTAACAAACCAGAAAACATAAATGACTTAGGAAAGAACTTCATACTTGATAAATCTTGTTGGGGAAACTGGGAAGAAATGTAGCAGAAATTAGGATTAGATCAACACCCTCCTCAATATTCTACAACACATTCTAAATAGATATAAGATAAGACCTTAGATTTAAGGATTATACTACAAAAAAAAAATATGAGATTAGCAGAACAAGTGCCTTTCATAGCTATGAGTAGGATAAAGATTCTAAGGGACAGAAACAAATAAATAAAATGGAATATGATAATATTATAAAATGGAATATGAATGGCTCAAAAAGAAGAGATATAAGGATGCTCTCCCACCTGTTTTGCAAGGAGAAAAGTGTTCTGGTACACTGAACAAACTTTCAAACTCTTTCAATAAATTATATCGATTTTACTGACTTTTTCTCTTCTTTTTCTTTCTTTAAATATTTGTTATTTAGGCTGGAACTCTGGGAAGAGAAAGTCAGATATTGGGAACAATAATCATTACAACTATTTGTTGCTGGTTAAAAAATAGAAAAAAAATTGTTCAGTGGAAGAGATTAGGAACATAAAATTATAAAGCAGCAAAAAATATCATCCCCCTGTAATGGAGGAGATAAAAGGAAGGAGGAAGACAGGGGAAAGGAGAGTGAAGGGTTTGGTTTTCTCCTCCATTACTTATGGGGAGAGGTAAGCCAGGTACTGTTTCCTTGGAAAGGATGTGACTCCAAAGGGATGTTGTTTGAGAAATGGAGGACAGGGGGCTGGAGAGGGATTTGATTCAGTGAGGTGGCACTGTGTCTCCCTCAGAGGAGTTAAAGCCCCTGAGGTCAGAACTGTCTCTGTGAAACAAGATGACCCCTTGTAATTTCCACCTCCCAAGGGGGCTTCAACTGTCAGCCCCCAAGTGTTTAGGTATGACCAACTGACAAGGAAAAAATGGTCAGAGATTCCTGAGTCACAAGAGTTGAAATCAATCCCATCCCTGTGAAAACCTAATCCCCTTGTTTGATCTCTAAAACAAGCCCAAACCCAAAGTCTAAATATTTCCAAATGGTTTATTGAGGTAAATTTGAGGCAGGTGATGGCAAAGGTATGAGGGAAAAAGGAAGGTGGGAGAAAGGTCAGCCCTAATGGTCTGCCCCTCCCAAGCAGATTGGCTCCCAAAGTCTGGAGGCCAGAGGCCACTGTGCCTTGGCCTCTTTCTCTACCAACTGCTTCTTCTCCTACACTTATGCTTAACTAAATCCTAAATTCAGTTCAAAGGGGTAAATAAGGGAGAGAGATTCAAGGGAGATGGATTAAGTGGCTCAAAGTCAGAATGAGTCGACACAGTCCCTGTTGAGAAGTCCACAGATGATGGTTGACTCTCAGTGGAGGTATTTGAGGGTCTCTGGACAAAGTCAGGTCCCAATTGTTGGAGAAATCTGGTTCAGGTCTCTCTCTGCTCCAGGAAGATGCTCCTTTTCCTTGCCTTCCCAGTCAGAAAGACCTTGACTGTTGGCTCCAAAGTTCTCTTCCCAGCACTCAGAATCCTCAGCATTCTCTTCATCCCCTCCACCACTGCTTCCCAGGCAGATCTGTCCATCAGCCTCTTTCTTACCTTTCACCCCTTATGTGGATATTCTTACCTTATAGGTTTCTGTTAATGGTTATGATGCTGATGTTGTTTGGTCATTTTTTAGACCTGTCTGACTCTCCATGCATAATCCCATTTGGTGTTTTCTTGGTAAAGTTACTAGAATAGTTTGCTATTTCCTTCTTCAGCTCATTTTCCAGATAATAAAACTGAGGCAAATGAGGTTAAGTGACTTCTCCAGGGTCACACAGCTAGTAAATGTCTAGGACAAGATTTGAACTCAGGAGGATGAGTCTTCCTGAAGCCAGTCCTGGTACTCTAATCCACTTTACCACTTAATGTCCCAATGGTTGTGTAAGTTCTGCTAAAAGCTGAGCCAAAATTGAAAGCCACTTGGCATTGATTGACTTTGAGTCTACTTAGTATTTCCTTTTATGTTCATTTTTTAAGTTATTGACCTCCAGCCTACCTATTCCCAATTTGGGAATAAGATTCTTCCTCAGTCCTATGGACTTCAAGGTGAGAAATATTCCTCCACAAGACCCAGAAGCAATGAATGTTAGTAGAAGAGTATTAGATAAACCCAAAGACTTCAACTTCTGTGGTAAGGAATCACTTTATTGTATAAAACCTATTGATAAAACTGAACACTGTCCTCTCACATGGATAAAAAGCCCATTCCTAGAACAATACTGATTAAAAAAAAATATTTCTGAGTTACTGAATACAGTTTCCAAAAAATGACTAAAGAAAATGTAGGCTATGAATATAACGTTGTTGCATCATAAGAAAAGATGAATTAGATAAGGTCAGGGATGAAGCCAAGATGCCTAACATTACCATGACTAATATTGTACTAGAAATGCTAATTATAACAAGAGAAAGTAAAGGAATTAGAATAAGCAATGAGGAAATAAAACTATCCTCTTTGCAGATGATATGATGGTATACTTAGAGAATCCTAGAAATTCAACCAAAAAAACTTACCAAAAACAATAACTTTAGCAAAGTTTCAAGATATAAAAGAAATTGACATAAATGACCAGCATTTCTCAACATTACCAATAATGTTCAACAGCAAGAGATAGAGAAATCCTATTTAAAATAACTGTAGACAATATAAAATACTTGTCCATCTGCCAAGACAAGCCCAGGAAATATGTGGTCACAACTACAAAATAAATTTTACGCAATTAAAATCAGAAACAATTGGAAAGGATTTAAATACTTATGGATAGGCCAAGTCAACATATTACCAATCAAACTGCTCAAAAATTATTTCATAGAGCTGGGGAAAAATATAAAATTCATCCAAAAGAACAAAAGGCCAAGAATATCCAGGAAATTAATGAATAAAAATTAAGGAAGGTGGTTAGCAGTACTGTATCTCATACTGTATTTTAAAGCAGCAATCATTAAAACAACTTGGTACTGGTTAAGAAAGAGAGTAATGAATCAATGGGATGAGACATTTAATAAACAGAAGTGAATGAATGATCATAGTTACCTAATATTTGACAGACCCGAAGATCCAAGCTTTTGGAAGAATACACTGCTTGAGAAAAACTGCTGGGAAAACTGGAAAGCAGTATGACAGAAACTAGGCACAATACCACACAGCAAATACCAAGGTAATGCCAAAATGCATGCATGATTTAGAAATAAAGGGTAAAGCCATAAACAATTAGTGGAGTATATAATAGTTTGCTTGTCAGATATATAGAAAAGGGAATAATTTATTTATGTACACATAAGACAAAGAGAAGATGAGATGCAAAAATAGATAATTTTGACTACATTAAATTAAAATGTTTTTGTACATACAAAAACAATGCAACCAAGATTAGAAGAGAAATTTTTAAAAATGGGCAAACTTTTTAGAGTATCATTGATAAAGGACTCATTTCTCAAATATAGAGTCAAATTTATAATATAAAGCATTCTCCAGTTGACAAATGGTCAAAGAATATGAACAGGCAGTTATCAGATGAAGACATTAAAACTGTCTTTAGTCATATGGAAAAATGCTCAAAATCATTACTAATGAGAGAAATGCACATTAGTAAAACCCCAGATACTACCTCATATCTATCAGACAGGCTAATTTGACAAAAAAAAAAAGGAAATGATAAATGTTGGAGGGGATATGGGAAAATTGGTGCACTAATACACAGTTGATGGAGCTGTGAACTGATACAATTGTTCAGGAGAGCAATTTGGAACTATGTACAAAAGACTGTAAAACTGTGCAAACCCTTTAACCTAGCAATAGCATTATAGGATATATAGTCATTATATGATACATTATTCTTGCAAGCCTTTATCTTTTGCCTTTTTGAATACTGTATTACACAATTTTCTTTCTTTTATAGTGGTTGTTACCAAATCTTTTGTAACTCTGATTGGTTTCTTGGCATGTTAACTCTTTCTTAATATGTGCAATATCCTTTATTTGACCTAGAAATTCAAGGTTTGGACAATGTTATTTTTGAAAGTCTTAATTTTGGGTTTCTTTCAGAAGGCAATGAGTGATTTCCCCCCTATTTTCTCTTTTCCTTTGAATTCTAATAAATCTAGGAAGTTTTTATTTCTAATTTTTAAAAATATTGTATCCAGCTCTCAGCAATGCAATGATCTGGGAGCATTCTGAAAGACTTATGATGGGGAATGCTGTCCACATCCAGAAAAAGAACTGTTTGTTGGAGTTGTCTTTCACATCAGTGTATTTATGGTTTTATTTGTTGTTGCTGCTGTTTTTTTATGTATGAGTTTTCTCTCACAACAATGACCAATATGGAGGTATGTTTTACTTGACAATAAAAATAAAATTAAAAAAATATATTGTATCCAGGCTTCTTTTTGGGGTACAGTTTTCAGGGAATCCTATGATTTTTTTTAAACTCTTACTTTTCATCTTAGTATCAATACTGTGTTTTGGTTCTAAGGCAGAAGATCAGTAACTGTGAGGCAATGGGGTTTAAGTGACTTACCGAGGGACATACAGGTAGGAAGTGTTTGAACCTAGATTTGAACCCAGGATGGCCTATCTCCAGACTTGGCTCTTAATCCATTGGGTCACCTATTTGCCCTCAAATTCTGTTATTCTTAAATGATGTCTTCTTGAACTATTTTCCAGCTTAGGTATTTTTACAGTAGCTCCTTCACTTCTAATTTTTCAATCTATTTGTTTTGTTTTCATATTTTCCATTGTTTCACAGAATCATTTATTTCTGTTTTGTTTATTCTTATTTTAAACAATCTGTTCCTTGGTTTTGTATCTCACAGTAAGCTTTTTGTTGTATTTTTAGTTCTTTCCATCAGGGAATCCTGAAATCTTTGAGGTCAAGCTACTTTTTTCTCTGAGATTGTATTTGTAGTTTTTATGGATTTATTTTTGTCTTAAGGGTTGTATTGACTCTTGAACCATAATATTTCTTTATGGTGATCAGTGTTTTATTCTGTTTAATCATATCTTCAAGCTCAGTTCCTTATTTGAGATTTTATGCAATGGCTTTTGGCCACTCCAAGGCAGAAGAGAGGTAAGGGCTAGGCAATGGGGGCTAAGTGATTTGCCCAGGGTCACATAGCTGGGAAGTGTCTGAGGCCAGATTTGAACCCAGGACCTCCCATCTCTAGACCTGACTCTTAATCCACTGAGCTACCCAGCTGCCCCCCTTTTGTCCACTCTTCATGTGGGTGGTAAGACCCTATTTTTTCTTGATCTCAGTTTTCTGGGGTCCCTGACACTGGCTTAAATCTTCACTTGTGTCTATGCACAAAGTACTAGTGAGTTTCATTGTCCCCTTGATTTCCATTCCATTTTGGGCTTCCTCAGTTAGGGAGCTACTATAGGTGCCTACTCTTCCAGATGCTTCTCTAGTTAGGTCATTACTTAGCAAGTAATTGGGCAAGTGTATAATTTGAATCTGTTACCCTAAACACTACAATCCCCAGCAAAACTACAATCCCCAGCACCCTTCTCACTTCCTGTCATTAAGTGCTGACATAGGATATAAATTGGGTGTAGTTCCATCTCTCGAACATTTTCCTTACTCTTGCAGTTTTGGTGGAGTGGGGATTTTTGAGCAGCTAGAAAACTTAGTCATGTGGCTCTATTTTGTCAGATAATAAACTTTATAAAAATAATGCTTTAAATAATGGAAATTAATTTAAATTGGACATTAATTTAAATCCTACACAAGCAACTTGTTTGCCTGTTTCTGTGGTAGCTTCTGCAGCTCAGGTAGCTTTTGGTTACTTTTGTGTGTAGTCCTGGGCTGGATAAAAGAGTTTATTGGTGTTTCTTTTTGGATTTAGGTAATTACTCAATCTGGCACCTTTTAAAGATGATAATAATAATAATACTGGTAATGATATTAATGATATCTAATATATATATACATATGCATATAATTTTATGTGTCACAAAGCACTTTACAAATATCTCATTTTATATATAGAAATGCCCTGTGAATTAGATACTATGATTACTCCCATTTTATAAATTTATAAATGAGGAAACTAAAGCCAAAAAATTTTAAGTGACTTGCCCAAGGTCACACAGCTAGTAATGTCAGATCTGAATCGAAGTCTTCCTGACTCCAAGTCCAGTGCTCTATCTACTCTACCACCTAGCTCCGTGTTAGAATAAAAATGGGAGAGATGATGTCCATCCTAAGTATAAGTCCTTCCTTCTCTTAATTGATCACTTAAAATTTTGTAGGTGGGGAAAGGGTGGTCCAAGTGAATCCAGGTTGGTATGTGATCTTGAGACCTTCAGAAGGACATGATAGTGACAGTAAGTGGCTTTGGGGCACATGAATCTTCTGTGCTATACCTACACAGCCTCTCCT
Source organism: Monodelphis domestica (assembly GCF_027887165.1). Lineage (NCBI taxonomy): Eukaryota > Metazoa > Chordata > Mammalia > Didelphimorphia > Didelphidae > Monodelphis > Monodelphis domestica. Next base: position 266,597,933 of record NC_077232.1, on the reverse strand, counting down.
TAGCATCTGAGTAGACAACCCAAGTTTGCCTTTCTCTGTTGGATTATCTTCTTCCAAAAGCACAATAAACCTTCCTTTCTGCCAGCTGCTCCTCATCATATGTTTGCAGTTTTGTATTACTGTATTACTGAATGGTCCCTTTGTATATTGCTCCTGAGCCTGCTCCCAACTCTTTGTACCTGAGTTACTTAGTGGAATACTCATTGGCTGAATGCAATCTTCACATTCCATTATTATTGGGATTTTGGATGGGTTGTCACTGACTGTATATGAGAAGACTTACTGATTAAAAAATTTTTTTAGTTAATTAAATAATTTGTTTTTGTTTGTTTTAATTGTTTTTTTCTTATTTGGTCAATTTCAAACACTATTCCTTGGTTACAAAAATCATATTCTATTCCTCCCTCCCTTCCCCCCCCCTTCCCATAGCCAATGCACAATTCCAATGGGTATTACATGTGTCCTTGATCAGAACCTATTTCCATGTTGTTGATGTTTGCAATAGGATGTTCATTTAGGGGACGTTCATTTATGATCTACATCCCCAATCATATCCCCCCCACCCCCACCCCATGCAGTCAAGCAGTTGTTCTTCTTCTGTGTTTCTGCTCCCACAGTTTTTCCTCTGAATGTGGATTCTTTCTCATAGATCCCTTCCAGTTGTTCAGGAGCACTGCATTGCCACTAATGGAGAAGTCCATTACATTCGATTGTACCACAGTGTATCAGTATCTGTGTACAATGTTTTCCTGGTTCTGCTCCTTTCACTCTGCATCAATTCCTGGAGATGCTTCCAGTTCACATGGAATTCCTCCATTTTAGTATTCCTTTGAGCCAATAGTATTCCATCACCAACATATACCACAATTTGTTCAGCCATTCCCCAATTGAAGGGCATCCCTCATTTTCCAATTTTTGGCCACCACAAAGAGCACAGCTATGAATATTCTTGTACAAGTCTTTTCCCTTATTATCTCTTTGGGGTACAAACCCAGCAGTGCTATGGCTGGATCAAAGGGCAGACAGTCTTTGATCACCCTTTGGGCATAGTTCCAAATTGCCCTCCAGAATGGTTGGATCAATTCACAACTCCACCAGCAATGCATTAATGCCCCAACTTTGCCACATCCCCTCCAGCATTCATCACTTTCCATTGCTGTCATGTTAGTCAATCTGCTAGGTGTGAGGTGATACCTCAGAGTTGTTTTGATTTGCATCTCTCTGATTATCAGAGATTTAGAACACTTTTTCATGTGCTTATTAATAGTTTGGATTTCTTTGACTGAAAACTGCCTATTCATGTCCCTTGCCCATTTATCAATTGAAGAATGGTCTAATTTTTTGTACAATTGATTTAGCTCTTTGTAAATTTGAGTAATTAGACCTTTGTCAGAGGTTTTTGTTATGAAGATTGTTTTCCCAATTTGTTACTTCCCTTCTAATTTTGGTTACATTGGATTTTTTGTAGAAAACCTTTTTAATTTGATGCAATCAAAATTATTTATTTTACATTTTGTGACTTTTTCTAAGTCTTGCTTGGTTTTTAAATCTTTCCTTTTCCAAAAGTCTGACATGTATACTATTCTGTGTTCATATAATTTACTTATAGTTTCCTTCTTTATATTCAAATCATTCACCCATTCTGAGTTTATCTTGGTGTAGGGTGTGAGGTGTTGATCCAAACCTAATCTCTCTCACACTGTCTTCTAATTTGCCCAGCAGTTTTTATCAAATAGTGGATTTTTGTCTCAATATCTGGGATCTTTGGGCTTGTCATAGACTGTCTTGCTGAGGTCACTTACCCCAAGTCTATTCCACTGATCATCCTTTCTGTCTCTTAGCCAGTACCATATTGTTTTTGATGACCACTGCTTTATAGTATAGCTTGAGATCTGGGACTGCAAGGCCTCCTTCCTTCTCATTTTTTTTTTCATGATTTCCCTGGATATCCTTGATCTTTTGTTCTTCCAAATAAACTTTGTTATGGTTTTTTCTAATTCAGTAAAGAAGTTTTTTGGTAGTTCAATGGGTATGGCACTAAATAAGTAAATAAGTTTGGGTAGGATGGTCATTTTTATTATGTTAGCTCATCCTACCCATGAGGAGTTAATATTTTTCCAATTGTTTAGATCTAGTTTTAATTGTGTGGAAAGTGTTTTGTAGTTGTGTTCATATAGTTCCTGTGTTTGTTTTGGGAGATAGATTCCTAAGTATTTTATATTGTCTAGGGTGATTTTTAATGGAATTTCTCTTTCTACTTCCTGCTGCTGAGATGTGTTGGAATTATATAGAAATGCTGATGACTTATGTGGGTTTATTTTGTATCCTGAAACTTTGCTGATGTTGTTGATTATCTCCACTAGCTTGCTTTTTAGTTGCTTCTCTAGGATTCTTTAAGTAGACTATCATATCATCTGCAAAGAGTGATAGCTTGGTCCCCTCACTACCAATTTTAATACCTTCAATTTCTTTTTCTTCTCTAATTGCTACTGCTAGTGTTTCTAGTACAATGTTAAATAATAGCAGTGATAATGGACATCTTTGTTTCACACCTGATCTTATTGGGAATGCATCTAGTTTATCCCCATTGTAGCTGATGTTGGCTGATGGTTTTAGATAAATACGGTATTATTTTTAGGAAAGACCCTTCTATTCCTATAGTTTCTAGTGTTTTCAATAGGAATGGATGTTGTATTATGTCAAAGGCTTTTTCTGTATCTAGTGAGATAATCATGTGATTTTTGTTGGTTTGCTTGTTAATATGGTCAATTGAACCATCCTTGCATTCCTGGTATGAATCCTAACTGTTCATACTGAATAACCCTCATGATGACTTGCTGGAATCTTTTTGTTAGTATCCTATTTAAGATTTTTGCATCTATATTCATTAAGGGGATTGGTCTGTAGTTTTCTTTCTCTGTGTCATAAAAGGAATTTGGTAGAACTCCCTCTTTGCTTATTATGTCAAATAGTTTGTATAGTATTGGGATTAGCTGTTCTTTGAATGTTTGATAAAATTCACTTGTGAATCCATCAGGCCTTGGGGATTTTTTCTTAGGGAGTTCTTTGATGGCCTGTTGGATTTCTTTTCCTGATATGGGATTATTTAAGAATTCTATTTCTTCTTCTGTTAATCTAGGCAATTTATATTTTTGTAAATATTCATCCATATCACCTAGAATGGTGTATTTATTGCCATATAATTGGGCAAAATAGTTTGTAATGATTGCCTTAATTTCCTCTTCATTGGAGATGAGGTCTCCCTTTTTGTCTATGATACGGTTAATTTGGTTTTCCTCTTTCCTTTTTTTTATTAGGTTGACCAGTACTTTGTCTATGTTGTTTGTTTGTTTGTTTTTAAATACCAGCTTCTAGTCTTATTTATTAGTTCAATAGTTCTTTCACTTTTGATTTTATTAATTTCTCCCTTAATTTTTAGGATCTCTAATTTAGTTTTCTTCTGGGGATTTTTAATTTGCTCACTTTCAAGATTTTTGATTTGTATGTCCAATTCATTGACCTCTGCCCTCCCTAATTTGTTAATATATGAATTCAAGGATATACATTTTCCCCTGAGTAAGGCTTTGGCTACATCCCATAGATTTTGAAAGGATGTCTCATCATTGTCATTTTCTTCAATGAAATTATTAATTGTTTCTATGATTTGTTCTCTAACTAACTGATTTTGGAGAATCATATTATTTAATTTCCAATTAATTTTTTATTTGGCTCTCCATGTACCCTTACTGATCATTATTTTTATTGTGTTATGATATGAAAAGGTTGCATTTATTATTTCTGTTTTTCTGCATTTGTTTGCCATGTTTTTATGCCCTACTACATGGTCAATCTTTGTGAATGTACCATGTGCTGCTGAAAAGAAGGTGTATTCCTTTTTGTCTCTATTCATTTTTCTCCATATATCTATTAACTCGAATTTTTCTAAGATTTCATTCATCTCTTTTACCTCTTTCTTATTTATTTTTTCATTTGATTTATCTAAATTTGATAGTGGTAGGTTCAGGTCTCCCACTAGTATAGTTTTACTATCTATTTCCTTCTTTATCTCCACTAGTTTCTCTTTTAGAAATCTGGATGCCAAACCATTTGGTGCATACATGTTGATTACTGATATTTCCTCATTGTCTATACTCCATTTTATCAGGATGTATTTACCTTCTGTATCCCTTTTAATCAGATCTATTTTTACTTTGGCTTTGTCGGATATCATGATTGCAACTCCTGCCTTCTTTCTATCAGTTGAGGCCCAATAGGTCTTGCTCCAACCTTTAATTCTAACCTTCTGAGTATCTACCTGCCTCAGGTGTGTTTCTTGTAGACAACATATGGTAGGATTTTGGATTCCAATCCACACTCCTATTTGTTTTCATTTTATGGGTGAGTTCATCCCATTTACATTCAAAGTTATGATTGTCACTTGTGTATTCCCCAGCATTTTGATATCCTCTCCTACTTCTGTTCTTTCTTCTTTTGCTATATCCTTTTAAACCAGCAGTTTACTTTTAGTCAATCCCCCCTAATCCCCTCTCTTGATATGCTTCCCTTTCTGGCCCCTCCCTTTTTGTTCCCTTCTTGTTTTTTAGTGTCTGTTAAGTTCCCTCCCCCCCTCTCTTTCCCTCCCTTTTTGTACTCCCCCCAACCTCCTTAGTTTTCCCTTCTCACTTTCCGTATAGGATAAGATAGAATTCAAGACCCCAATGGATCTAGATGCTCTTCCCTCTCAGAATTGATTTCACTGAGAGTAAGTTTTAAGTATTACCTATTAGCACTTTCTTCCTCTCGTTCTTATAAGAATATTCTTCCCCTCCCCTTCCCATGTGTATCTTTGTGTGATAAAGACTGTCCCATTTATTTTATTTCTTCAAGTATATCTTGGTGCCATCTTTGATCCCCCCTTTCCTTTTTTTGTATATCATTTCATAGCACTTATTACCCCAATCTCTTCCTGTGAATGACTCTTCTCATTACTATAATAGTGAATATAATTTTTGAGAATTATAAATAACATTTCCCCATATATTAATATATATAATTTGATCTAATTGTAGCCCTTAAAGAAGATTTTCCCCTTTTGCCTCTCTTTCTTATTTACCTTTTCATGTTTCTCTTGATCTTTGTGTTTGGATATCAAATTTTCCACTCTAAAGGATTATTCTACATTGTGACCTTAACTATATTAATTATTGGTCACTATGGATATCCCAAATTAAAAAAATACCCAAGTCAGCTGGAAATTTATGGTGATTTAATTAATATAGTGGAACAAAATTAAGAAGAAGGGAGAAGGAAAGGGTGTAGGATTTCTCCTGCCTGGCTTGTGCCAGGGGGAAGAATAGAGGCTCTAGGAAGATAAGGTTTTGGATAGTAAAGGAGGAAGGAATCAGCCTGAACTCCATGAGGCCTCAGCCAAGATGACTGAACCTGAATTAGCTCAAGCGCAAACCCACCGCCAAAACCCAGACAAATAGCTACCACCACGCCAAGATGTCGGAAAGCTTAGCACACTACCACCCAGAGCTGCCTCTCTGGGAAAAGAGACAGATGAGAGGAAGCCCCACAAAAAAACCTAGACAATTCTATCTCCCTTTCCTACATCTCCTCTGCACCAATCATAGCCTAGGCTTGACTTAGGACAGCCCAGGGGTCTGTCAGCTGTTTCTGATTCATCAATTTCTCTATAAAGGCCATCCTCCTAAACACTCAATCTTCAAGCATGTTTACACACATTCTGGATTTTGTATACAAAGTAGGGTGGAGTAATGCAAAGTTCCCAAAACATCCCTCATGTTGTTAGAATAAGCATCTTCATTGTTACAAATCAGGAGATAGCTAAATCCAATCTGCACACCACTTAGTGTCTGGTCTTTTCTTTACAAATACCTGGAAATCTTCTTTTTTGTTGAATGCCCATACTTTCCCCTGGAAGTATATTGTCAGTTTTGATGGATAGATGATCCTTGGTTGAAGACCCAATTCTCTTGCCTTTCTAAATATCATGTTCCAAGCCTTGCAGTTCTTTAGTGTGGAAGCTGCCAGGTCTTGTGTGATCCTGATTGGTTCTCCTTGATATCTGAATTGTCTCTTTTTGGCTTCTTGTAGAATTTTCTCCTTAGCTTGCAAGCTCTTGAATTTGGCAATTACATTCCTGGGAGTTGTCTTTTGAGGATTTAGTGTAGAGGGTGTCCTATGCACTCTTTTAATGTCTATTTTTCCCCCTTGTTCAAGAATATCAGGGCAGTTTTATTGGATGATTTCTTGTAGTATGATGTCAAGATTTCTATTTATTTCTAATTTTTCAGGTAGATCAATGGTTTTCAAATTGTTTCTCCATGATCTGTTTTCCTGATCTGTCATCTTCTCAGTGAGATATTTTATGTTTTCTTCTATTTTGTCACTCTTGACTTTGCTTTATTAATTCTTGCTGTTTTGCAAGATCATTGTCTTCCAGTTGCCTAATTCTGGATTTTAAAGACTGGTTTTCCTTTTCAGTTTGGTCTATCCTGCTTTTTGTGTCTTCCAGCTGTTTCTCCAGTTGGGAGTTCTTATCCTTTAAACTGTTATTTTCTCTTTGAACTATTTCCCACTTTTCTTGCCAGAAGGCTTCCTTCTTTTTGATAATCTCCAGTCTGAATTCTTCCAGAGCTTGTGGACAATTTCCATTTTGGGGGGAACGTTTTGGTGCATTTATTTGAATTTCCTCCTCTATTTCCTCTGTAGCCTGGGTTTTTTCTCCATAAAAGTTTTCTAGGGTCAATTCCTTCTTCTTGTTTTTCTTGGAGGGAGGTTGTTGCTCCTGTGAACAATTTTCCATCACTGTGGAGATTTTTCCTTCCCTTTTTAGTCAGAAATATGAGTGAGATGAGCAGACTTTCTATGTATGGAGTTAAGGAGGCAAGCTCTTGAATATCTGCAGCTTCTGCTGTTTGCTGCCCTTCTCTGTGATATCTTCCTGCAAGTGCCCATGGTCTGTGCTCTTCAGCCTGCTGGAGTTTCAGGTGTAGCTGCTCTCAGGTGTAGGTCTTTGGTGATCTTAGTCAGCTCCCAAGGACCTAGAAGTGCCCCTTATTCCCTCTAGAGGTTCCCCTCACTCACTCACTGATTCTGGTGCATGCTGGTTCTGACTCTGGCTTCATAGGTGGGGGTGGGGGGGTTAGATCAGCTCACATTTTGGTGGGAACTTTTTCACCCTCTTATAGCGTGGAAATCCCCAAATCCCACATACCTTCAATGCTGCGCCCTACTGTAGAGTCCCTTCGTTCATATGAATTTGGTTTTTCTGGTCTTTTGAGGTAGTCTATATCGGTGGGTGCTGAGGAGAGGACGAGCCTTGTGTCTAGACTGCCACCATGTTTACCCTGAAGTCTCAACTAATTTGTTTTTCAATAATAAATTTCTACATAAGTATTCTGAAGTTACATATTCTGAATTGTCTCCCTCTCTTCCTTCCATACCCCTTCCCAGAGCTGGCAAGCACTTCAATTTGCGTTATACATGTATAACACATTTCCATATTATTCATTTTTATAAGTGAATGGAAGATATATTGCTGAAAGGAGCCTATGATGATCTCATGGTGCTCTCATACATGACATTGACAGGATTTGGCTATTTCAGATATCACAATATGGACATCTGAAATATTCCATATAATCCTTGACCTCCCTGTCATCTGCTAGGAAAAATAAATGATTGCAAATACATAGTTTCTTTTTTATCACATTGTGAAGTACTGATAATGAATGGAAAGTAGAAATGAAGTCTGTTGATGAAACCTTCCCTGTTCCCTTGTCAGGCACACTTAGTTATTTCAACATTTGATGTCTGTAAGGAATGTAATCAGAAAGATTAGACTAAGGACTTTGTGATATCATTAGCTTTAGTTCTACATGAGCGGCAAAGTTTTCTCTTAGGATCTTACTTAATTTAAAACTCTTAACCTTTGTAAATGATTACATTTTATTTATTGATCTCTTCAGAATCCAGTTAGGGTAATCGGTGTCCTTTGGAATATAAGGATGTCCAGCAGCCCTATTCATCTTATAATACTTTTTGTTTTGGGGATACTGGAGATAAGGAAATGTTTTGATAATTCATATTATAAATGATCTCTAAGATTTTTTCCTATTTTTTTTTAAACCCTTACCTTCTGTCTTGGAGTCAATACTGTGTATTGGCTCCAAGGCAGAAGAGTGGTAAGGGCTAGGTAATGGGGGTCAAGTGACTTGCCCAGGGTCACACAGCTGGGAAGTGTCTGAGGCCAGATTTGAACCTAGGACCTCCCATCTCTAGGCCTGGCTTTCAATCCACTGAGCTACCCAGCTGCCCCGAAGATTTTTTCCTATTGCAACATGTGATATTTGATTCCATTCATAAATAAGAAAAACAGAATTTAATAACTTTTGAAATAAGATAACTACTGAAAATAATCAAGTTAAAGGTTATAGCATTAAATTTCAGTCAAGTACATAATTCCTTATCATCCTTTAGTTTTTGGAGGAGCTTAACATGCTCATCAAAGAGGCATATTTGAATAACAGAAATAACTTTCAAGGCTATTTAGCACAGATGTTGGCTTTTTTTTTATGAGTATATCTAACATTTCCTCTATTTGCATTCAGAATTTGATATATGAAACACAATTACTTAAATTGTAATTTTTACTAGTAACCAATTTCAGTTTATTTTATTTTGAATGCAAGTAAAGCTCCTTTGTTATAGGAAAAAAGAAATAAATAAAAAATACTCATTGCCCAACTCATGGTAGGTGGTGATAGCCTATTTTAAAAGAATACTATAGTAACCAAAAGCACTTCATTCAACAAACATTTGTTTTGTTAGCAACTTAAGATAAAAGTATTTGGCTTATCCTTCCATGACATTTTTCTGGAAGAGGTTTTCTCCTATTATGAAAGGTTTTGTTATGTTTTGGGAATTACTCACTTATTTGGCTATTGTCTCTTCTTCAGTAGAACCTGGGAACTTCAGTGTCTGGCACTTCCCTAACGGGTAGTGATTATTTCCCCCTTCCAAGCCCTCAGCTTGCAAAGTCTTAATATCTAAAATAGTTGTATTTAAATTGAGAAATAATTATAAAGGCCCTAAATATGAATTCATAGGGAATCAAAAATCTCCCACCCCTGGTGGCACACTTCCTATGTAGTCCCCTTTACTTACAATACTACTTTAGGATGTGCAGTACCTAATTATATTATTATGGTCATGTACATTGTTTTGCTGGCATTCATTTCTTTGCTCTCCTTAAATTCACATAAATCTCTGCATATTCCTCATATTAGTAATTTCTTATGGTAAAATAATATTCCATTATACAAGTTGTTTAGTCATTTCTCAATTAATAGATACCAATTTTGTTGATATTGTTCTGTCTTCAAAAAGTGCTGTTATGAATATTTTGGCATATAAGGTAACTTCCTGTCTCTGATCACATTAGTGTAAATTCCAACTGATCAGACTTCTGGATCAAAGTGTATGAAGAAATTATTGACTTTTCTCACATAATTCCAATTTCTTCCCACTGTTGCTCTTTACTTATTTGATAGAACTGAACTGAAACTTCTAAGTGAGATTAGTTTCAACTTTTGCTATTATTAGTGATTTAAAGTATTTTTATTACTAGTGATTTATCATTTTTATTGTTATGAACTTGACAAAAGTAAACAAATATGAATATTTCATTCAGGATCATAAATTTAGAACTGGAAAGGACCGTCAAATCCAATGTTATTGGTTTACAGATGAAGAAACTGAAATTGAGAGAGGTTAAATGACTGACTTTACACAAAGAATTGAAAGAGGTTGCATATATTACCATGAATGTATATTAAGCAGAGTTTTCTAAAAAGTATATATTAAATTTAACACAATATTTCCAATATTATTGTATGTGTCTCCCTTTGAGCTTCCTTCTCTCTTCCTTCTTATCCTTCTAATCCCTTTCATTGATTTCCCTTTATTTTCTGTTCTATTTTTTGGTCATTTTTATCACTATCCTTATCTCTTATAACTCTAGTCTTTCTCCCATAAAGATTTCTCTTATTAGTATAGTCAAGTAAAGCTAACCCACACCTTTGTCATATCTGAAAATGTATGTTTCAGTCCATATCTCAAGACCACCATCTCTCCATCAGAAAGTGGAACGAAGTATAATTCCCTAATAGTCTGCTGGAGTTGTGACTGGTTATTGCATTGATCAGAGTCTTTAAGTCTCTCAATTATTTTTCCTTTGCAAGTTTTAGTAACTTAATAAACTGTTCTTCCAGTTCTCACTTCACTACATATCACCTCATACAAGTCATCCCAGGTTTCTTGGAATCAATCTTTCTGGTGTTTTTTTTTATTTTTTATGGAGAAATAACATCATCTTGTATTCTCATACAATGACCCAAGTGATAAATACCCATTGCTTTTACAAATATTTATATACTCATACTTCCATTAATAGTGCATCAATGCCTGGCTTCTCACAACTCCCACAAAACAATTATTTTCCTAGTGGGTCATGTTGTCAATCTTATTGGTATGAGATAGTGCCCTCATTTTCATTTTTCTAATTTTAAGTGATTTGAAATATTTTTCACATGATTATTAATAGCTTGTGTTTATTCTTTGTAGTCTTTTTTAGGAGTTCATAGTCTTTTGACCACTTTCTATAGGAAATGAGCTTATTCTTATATAGTTGCATCAATTTCCTATAGGTCTTGGATGGAAGATCTTTATGATTCATAACAGTAGAAGACTTCTTTGCTATCTATAGTGTGGTATCAGCAAAATTGAAGGTATATTGTATTCTGAATTACCTAATAAAGAAGGAAGAGTGTGGAAAAGGGAAGTAGGAATAAGGAAAGGTAACTCTCATAGTACCATTCCAAAAAGAGGCTGAAAGTGGGGTTAATGTTCTCCCAAGCAAGTTGTTTTACATGTCTCAACAAATTCTCATTCCTTATTTATTTTAAATTTGCAACATTATTTCATATTACTGTTGATGTCTTGAAATTAATTTTGTTTAAAGACTTTTACCACTATCTATTGGGGAATGTCTCTTAGTCTTATATATTTGTGGCAAGTCTTTAGTATATGTTGGGTATCAGGCTTTTTTCCCCTCTGAGATACATAATACAAAGGTGTTTCCCCACTTTGTAGTTTCTATTGTTATTCTGGTCATATTTTTCTGTAAAAACTTAAAAAATTTTACAATACTGTATTGGTTTTTGATGAAATCTCCTCTATCCCTTTCTTTGATTATGAATTTTCTCTATTTTCTATATTTAAAAAATGTTGTGACGTTATATTCAGATTGCTTATCCACAGAATGGTGTTCTAAATCTAATTTTTGCCAAACTGCCTTCCAAGTTTTATAGAAGCTTGATAGTTTCAGTAATCAACATTTTGTAGATTACTTCCAAATCAACATCAATGCCAATCTCGTTTCTCTAATAGACTACAAGGCATTTTTTGCTGGATGTACCATTGTCATCTCAAACTCAACATGTAAAACATGAAACATCCAATAATTCACTTTTACCTTGGGTAAGTCCCTTAAATTCTCTGGACTTCAATTTGCTCATCTGTAAAATGAGGGCATTAGTCTAGATTCAAAGATCTTTGTAGCTTTTGAAATTCTGTTGTGACCTTTTCAAAACCAGTTCTCTTTCCTGACTTCTCTGTAAATAGTGTCACAATTTCTCCAAATCAGAGTTCTTTAGCTTCACCTTCTTCCTTATTTTTGGTATGAAATAATTCTTAATTATCACAAAATCCTGTTAATTTTTCCATTAATAGACTTTATTGTTTCCTCTGATCCCCATTTTTATGCTCATTTCAATCATGTAAAACATTTTTAATACTAATTTTGTGGAAGAACACTTGAACAAAAAAATTAAGAAAGTGATATATAGTATGTTTTGGTCTGGATTCAGATTCCATCAATTCTTTCTCTGAAAGCAACTGCATTTTTGTCACATGTCCTTTGAGATTGTCTTGGATCCCTGTTTTGCTAAAAATAGCTAAGTTATTTACAGTATACCTATCACTATGTACAGTGTTTTATTGGTTCTGCTTATTTCACTCTGCTTCAGTTCATGTAAGTCTTTCCAAGTTTTTCTGAATTCCTCCTGCTTGTCATTTCTTACAGCACAATAATATTCCATTATATTAATATTCCAAAATTACTCAGCCATTCTCCAATCGATGAGTATCTTCTCACTTTCCAATTTTTTGCCACCACAAAAAGAGCAACATAAATATCTTTGTACAAATAGGCCCTTTTCCTTTTTATTTTTATCTCTTTGGGATAGAGACCTATTAATGATATTGCTAAGTCAAGGGTTATATAATTTTATAGCCCTTTGGGCATAGATCATAAATAGATTTAAACCTTTTTTTTAACCTTACTCTCACTTTTTGCCCCCAAATATCCTTAGCATTCAGGGATGCGAGGAGGGAGAGACAAAAAAAGTTCTAAAAAACAGATCATAAAACTTACAGAGCCTTTCTTTCTAAAATCCTAGCTTTCACTCACAGGCAGCCCCAAAAGATTAAAAAAAAAACTGACTTGAAACAGTTAAACTATCCCAAGTCCTACTTGCCTGATAAAAATGTCAAATAGAGCCAAGAATAGATCCCTTGGGTACTCCACTTGAGACTTATCAGTTTGACACTGAAACATTAATGAGCACTCCTTGGGTCTTACCACTTAACCAATTCCAAATTGTCTTAACTGTACTATAGTCTAGCCTTATATTTCTAAATCTGTTCTACAAGATAGCATGAAAACTTTGTGAAACTTTTTGCTAATATCTGGATGAAATCTATATTTGTAGGATTCCTTAATGCTACTAGTGTAGTAACCCTATAGGGAAATGAGATTGATCTGGCATTTAAAAAATGTTTAATTTATGTGTTTTTCTTATGTTGACTGTAATTTCCCACTATTACCTCCCCTTCCCCTAGAAAAAAGAGTACAGTTAAACAAAAGAAATTGACACACTGACTACATATTATGCTATTTTCTAGATCTATAGTCTACCACCCCTCTACTGAGGAAAGAGAACCATGTTTCTTCATTAGTTCTTGGGAGTCAAAATTATAAATTTTATTTTTATGCATTCTGATGTCTTTTAGTATTGTTTTTCTTACTTAATTGTGGTTGTATATATTATTCTATTAATTCTGCCCACTTTACTGCTTCAGTTCACACAAATCCTCTCCTGAATTCTTCATGGATTTTGTTTCTTTTAGTGTCAAATTGAGTTTGTTCAACTATTTTCTCAACTAATGGGCACCCCCATTGGTTTCCAGTTATTTTTGTTTGTTTGTTTTTGCTATATTGGGTGTGTTATTATGGGTACTTTGTTATTTATAAGACCTTTTCTGTCGCTAACCAACTTGATAAAGCTGGAGCATATGATATATAGGGTTGTGGACTTGAAGCCACATGAATTCAACTTTTGTCTCAGATTAGCTATGTGATGCCAGGCAAGTCACTCTTTCAGTCTTATTTTCCTCATATATAAAATGGAACAAATAATAGCTAAGATAACTAAAATAATAACACTTATTTTATAGGGTTGTTGTGAAGATGATTTGAGAAAAAATATATAAAGTACTCTATAATATAAGCTTTAAAACATTATATGACTATTAGTGATGTCTTTATGCCTGATAAGATTTCAATAAACAATCATTTATTAAGTACCTACTATGTGCACAGGCACTAGATCAGAGGTTTCTAAGTCAAAGATATCAATAATTTAGTGATTTTCTGGTAGAATGTAAAATAATCTAAATGACTGTTCCAGTTCACAGCTTCCCCAAAAGCATAATAATAAGCTTGTCTTCCCACAACACCTCTAAAATGGACTATTTCTATTTCTTATCATCTTAGTCAATTTTTTAAAGCATGAAATGAAACCTCAGAGTTATTTTAACTTTCATTTCTCTTAATTTTAGTGCTTTGTCCACATGCTTTTGATCATTTGAATTTCTTTGAAAATTTTTTGTTTATAATATTTTGGGGTTGTTATAGATGTAACTCTAAAGCCAGCACTCTCTTAGTTCAGGTTTGATGTTGGGGTGAAGTGAAGCATTCAAGAGTCATTGAACAAAGGAGATTTACTTTCTTGCTTGTATCTTCAGGTTCTCTGACACCATTGTAGCTTTTTATGACCAGTTTTTTTTTTGTTTGTTTGTTCATTTCTCCAACCTATTTCTTGACTTTGTACTTTGCATTAGAGTCAGGCTCTGCTTATCTCTGGGTAGTGTCAGGGTGGAGGTGACTATTCTGAATGTCAGATTTTCTGCCCTGCTAAATTTAAAAAATATTTTATTTTCCCAATTACATTTAATAACAATTTTTGATGTTTCCCAAAATTATAAGTTCCAAACTGTCTCTTTCCCTCCCTCTCTTCCCTCCTCCCTCCAAAGATGGTAAGCAATTTGATCTGGGTTATATATGTATGATAATGCAAAACATATTTCCATATAGGTCATTGTTGTGAGATAATAGTCTTATAAAACCAAAACCCCCAAATAAAACACAAATAAACTAAAGTAAAAAATAGTATAGTGATCTGCATTTTGACTCCAACAGTTCTTTCTCTGGAGATAGATAGCAGTCTTTGTTACAAGTTCTTCAGAATTATCCTGGATCATTCTATTGCTGAGGATAGTTAAGTCTTTCATTGTTGATCATTGTACAATATGGCTGTTTCTGTGTTCAATGCTTTCTTGGTTCTACTTACTTCATTCTGCATCAGTTCATTTGATCTTTGCAGCTTTTTCTGAAATCATATTGCTTATAATTTCTTATCGCACAATAGTATTCCATCACCATCATATTCCACAATTTGTTTAGTCACTCCCCAATTGATGGACATCCCTTCAATTTCTAATTTTTTTGCCACTATAAAAAGCTCCCATTAATATTTTTGAACAAATAGGTCCTTTCCCCTTCACCCTGCTGTTTTTATAGCTAGGTCTGGAGACCTATAAATTTTTGGTGTTTCCAAGATGATATATGATAAGAGAGAGGTGTGGTTATTGCTCTCCTTACCTAGACTCCTGTCCCTGGTCTCTCATGTCACAATTTCCCTCCTCCTAAGAACTTTGACCTGCTTCCAGTTAAGGTCATTGTTCCCTTGCAACTGTAAGTGTTTCTCTTTGCTCTGGAACTGTGACCTAGAACTGGATAATACACAATGGAATTGTCAAGTGGTGCCTGGTCTTGTGTTTCTGGTAGCTCAGGGGTCCCCTGGAATCTCTGACTGTTCCCTGGTGTTCAATTCCCCAGCCATCTCTGGGAAGTGAGAGCTCCTGGTATCACTGCCACTGCTGTTGCTGCCATCACCACTGTCAAGGACCACAACTAGTATTGCCACTGCACTATGCAGCTAATCAGATCCCATCTTAATGTATTTGAAAATTATATATGTGCATTTGAATTCCCTTTGGATTTGTTTTAGTTTGAAACTTTTCCCCCTTGATTTTATGGTTATTTAAAAAATATAATCATAGTATATGTTATTCTTATTCTCTTTTTAGTTCTTCATATATTTTGCTTATTTTCTTTACACTTTCAATATTTGTCATTTCTAGTAACATAATACTTTACATTTAAATCTATTCAGCCATTTCTCTCATTCATTGCATTTGTATTATTTCCAGTTATTTTGTCATTACAAAGCTTCCTTGAATATTTTCAAACACACACAGCTTGTTACCTTTTTAATAATGTGCTTGAGGCCAAATCCTAGTAATGGGGTCCCTAGGTCAGTGAATATGAACAGTTTTATAGCTCTTAATGTAGATTTCCATCTTTTTTTTAAAGAAACAATCCACAGATGCTCTAGCAATGTAATATTAGATCTGTTTCTCTATGTTCCTATCAGCATTTTATTTAATCAACTTAACATATCTGTTTCTCAATTAACATACATTATCATGGCCATATTTAACTAGATTGGTCCTTAAGCAGTAGACATAATCTGTTGCCAGGACTGTATTCTTTTTAAAGCCAAGTCTTTCCAGCTTGATCATAACTAGTGGAACTTTTGTTCCAAAGCCACAACCCCTCAGGAATTCTCTCCATTGTATGATGAGTGTTAAGTAAGACTTTTACTCACATTATTGTTCCATTAGAAACCATGTGTGGATTATGTGTATGCTCAGGCTTAGCCTCATGCAGGTGTGTGTAGGCTCCCCAGATATCTATCATATTTAACTTATCTAAGCTTTCTATTCATCTCTTTAACTTCTTTTAAATTTATTTTTTTGTTAGATTTATCTAGTTCTGAGAGTAGAAAATTAAAGTCCCCAACTATTATTATTTTGTTATCTATTTCCATTTGTAAATCATTTAGTTTTCCCTTTAAAAATCTGGAAGCTGATACAGAGTGAAAGGAGCAAAACCAGGAGAACATTGTACACAGAGACTGATACACTGTGGTACAATCGAATGTAATGAACTTCTCTACTAGTAGCAATGTAATGATCCAGAACTATTTGGAGGGACATATGAGAAAGAACGCTATCCACATCCAGAGGAAAAACTGTGGAAAAAAAAATACAGAAGAAAAACAACTGCTTGATTACATGGGTTGAGGGTGATATGACTGGGGATGTAGATTCTAAACCAGCGGTTCTCAACCTCTCAATTTGTAGCAATGAGAATACATAATGCATATCAGGTATTTACATTCTGAATCATAACTGTAGCAAAATTACAGTTTTGAAGTAGCCACCAAAATAATTTTTTGGTTTGGGGTCACTGCAACATGAGGAACTGTATTGCGGGGTCATGGCATTAGAAAGGTTGAGAACCACTGCTCTAAATGATCACCTTAGGGCAAATATTGAATAATATGGAAATGGATCTTGATCAATGACACATGTTAAATTAAACCCTGTAGAAGTATGTGCCAAATACAGGAAGGGGTGGGGAGGGGAGGGAAAGAACATGCGTCTTGTAATCATGGAAAAATATTCTAAATCATCTAATTAAATAAAATTTAAAAAAATCTTGAAGCTACAACTCTTAGTGCATACTGTCACTTCTCAATAATTCACCATCCTATACACCAACAGAACCATTCCTTATAACTGAGAAAAGCAATAAAATAAGCCAAATTAATATATTCTCTTTGACACCATATGTAGCATTATGCAACTGTAGAACACTACATCTCTTTAGCGAGGAGTGTGTTCTATTATCTTCCCTTTGGAATTGTGATTGGCCATCACATTAATAATCTGAATGGAGGTATTGTTTAATTTTTTTTTCTTCATACTACTATTGATATTGTATATATTGTCTTCTTGTTCATCATTTTTCACTCTGCATTGGAAGTGCTTTAAGTTTTCACAAATTTGTCTTAATTCCTTATATTATTATTATTTTAAAATTTTAATTGATTTAAAGCATTTTTCTAGGATTACAAAAATCATGTTCTTTCCCTCCTCTACCCCTAACTCCCTCCCATATCCGATGCACAATTCCACTGGGTTTTACGTGTGCCTTTGGTCAAGACCTATTTCCATATTATTGATATTTGTACTAGGGTGATCATTTAGGGTTTATAACCCCAATCATATCCCCATTGACCCTTGTGATCAAGCAGTTGTTTTTCTTCTGTGTTTCTACTCCCACAGTTCTTCCTTTGAATGTGGATAGCATTCTTTCTCATAAGTTCTTCAGAATTGTCCTGGGTCATTGAATTACTGCTAGTAGAGAAGTCCATTCCATTCTATTGTACCACAGTGTATCAGTCTATGAACAGTGTTCTCCTGGTTCTGCTCCTTTCTCTCTGCATCAATTCCTGGAGGTCGTTCCAGTTCCCATGGATTAATTCCTTATATTATTAAAGTCTTCTAGCACAATGATATTATATCACTTCTTTGTAATATAATAAATCACTATGATATGTGAATCATTATTCAGGGATTCACTTAGTTAATGAAACCCATTTTCCTTTCTGCTTTTGTTTCTTTGTTTTTTGCTACTACTACCAAAAAAAAAAATAAATGTTTCTTTTTCAGAGTGGCCAGCTCCCTTTTCTTCTGGAAAAGGTTTTTATCTGTTTTTGAGTTTCAACTGTTCAATGGTCCTTCTTTCTCTCCTTTGTCTTATGTGACATTCTCCTGATATAGGTCAAGATTCCCCTTGGCCTCTCCAGATATTTTTTCTTCCTTATTTATTTCCATTTATTTAAGGAACACTTCAATTTCCCTGATAACCTATAAAGTACCTACTTACCTTCTGTTCCAGGCCCTCACCTAGAAGAGTAGCCTTTGCTTTGAACATAAGTAACAGTAGTTACCTGTTAGTGGTGGAAATACAAACATTGACAGAAATATAAGCATTGCCCAATTTTTCAGATTAGTACAAAAAAATTACTTTAAATAGCTGCTGGAAGCAAGATTCTCAGTATGATTTCTTGCTAGTAGCTGTCCTGGAAAAATTCAGCGGCAAATTGCTATGGAAGCCTTTAACTCTTTTCAGTTCTTCAGCACCTTGTGAGCCAAATTCCTTTCCATTTAAAATTTACTCTAACACAAAGAATGAAATAACTGCAGTACCTAGATTTTAGACTACTGAAGAAATATTAGAAAACTCTGATCGTTAATTCTAGTGACTGGTAAGACATTTCTTCCAATAAAGGAATGATCTAAGTAAGTGCTTTAATGAAAATAAATCAGTAATTTGGTGATTTAGGGAGTACTAAGGAGTTAAATTAGAGCTGGGTTGTCATGTACTGAAATATTAGAGTGAAGTAAACAGAATGTTCTGCCCAGAGTCAAGAAAACCTTTGTTCATAGCAATGTCTGATATCTTCTAGCTGTGAAATTAGATTAGCAGTCTGATCTCTTACTGTATTAAGTCACATCACCGTTCTGTGCCTTCAGTTTCTTCTGTAAAACTTGGAAATTAAAATGGTATTAAGCTTTAGAGCTATAGTGAAACTCAAAGAGAACAATGGATGAAGGGTATATTACAAACTTTAAAATTTCATTTCAAAGTCAATTGTTCATAAACTTAGGGATCCAATCCAGTCATGTTGTAATCAGTAACCTTTTCCCTAGATAGAATCACATCATTTAGATCTGGGGAGAACTTTGGATATTCTAATCTGGAATTTCAGAGTGTTTGTATCTCCTATTCAGACTGAATATTTCAGCTTATGACATTATTTTCCCACCCCATCTTCTCCAGCACTCTCCCATCTAGGATTCTCACTCACTAATTTTCTTTCTCTCCTATTCTAGGGCATCACTGCTCATTGCCCATGAGCATGTTAGCATGGCCCCCATCCTGGTGTCACTGGGGCCTGGGCCTGAGCCCAGCTCTCCTGAGTATGCTCAGAATGCTTAGCTAATGCAACACCACCTGGACTTTGAAGTATATGCAGATAACTGACTCTGTTCTATTTACCATGCGGTAAAAAGGAGCTTCTTGGATTGTACATTCAACTGGAACTATAGTGCATTCAAAAGGCACGAATCAATCCTGGCCCATCCCTTCTAGTCTAAGTCCTTACAGCCTTTCAGTATTATAATGCTTGATGTCCTAGAGTCTAAGACAAATGCAGCCCAGGAGGAAATTTAACTTAGGAGTTACCAGCAGTAGTGTGCTAGTAAATATTTAACAACTAGCTTTCTGAAAAAAAAAAAAGTACACAGGACACCTTTTTACATTTAACCTGCATTATTGACATTTTCTCTATCTTTTGTCTAGATAATCAACAACACAATGACTCAAGCCCTGGGCAGTATTTGCCAATTTCTGAAGTGTAAAACAGCTTAAAAACTGGCTCTTCCAGAGTTTGTGAGCAGGCTCTAGCACCACCTTGAATATGGGACTCTTCGTGTGCATTCTTCTACTTTTTGGTGAAGCAAACTAGAGATAGCTATGATCTTATGCGCTTATGGGGTGAGAAGGGTGAGCCACCCAGCCCCCAGGAATGGCATTCAAGCTAAGTTTTGCAACCAGCTAGTCCAGTATAGGGACCTTAAGGAGCAAGAAGTCACCACTGAGACCCGGCCCCAATATGGGTGAGATGCCACTACTGGGCTAGGCTAAATTTGCCTGGGAACTTGGAGGGACCAATGATGTATAGAAATCCTATGAAGTCTGGGCTCACTCTTTTCAAGGATCAAGGTGAGAAGGTGCCTCCTCCCCATCCCAGATGTCAGACAGGTGTTTATACTTCTGTTTATGCTGTGTCTTTGAAGTGCCATAAAAGATTTCTGGCTCAGGCTTTTTTTTTTTGCCAGCACTATTGTGGTCTCCCGGCCTGCGAGAGGCTGCACAAGGGGGAAAGATAGGATAGAGATAGAGAAGAAGTTTTTAACCCGCGAAGGGCGTGAACGAGCCGACTTTAGAGATGTGAGTAACCGAGTCAGTAGACGAATATTATTTGTATGAGCCACAGCTAAGCTCCGACCACTGGGTGTGATTATTCAGGCTGAAACCACCCAATGATCCCCTTTTAACACCGTACTGGTCAGAGGATAAAGCTAGTGCAGATGGAAAGGAGACTAGGAACTACAAGAGGTAGATAATGCTAGATAGCATTAGGGGAAAGAGAGGAAGTAAGGCAGGCCTGGACTAAGGACCAGGCCTTAGTAAGGCAGGCCTGGTCTAAGGACCAGGCCTTAGTAAGAAAGATAGAGAAGAGAGACAGGGGAGAAGTTGCTACTTGCCAGACCCGGGGATCCTGAACCAGTGGGCGGAGCTTAGTGGAGCAGGTTTATTTATAGTCTTGCCAGCTCAATACATATTGAACAGTTACATGATACCTCAATACATATGGATGAGTTATCTGGGGTACCCCTATTGGATAATACAACCTATGACAAGGTGAAGGTGAGGTTTTACTCCTCAGGTGAGTGGGACACAGGAAAGCAAGGTTTCGCGCCTAAACTTCAGCCATGCTGGCAATAAAGTTCATTGCCATGCACATAATGGCCATGTGCTCACTCACATTCCTGGTTTCCCCATAATGTCTATGGGCTGGGCTGCTACAACTATACTAAAAAAACTCAATACCAGGTATTTAAGAACTTTATTCTGAGCTTCCTAAAACTGAAAACAGGTCATGCATCCCACTGAAGTGTGCAAAGGGAAGTCTGGTACACATACTTTATTTCTTTTTTTAAATTATTCTTCTATTTTAAAATATTAAAAAATTTTTTCCATGGTTACATACTTCATGTTTTCTCCCTCCCCTCTTACCTTCCCCCTCCCAGAGTTGACAAGCAATTCCACTGGGTTTTACACATATTATCACTCAAAGTCTATTTCCATATTGTTCATTTTTGTAAGAACAATCTTTTAAAACCAAAACCCTACATCATATGCCCATATAAACAAGTGCTCAATCATGTTTTCATCTGCGTTTCTATTCCAACAGTTCTTTCTCTGGATGTGGATAGTGTTCTTTCTCTTAAGTCCCTCAGAATTGTCCTGGATCAAACCTAGTCTGATCAGGATCAAACAAGAGAGCGACTAAAAAAAAAAAACCCTTCAAACTAGCAGCTACTAGCATTGCTGCTAGTAGCAAAGTCTGTTACATTTGATTGTCTCACAATGTTTCAGTTACTGTACATAATGTTCTCCCACTTCAGATCACATAGGTCTTTCCAGTTCTTAAAGAAATCATCTGGTTCATCACTCCTTATAGCATAATAGTATGTGGAAAGACATAATTTTTTCTTCTCAGGGTAATATTCCATTAGAGAAGGACAACCTGTTTAGGAGTTTAGAATAACATCTCAAGGACCTTTTGTTATTGCCATAGGCTCAGTAGGTTGAGAGATCTCTTATCTCAAAGAAAGCAAACCATTAGGCTCTCCTACCTTCTTATCTCCCCTGACCTTTAGAAGTCAGAAGAGTTCCTTCTGAAGACACAGCTACCTCTTCATAACCTCTCCTCTCCTCTTGTATGTTGAAACTCATGATGAAGCCCATGCTGTGATGGGGCTCCTGCTGTGTAACCTGTTATTTTCTTCACCTAGATTGTAAGCTCTGCCCCGAGACCATGAGGTATGAACAGAGTGGGTGGGGGTTTGCGCCAGGAATCTATAAAATGCTTGTATCTGCACCCATGCATAAGACATCACCATTAGCCCTTCTCATGATAAAGATTAAACCTTTCCTCTGTTTACTTAAAGGATCTATGTCTTTAAGCCATATCATCTCATACAATAGTATTCCATCACTACCATATACCACAATTTGTTCAGCCATTTCCCAATCAAGAGACACCCCTGCCCCCTTTTCCAATTTTTTGCCACCACAGAAAGCACAGCTATAACTATTTTTATACAAACAGAACCTTTCCCATTTTTTTAAAACTCTTGGGGATACAAACCTAGTGGTAGTATTGCTGGATTAATGGGGCACACTTCAGTTCCAGTTTTGACAAGTGAATTTTTGGACCTTCCTGAGAAATATAAAGACATCTTTATCTTCCCTTTCTGTTGTTTCCTCCTGGAGAAACCCATACTTTCTCCTTCTGCTATATGTAAAATTCCATTGTACCCATTGTTGAAAATGACTTTATGGTAGTGAAGTCTGTGTTTTGAGCATAATAAAACCATAGTTACTACCTCAATGTCATTCATTGATTTGGTGATTGATAACAGTATCTAATCAACAGACTCTTAATTATAAACCTGATTTACGTTATGAGCAATTCAAAATTTTGTATTTTTCCTTTCATTTGATTAGTTCAGTTGAAAGTGAGATTCATGTGTCAGCCACTCTGCCTTCTTTCTTCTTATTTGTATAGATGTTCACTTGAGCACCTAGATTTTATGAGATGATTTTACCTAACTTTCCTTTCCTTTCTTTTTCTCATCTCTCAGTGTATTGCTCTTCTTCCCTCTTTTTTTATGATCATAAAGCTATACAACAGAATCAACTATTTCCAGGTCCAGCTATGACCCCTAAGTGATAATACAGCTCCAAGAGGACATGTGTATCATCTCCCCATATTTGGATTAGGCAGTTTATTCTTGTTTAATCTTTATTATTGCTCATTCAAGTTTAGTTTATATTTCTCTTCAGTCCTGTGCTTGAACTTCAAAGTTTCTGCATAGCTCTGGTCTTCTCATCAGAAATGCTTAGACATCCTCTATTTCATCTGTGCCACTCTACCCCTCCAATAGCATTACACTTAGTTTTGCTGGATAATTATTCTTGGCTATAAGCCCATGTTCTTTGCCTTCTGGAAAACTGCACTCCAAGTTCTCTGCTCTTTTATAGAGATGGCTGATAAATCATGTATGATCCTGATTGTAGCTTTCAGTATTTGAATTCTTTCTTTCTGGATGCTTGCAGTATTTTTTCTTTGAACTGGAAATTCTGGATTTGGGATATGATACTTCTGAGTGTTTTCATTTGGGAATTTCTTTAAGAAGAGGATTGGCATTTATTACTATTTTGTCTTCTAGTTCTAAAAGACCTGGGTAGTGTTTTTAAAAAATATTATCTACAAATTCTTTTTTTGGTCATGGCATTCAGATAGTCCAATGATTCTTAAAAAATTTTCCCCTTGAACTGTTTTCCAGGCCCATTGTTTTTGATGTGAAATACTTTATATTTTCTTCTATTCTTTTCAGTTTTTTGACTTTGTTTTATTATTTCTTATTGCCTCATGAAACCCCTGGCTTATATTTGGTTCGTTCTATTTTTCAAAGAGTTTGTTGCTTGGACAAAGTTTTGTACCTCTTGTACCAAGGTGTTAATTCCATTTCTAATTCATTCTTTCACAGCCCATTTATTTTCTAATTTTTTTCCTCAAACACTCTCGTTTCATAAAAACATTTTTTAATTAAAAAATTCATTTAATCTCTTTCAGGAATTCTAGTTGAATTTGTGCCCAAGCTGTGTTTAACTTTTAGATTTTGCTTATAGATATTCTGGAATAATTTCTTTCTTCTGAGATTGTGTGTCTTGAGTTTCCTTGCTAACATAATAGTTCTTTATGGTGATGGTATTCCCCGTCCTTCCCCCTCCCCCCCACCCATTTATTATTCCAGCCTACTTTCTGGTTTCAGACTTAATGTTAGGGCTGGGTTCTGGGGTCCTTCTGGAAGGATAGTCTGGGTTTTTTGGGGGTATTTTAGGATCTTAGGGATAGCTCAGTTTGGGGATCTGCAAGGTTTCAGTGCTTCCAAAGAGGTCTAATTCAAAGTAAATTTAGTCTGGTTGCTGCCTGTCTGGTCTGACATCTAAGTGCCCAGTATCAATCTAGTAAAGTCCTGTTTTGAGTTTGGAACTTTCTCTGGCTCTACTACCCAGCTTCTCTCTGGGTTCTGGAAGAACTGATCAGCATGATCCTGACCCAGCATTCAAACACCTCCCAGTCTGTCTCTTTAGGCTGAAGTAGACTGGACAAATGACTCACTGTGGCTTTTTTTTTTTTATGGATTCTGCAACTGGATTTGCCTTGCAATCACTCTTGGGAAAAACAGAACTTAGCAGAGTCAGACATATTTTTGTCTCAGCTTCTAAGTGCCAGTGTTCCTTCTGTCACTCTTTATCTTTCTTTGGAATCTTAATGAAGCTATTTTCTTGGATTTTAAATTCTGAGTTCTCTCTAGCTGAGAGACCAAAAAGAAAGTTAATGAAAACATTCGATTTCTATAACAGATTTAAATAACTGTTGAAAACCTGTTTAACTAGTAAGATCTCTACCTGCCAGGATACAAATATGCCAAAGCTAATAAAAGCAGAGTCTAAAGCATTAACATTTTTAAGTCACTTTTGGAAGGGTGCCTTTAGGACAAAATTCTCAACTTCTCCATCTTTCATTCCTTTTAAAAAAAAATAAAAACCCTCACCTTCTGTCTAAGAATCAATACTAGGTATTGGTTCTAAGGCATTGGAGTTATAAGGGCTGGGTAATGTGTGGTTAAACAACTTGCTCAGGGTCACACAGTGAGACTAAATCTAGGATTTCCTGTCTCTAGGCCTGGCTCAATCCACTGAGCTACCTAGCTGGCCCCCAGCCCTTATTCCTTACCTCTATTAGGCAGTTTAAAAAAATTCTCTTACTTTACTGTTCCTATATATAATTGGAAAGTTTTCTCTTGATATCATGTTTCCCCTTTGTCCAAAATTCCATATGAGGAGAGTGCTGGAAGAGAACTTGACTCTCAGGCCCCCTGGGGTTAGAATGATGGGTAGCTTGGGAACAAGAAATGAATCCCAAGGGAGCCAAGACGATTTCTCACAGTGGTAAAAGCTCTAATGTGGAAGGGGCAGGGAGCAGTGGGGCAGACTCTGAAACATCCCAAACAGCATTTGCTGGCTAACTACGTGTTTTGACAGCAGGCTCCACACAGAGGTATGGGTGTATAATGAGAAGTAGCCCCGGCACTCTTGGGAAGGATGACCAGTTGTTAAAGGCAGGAGGTGGTCACTCTGTGGCTTTAGGAAAACCTGAAAAGACATGATGCTAAGATTATAAGCCAGCACATCACTGACGAACCTAGTGGCTGGAAGGCCCCCCAGGGCACCTCCCAGGTATTCCTCTTACATCTAGGGATTGCTGCCCAGCAGGGATCCCTTAATCTAGGTCCAAAAGGTGAGGGGAAGAGAGGTGGTGGTGTTTTGTTAATAGATAAGACTAGTCAAGAGATAAGAGGTAGGGTTCCTTTAAGAACTTTAAGTGTCAGCTCACTGGT
Source organism: Monodelphis domestica (assembly GCF_027887165.1). Lineage (NCBI taxonomy): Eukaryota > Metazoa > Chordata > Mammalia > Didelphimorphia > Didelphidae > Monodelphis > Monodelphis domestica. The sequence continues at coordinate 266,572,205 of NC_077232.1, read as the reverse complement.
GAAAATCAGGAAGGCCTTAGCTCTCTCTGGTCTCTGGTCTCCTGTCTCTTCCCTATGCAAGTATGCCAAAGCTAATAAACCTGGAACCTAGGGTATTTGCACTTTTCCCTTATAAAACTTCCTGAATGTAAAAACAAAAACAAAAAAAAAACAGCGCAAGAAAGGTTAGCTGGGTGGCATTGCAGCTATGAATTCATTGATGATGGGCTGGGTTTCATATTGTATCCATCCAGAAACTCTAAAAATTACTTTAAGAGTAATCTCTAGGAGCATGAGGTGGGGGAAAAGGGACTGAAGAGAGGGAACTCCCCAGAAGCTCCTTCTCAAAAGGTCACGTCCCAGTGGTTGCTGGGTCACAGAGTGTTTTGGGGGCATAAATCAGACCCCTCACACTTTCCTGGGGAAGAAAGATAGATATTAAGGAGTGTTGTTGGCCCAGAAAGACCCTAAGAAGGGTCATTCAGATGGTCAGGGAGGAAAAGTTCATTAAACTAGACCAGAAAAAAGAGAACCCAGGGCTGGGAAGGCACGCCACCCTTAGAAACGATCACAGGTAAATCCTAAGTATCTCAGAGGATGAGGAGAAGACTCCAATGACCTGTGCTCTGGGAGACTGAAATTCATTCCAGTAGAGGGGCAGAAGATAAACCCCAAATATCTGCCCTCCATTCTAAATGTATTCCCTTCAAGTTGCATAAACAGCAGCAAAAGGAGGGTATGATTCCCCAATTAGAGAGGGGATAACAGGCCATCTGCCTCAGGCATTACTTATGAAATTTAAAAACTACTCCACCCTACTTAGACCATACTTTAGGGGAAGATAAAGTTGTAATCTCCTGATTGAACAATGAAGGCACTTAGTTCTCCCCTTATAGTGAAGCTAGAACTTTAAGCTAAGTCTATTTTTAGATCTAATACAAAAAGGTGTTAAATAACTATAAAGGTTAAATTAATCACAAAAAGATCAAGTAACTGACAAAAGGTGAACTTAACAAAGAAGTGTTAAGTAACTCTAAAGATATAATCAAATCAAAGAAGGTGATAACTAAAAGTATGGGCAGTCCTGGAGAAAAAGCCTTTGATGAGATTGGTAGATGTGAAAATTTAGAGGAGGAGACACAAGGATGAAAGGTCTATATATTTGAGATTTTTTGTCCCTCAAGGACAGTCTCTCTCTTTCCCTGATTGGCTGTGGAGAGTTAGCTGAGAGCTGCGTGCTGAGCCTTTCGGCATCTTAGCATGGCTACAAGCTATTGTCTACTTCGGTGGTGAGTTTCTGGCTGAATTTTCCTCCTTTACTTTCCAACTTTTTCCTCTCAGAAGCCTCTAATCTTCAGAGACCTAGAGGTGGGGAATTTAAAACTTCCCCCTGGCATAGGCCAGGTAGGAGAAATCCTATATCCTCTTTCCTCCTTCTCCTTAAATTCCTTTCCTCTATATTAATTAAATTACCATAAATTTCCAGACTGACTTGGGAATTTTATTTGGTGACCATTTAAATCTAGATTTAAAGTCACAACCCTAAAATTATCTGACATATTGAAGGACAAAATGGGGGAACTAGACATTTTCTTGGTATTCCAGACAATGGAAGCCAAGTGACTATAATGCTAATGTGTCCACGTATATGGGATTAAAATAATAGGTCCCCTCACTGATTTAGGTCCAGGCACTAAAAACTCATTACCTTTGTAATTTTAGGTTCACTGTTCTAGCCTATTAAATGGATCGTGGTGGCAATCTCTAATGAAGAATTTATCACTTAGCATAGACTTCCTGAATTGCCTTACAGGGGCAAAGGGACATGGTCATCACTATTTTCTGTCTTACTCCACTAAGGGTGGGATGAGGAGAACTCTCCACTGGCCTGTTTCACTGAGGTGAAAGCAATACAGAATACCAGTTGGGGAGAGAAAGATTGCTGTTCCAATATAAGACCTATTAGGCTATGGAGTCATTCTCTAGCTAGCCCAGGTATCAAACTGATACAAGTGTGGGCCAGAACTAGATTGAAGTGTAATTGGGAAAAGTTTAACAAAACAAACATATAGTACAACATGGATAATGTTAATTTGTGGTTTTTAAGATAACATGCAACCCACAGGGTTCTATTACTCTTTGATTTTGATACCACTGCTCCTGACCATCTCTCAGTTCAACAACTCAAAATGAGAAAGGTCAGCAGTATTAGACAACAAATGAGAGATTATCAGGAGTTAAATTAAGCTGTGGATGTGGTTGACTACTGTGTCAGACATATTGGTATATTAGGTGCTATGCTCTGGCAGACCATGCAGTGCTTTCTTTTCTATCCCACTTGGGGAGAACCAAGATTGACTTACTTTTACTGGGCAAGGAATGCAGAGCTTTATTGTCCTGCCTCAAGGTGATCTTAATAGTTCTGTCAGCTGCCAGCAATAGATAATGACTAAACTCCCATTTGACTCTGACATAGTCTTACAGAATACTGCTAGAGTAGTGGGGGAATAACAATGAAGAAATTATGCTTAACTGGAACAAGATGAATGGGCAATGAACCCAGATAGGATACAAGGACCATCTCAACAGGTCAAGAACCCTGTGGGTTGCATGTTGACTCAGAAAACCACAAATCAGCATTATCCATGTTATCCTAGTCATCTGGTCTGGTCAAATGTCAGCAAATTAATTGGGAAATTGCATCCAACCCATTATGAGGGTGGGTGGGGGAAAAGGAATATCTTTAGAACCACATAGCAGCTGAACTCATTTCACCTGTATATATTCACACTAAGAGAGGAATCCAGTTGGGATGACATGTCTGAGAAAACATGTGCCTGACAGATCATCTCGACAGTACAATAGATTCAGGCCCAAATTAGTCATGAAAAGAATAAACTATGCAGGATAAGGCCCACTAGAGAGATTTCCACTTTACCCAAGAAGCCACGGAAGTGAGGCTACTGATATTTCCTAGCACCTGCATTGCCATGTAGAGAGGGGAAACCTAAGGAAGATCCCCTGGGGGGGGGGTACATTTAGCTAGATTTTGGCAAGTGGATCATGTAAAGCTCTCTTCCGTGATACTTGTACATGGACTTGTAAAATATCTTCTCAATAGAGTGGAAGTACCCCACAAAGGAACATGCAAAGACAATGCAAAAAGCAGAAGGGAGAGGTTTATTACTGGCACTAGGACGGTTCCCCAAAAGAACCGTGCCCTGGTAGGATCGGAAGTGCACATATATAGAGCAGCTGAAAAGAACAGGCCTTGTTCTTGTGGCCTTATCTGTTTCAACAGTTGTGGCCTTGGGGAGGACATCTTAGTTTTTCCTGGTTATCTGTCTCGACTGTGGCGCTGCAGTTTTCTCAGGAACTGTTCATTTGGACACAGTGCAACCCCCCTTCCCTTCATTCCCCAGTTTTTTTTTAATTTTATGATGCTCATTCAGGGGCAAGCGGAGACCTCCAGGAGCAGGGCATTAGGGTAGCCATGGAGGGGGGGGGGCTGTCAAGGCCTGATACTGCTGCCTGAGGACCATGAGCTGGACTGTGTGGACCTGGTCCTTCACAAAGCGGACCAGTCGGTGGGCAATACAAGGCCCTAAAGTGATAAGGAAGAAGAGAATTAACACCGGTCCGGCTATAGTGGAGATGAGGGTGGTGAGCCAGGGGGATTTCCCAAACGCTTGCTGGTACCAAGGTTGGGCATGAGTGAGTTCGCGTTCTCGGGCATCTAAACTACGCTTAAGTTGGGCTACTGACTCCCTCACTACCCCTGTGTGGTCCGTATATACGCAGCACTCTTCCTCCAGGGTAACACAGAGGCCTCCCTCCTTGAGGAACAAAAGATCAGGAAAAATTAAGATGTCCTCCCCAAGGCCACAGCTGTTGAAACAGACAAGGCCACAAGAACAAGGCCTGTTCTTTTCAGCTGCTCTATATATGTGCATTCCTGATCCTTCCAGGGCATGGTTCTTTTGGGGAACCGTCTTAGCACTAGTAATAAACCTCTCCCTGCTGCCTTTGCATGCGTGTTCCTTTGCGGGGTACTTCCACTCGGACCCTAACAATAGGAGATACCTTGCTTGGTTTTGGAGTGGCCACATTTGTTGCCTATCTTGATGTATAGGTGACTATCTCAGTCCTTGAAAAGAAGATTTGCCTTCACGTTGGCTCTCCTGATTACATTTCTAGTGACAATAGAACTCCATTTACCATAGAGTAGATGCAACAATGGTCCTGAAAGCAAGGCACAAGATGGAACTCCCATTAACAATCCCACCCTCAAGCATTGTGGGAAAATGGAATAGATGTTTGTTATAAGCCTAGGCAGTCCCTAAATTTGTGGATTTCCAACCCTAACCCTAAATTCATGCCCTTTCCCTAAAATGGTGAGTTTCCACAGTTTGGGATGGTAGTATAAATTTTCAAGGGGTGAGAGATAAAAGACAATAGGTTATAGTAAATGGTGTATAACCCAATGGTTACACCCAGACTTGCCCAAAGTTTTTTCCCAATCCAGCAGGAAAGTAGATAGTTTAGCAGGTTCCACCAGTAATTGTAAATGAAACCAATTTGAATGTATTGATATCTGCTGGCCATGTCCCTAGCAGACCAAGTGTCTTTTACATTCACCCTGTTCAAGGCCCCACTTCTTGCTCCAAGATTGCCACTGATGGGTCCATAAAACTGGACTAGTCCAAACAGTGGACAAAGTGATTTTCCCAAAGCATAGGTCTGATCATGTTACCCTTCTATTCAATAAACTCTAGTGGCTTCCTATCACCTCCAGGTCTCAAAAACAAAATGCTCTGGTATTCAAAGCTCTTCATATGTAGTAGATCACACTTTTATATGGAAGGAGCCCAGAATACTGTGGGTTTTCTAGGACCGGTGGAATTTGGGAGTTTCAAAAACAGAAGAGTAACCTAAAAAACAAAGCTTCCCCCTCAATGGAACCCAACTTGATGGATGGATCTGTTTTCTTGTGGTCCAGCATCTCAGAGCTCCCTTTAGAGCTCCCTTCTTCCAGAAGGAACCTCCTGGAACATGACCCTGAAATCTTTGCTCTGGGTGACCCTCTCCCTGGCAGTCATCACCATTTTCCTAGTGTTGGTAGCTCTCATTGGAAGGATCCAGAAGCTTCAAGAGGGGAGCAGAGAATGCAAACAAGCTCAATAAACCAGAATATTGATGGAAAAAATGTAACATTTCTATTTCCAGTCTTCTTACACTATCATCTCCTTCCCCCCAACATATTCTTTGATCCAGTGACAATGGTCTTCTCACTGTTTCTAGAACAAGCCTTCACCTCTTTAAGCATTTTCATGGGCTCTCCTCCATGTCTGGAATGCTCTCTCTCCTCATTTCCACCTCCAAGTTTCCTTTAAGTCCCAGCCAAAATCCCACTTTTTTTAGGAAATTCTTCCCAATCCCTTTTAAACTCTGGTCTTTTCTCTGTTGATATTCTCTTTTTTATTCTGCATATAGCTTGTTGTACATAGTAGTTTGTTTGTTGTCTCTCCCACTAGATTGTGAGTTCCTTGAGGCCAAGAGCCTATCTTTTGCCCTTTTAATTAGCATGGTATATATGCGGTGTATGGGGTGCTCAGGGAGGGTTAGTATCTCTGGTATGAAGGGCTTGTCGTGCCCTCCTAGAGCAGCTCTCCAGCCTCTGACCCTCACCTGACACCAGCTCTCACTTGTGGCTCCTAGTAGCTGCTAGCATGCGGCAGCGGCCACACCCCGGACAACAGCTTCAACAGGCTGGCCAAACCTTGTGAGGGTAATCATCGGGTCATTGACCCCTGGTGAACCAGGGCTTTGCTCACCCAGCATGTGAAGACTGCTTCGGCGGAACAGATGGAAGAAACCAATAAGAAGGTTCAATGGCTGAGAGGGCGATGCAGCAAAGCACTGTGGAGTGCTTAGGGCCTGTTGGAGCACAAAGACAACACGGCCATCCAATGCAGCTGAGGAAGTCTCCAGGTATAACGACTTTTTGTGCCACTGGACCCAGGCTTCCAACGCCGAGAGAGTGGGACTGTCTCTGTGCATCGACTTTTCCACTTAAATCTCCTTCACGCACAAGTGTCTTTGTGCACACTCATCTATACACCATAGATGAAAACGCACAAAGACAATCGTCATCCTCGGTTACTGAGAGACTACTACTACTACTATATAAATAAATAAGTAGGTGCTTAATAAATGCTTATTGAATGACTAATGGGTCCTACAGGGCAAGGCATGGGGAACAGAGAAACTAAGTAGTGATAAATGGGTCCCAGCTGAGAAGAATGGACAGCAGGGACCCTTGTCAGTCTTGCCTACTTGTCCAAGTACCTGTGGTGGAAAAGGAAGTGATTAGACCTAGATAATAAGAAATGTACTAGTGGAGATGAGAACCCTGGATTCTGGCTTGCATTCTTCCTTGTTTTATTTTCATAGGTAACACTGGACACTAGGTAGGAATGGACTGAAACTCTCAGACTCCTTTCTCATTGTTCCTGTTGACATTCAATATTCCACGTATTCTTCAAACCATTGGCCATCACCTACAAAGTGGAGGCAGCCAGATCCAGATGGTACATGAAGATGCTCCTGCTTACCGAAAAGACTCTCTTCATTTTAGTTTGTTTTTCCCCCACCTCTGGGTAACCCATTGAGACCATCAAATTCAGCAACTTGGTTGTGAAACCAACAATACCACCTTCTTTTTGCTCCTGTCTCAAGCAACAATGGCACTTAACTTTGGCTACAGATGAATCTATCACTTGGCTTGAGGATAGATCTGAAGTATCTTTCCAAGTCTGGCCTTTCTGCATGCTAGGCATAGCCACAATCCTGATAATGATTTACTGTAGGCTACCATGAGTCAAGAGGTGGCTCACTAATTCCTTCACTGTTAACCTTGTTCATGCCCCCAAAGGGAGAGCTTTTGATCTGACTGATGGGATAGAGGGAAGAGGGGAAGAGAGAAGTGAATTATTATAGTGAAAACTGGCTTGACTACATGGCCTCATCATACAAGTACACCAAGACTTATAAATCCAAAGACTGGGCAGGTATCATTTTTAGGGAAACCATTTGGTTTAAATCCTTGACTTCCTTGCCCCTTACTTCTTATTCAGTAATTTATTTATGGAAAAACTCTTATCTTTCGTCTTAGAGTCAATACTGTGAATCAGTTCCAAGTCAAAAGAATAGTAAAGGCTAGGCAGTGGGGGATTAAGTGACTTGACCAGGGTCACATGGCATGTAAGTGTCTGAGGACAGATTTGAATACAGGGGCTCTCAAACCACTCAGGCACCTACCCATTTCTCTGATTCAGTAATTTAGAAAATATCATTACTTTACTGGTCCTACAGAAAACAGAGCAGTCTCCTAATGGATATATCATGCTGCCTCTTTCTCTAAAACGATGTTTGAGCCCCTGGGGCTCTGAGCTTAGATACTCTTCCCCTCACTTCCCCAAAATGTATGCTATCTCATGGACTACTAGCAAACAGTGGCCATTTCTGCAAACAACCGTTTTCTTTCTCTTGTGAAAGGAAAAATAAAAATGGTTAAAGTTTACCTCAGTGTGGGATACCACAGATCCTCTCTGCTACTGCTGAGAGGAACCTGGCTTGGTCATTTGGATAGTTTTAAATTTGTGCTTTCTTCTTTTATTTATGGAATCTCCCCATTATCCAGGAACTTATTTTCATCTGTGGTTAACCTTTCCTATTATCTTAACTTCTTGGTTTGGAAGGAACATCTAAACAGGTTCCCTAGAGCAAAAGGTTGTTACCGAATCATCCGGAGATTTCAGGAGTCTTGCTTTTCCTGGCCCCACTTTCCCTGCTCACTCCCAACTATGGCTATTTCAGAAATGAGGACATCCATTTTTACTTTTATACAGTATCTTCTCATTATCTTGTAAGTTTCATTTGTTTTTTGTCCCTTACCTTCTGTCTTAGGATTGTATTGATTCCAAGGCAGAACTGTGGTAAAGGCAAGGCAATTCGAGTTAAGTGACTTGCCTAAGGACACACATCTAGGAAGTGAATGTGGCCACATTTGAACGTAGCAACTCCCATCTTTAGGTCTGGCTCTCTATCCATTAAGGCTCCCAGTTTGAAAGATATTACGTTAATTGCATCAAACAGATCTTCCTCTCTCCATCTAGGGAGTCATCCTTGTAACAAAATACAAAATGCCGAACAAACAGGTCAGTAACACCAAAACTGTGACAACATGTGCGGCACTCCGCATCCTGACTCCCCCACCTCTCTAGAACTGGCTTTGTCTCCATTTTTCTCATCAAAATACCACCCGCTTCGCATCCCTAAGTAAGCCCGGGGCCTAGATCCGCTAAGGAATCTCACTCTTGGACCATTCCCTTAAAACGCTCCACTCCTCCGCCTTTCCCAGCCCGGCCTTATGCGCCTGCGCGCTGGAGACCCTGGGATAAAGGGCGGAAAGTCCCACGAAGGCCACTAAGCAGGGTCGTGACGTCACGACGCTCCGTGACCCAGGTCGGGGGTCGGGCGGCGAGGTCGCCGCGGGGTCGGGGGTCGCGGGCACTTCCCCGGCCTCGAGGCTGGGCTGCCCGAGGAGCCCCCACAGACTTGCCTGGGGGTCTCCGCCGGCGCCGCACCGCGGAGCGGATGTGACTGAGATCGATGAGGAGCCCGCCCCCGCTTAGGGGCTGGAGAGCGGCCGGTCCTAGCGCCCGCCGCAGCGGCAGGCCGGGCCGAGGCCGCAGCGGCGGCAGTGGCGGCAGCGGCAGCTCGAGGCCGCAGCGGCCTAGCTTTCTGGAGCGCCTCCGGGACGCTGATGGCAGCACGCGGCCTGGCCCAGGCTTTAGCTACCGTGTCCCTCAGTGTGAGCCTGTGTTGCGTGACCGTCAGGGCCCTGGGGGGGCCGCCCTACAGGTACTTATCGAGCCTAGCCTGGAGCCTCGGGGCTCTTGTTAGTGGCGTTCCCCATCGCTGCTGGGGTCCACCCCAACCCTCACATCAGCCTAGTTTAGTCCAAAGACGATTTCCTGAGTGTCTAACGAACTTCTTCTAGACACCGGCTGCGGGGCGCAGGTGGGAGGAGGGATGGAGATGCTTAGACGAGTCGTAGAAGGACTCGCATCTGTTTTTGATTGGGTAAATCCAGAAAGGACTGTTATATCTTTGAACTTTGTGCCCAAAGTTTAAAATACAATGACTCCATTAATTCCCATAGATACTGTGTTTTAATGTAAGACTTTGTTCCTAGATTTGCTGTCAGGTTTTATTAACAAGACCTAGTAAACTTTACCTTCCATGTTAGACTTAAATCTCAGTATAGGTTCCAAGGAAGAAGAGCACTAAGGACTAAATAAGAGTTTAAGTGACTTGGCCACAGTCACACAGCCAGGAAGTGTCTGGTCAAATCTGAACCCAGGACCTCCCATCTCTAGGCCTGGCTTCCAGTCCACTGAGCCACCCAGCTGCTTCCATCATTACTTTTTTATTTTTATTTTTTAAAAAATCCTTACCTTATGTTTTAGAATTGTAAAATATCTGTTTCGAGGCAGAAGAATGGTAAGGCTAGGCAGTTGGGGTTAAGTGACTTGTCCAAGGTCACAACCATTACTTTTTTTGTGTTTGTATGAATCTTTAATGTACATATGATGCATGCTTATATATGTATATGTAATACGTGGTATAGACACGTGTATATTGTATGTTTATACACATACCGGGAATGGAAGTTGAGAGTCCTATTCTCCATTTTCTCTGCTCAAAACTCAATTGAATAAACAAATAGATCCATAACTATGCCCATCCCTTTGTCAAAAAAAACCTTTGAAAAGACAATCATTTACTATTTTAAGAACATCAGTTTTCACCTAAGGAACTTTGACAAAGTATTGATTCTAAGACAACTCTAACCGACTTATCTTCCTAGTCATTAAATCAACAAGTATTTATTATGTATGGAGCTTTGTGCTAAAAGCTAGGAATACTTAGACAAAAAACAGAATCTTGCCCTCTGGGACACACCTTCCATTGGAGAAGACCTTTTGCAAAGCACTTACCAGGATCTACCTTTTAATGGGAGGTAATCTAATGGGAAAGCATTAGCAGTGGGGGAGGGGGCCGGGAGAAGTTCTTGGAAGCAGGAAAGGTCTCTTGAAGAAGGTGGGATTTGATCTGTCTTGAAGTAAACCAGAGAATCCACATTGAAGACAGAAGTGAGAAGAGGGCATTCCATGAGTGGAGAGATGAGTATTGCCTGCAAGGATCATCTAGAAGACCAGTGTTGTTGAATCATAAATAGAGAGGAGTAAACTGGAAATATAGGAAGGGGACCAGTTTGTGAATTAAAAGCCAGCCAAGATATTTGATGAAAGAGAAAGAGAAAGGGCTTGATGATAACTTGGTCAGACTGTGAGGGCTGCTGTGGGAGAAGGAAAGGAACATACCGATATATAAAAAATATGTGAATTGGCCACAGGTCAGATACATGTGATGAGAGCAAGTGGGGAGTAAAAGATGACTCCAAGGTTTGTGAGACTAGGAATATGGTAGTACTCTGAACAGTAAATTCAGAAAAGAGAAGGGAAAGGTAGTAGGTTCTATTTTGGAGGACATTCAATGCCCTGTCCACAGTTACCAAGAGTCGTATCAATTGGTGATTCTAAACTAAATGTATGGAGAGGGTATATATATATAGGGCTGGGTATATAAAAATGAGAATCAATTGCATAGGGAGAGAATTGAACCTGTTGCATGAATTTAGACATCGATTTGTCTGGGTAATTTTAATAAGCCAGCATGAATCAGAGTACAGGTTTTATTACCCTCAGAGTGTTAGTGATCTACCCCACTAGCAGTATATCCTTCAGAATTAAGAAAGTAGTGTTTATACATCATGAGGTAGCTAGATGGCAAGGTAGATAGACCCCAGGTAGACTTGAGTTCAGATTTGGCCTCAAACACTAGGCTATGTGACAGTGCGCTTCACTTAACCTTTTTGTCTCAATCTGCTGGAAAAGGAAATGGTACAACACTCCAGTATTTTTTCTAAGAAAACCTGATGAAAAGTATTGGTCTGTGGGGTCATGAAGAGTTGGACATAATTCAACAACAACAATTTGTAAATTATATGAAACAACAATAAAAAAAGATGGCTACTCATAATACAAAGCAGTAAATTATGCTTGTTAAGGAGAATATATGTTATTAGCTATAGGAAATAGATAAGAAATAGGTCCTTGTTATAAGCTTGTTTTACTAAAGGAGAGAATCTGAAATCTCCCCCTTCCCCCCTTTTAAAAAATCAATTAAATTATTTTGTATCAGTTAGGAGAGCAGAGAGAATCAATTGTTATAGTTGTTCCAATACATCATTTCAGGGATCATACATAGTAAAATAGTAAATACATAACAAAATGGAGTCAATTATGTTCTCCCCAAAATTCACTTTCAAAAATAGGTAAACCAGACATTGTCTTATGACATTACCCCTTTTGGTCATACATCAGATAATATGTGCATCTCTACCACATTCTTTTATGTCCTACTCATCACTTCTCTGGATACCTTAATATATAGTTTCTGGCAGCCAATTCCATAAACTATACAAGTATTAGGAAGCACCAAGTACAACAATAAAGCAAAGTAAGTTACAAGTTTTACAAAACATAAAACTTCTTCAAATCAACCTGTTCTTGGCAACCAATTCTATACACCCCAATCAGATATCCCTTCAAGTTTAATCTCTACATCCTTCCCTAACTCCCCAGTGCAATTTCAATGCTGGATAATTGTAAAGTCAAACATGCATGTGAAACATTCACTTAATGTACATTTAAGCAGAAGATTTCTTTCTAAACCTAACGGTTTAACTGTTTACTTCATGAAGTTGTCTGTTTTTGGGAAGCATTTTAATAACAACAGCAATAATAACTAACATTTATGTAGCACTTACTATGTGTCACACAGAGCATTTTAATGATCTCATTCAATCCTCTCAATTCTGGGAGGCAGGTACTATCATTACCCTCATTTTACAGATGAGGCACAGAGGAAGTGTTTGAGGCTGTTTTTGAGCTCAGGTCTTCTTGACCCTAGGTCTACTCTCTAGCTATGGTGCCACTTAGTTGCCCCATTTTCCCTTAGAAATTCTGTGTCTGTTCACAGGTTATCCAGTTTGTTCACTCAGACTCAGAGACATGTATCCCTGAATCAACATCTCGGTCTTTTTAATGGGGGTATCAGTTGTTAATGTTGCCTGGAATGGGCCTTTTTCTTAGGTCAGTTTTACAGAGGGGATTCTTTTAATACCATAAAACACAAGTACATTGGCCTTCTAGTAATTAGTTCCTGTGGCAAAAAGCTATGTGGCAAAAAACTTAATGGAATTTACTTGATGAACATTAGGGCTTTAGGAGGAACATCAAATTAAACTATTCATAACATCTGAAAGTTTGGAGAGTTCTAGTCTTCACATATGATATATTCTTTCTATTTTTACCTAAACCCAGCATATCATGGATAAAGCTAGAGGAAGAATCTCAAAAAAAAAAAATCCTTTAGTATTTGACTGTAAAATAAGCCCTTCTGTCTCTTGATGTTATTATCAGAGGCATCTCAAACAGAAAAAAAAAATTATAAGAAGAGCCAAATAAGATACAGATGTGGTTTTTTTTTCCCCTTTTCTTTTTTTAAACATTCATTTAACAATCTTGCACATACTGAAGTGCTTTGGACAACCAGTTCATTTAATATATGAGCTTCAACAAATTAAGATCAATCTTTTCCTAAAGCTAAACCCTTTAGGATTATGTGATTATACAAACCTATTCTGTTTAATGGATCTATATCCAACTATTTTATATGAAACACAGCTACTTTTTCTAAGAGGAGGAGGGGAAGTTATCTTAAGTTACTTGCTTAGGGAAAGCAGCAACTTTTATAGAGTGAGTAATGGAGAATACTAGATTCTGTATTGACTGTTTCCTTGTATATGTAAGTTATTGGATTTTGAATTTTTATTTGTAAAGCCATAAAAAATATATTGCTCATAGAGAATGACATTATTTTACTGAGTCATCATTTGTTTCTCCAGTGTCAAGTTAATGCTTTAAGAATTTCCATTGAACCTTTCCTGACCTATTATATTTTTTGACAAGGGGCTTTTTTTGATCATCCTGAGGATAGATGTACATAAATTTTGACACAGTAGTTTAAGTTGTTTTGTGAAGTATTTATTTCTTTATCTTTGCATTTAAAAATTATGATTTAAAGGTTTCTTGACAACATTAAAACAATACCATTTGTGAAAGTCATAATCCAACTTGAGACTTTAAAACCATTTCTAAAACATATCCAAAGATAGTTATTAAACCATATCAAAATCTTTTTATCACATAACATCTTTAGCCTGTCTTCTTTGAGGATACTTGTTATATTCCTGTAATTCAGAAAGATGTACTGCTGTAAAGATCTAATCTTGAATAACTAAACTTGAATAACTATTATATGAATATATACATGAAAATATGTATTAGCAAGGAGATGGTAAGTTTGAAGACTGATTTTCTCTGGTCTCCTAGAATAGGAAGTTGAGACAAATAATGGCCACAAAGTCACAGCAGTAAAATCAAATTAACTCCTTTTTAGCAATTCAGAGATTCTTGATAATTTGAACAAAAAGTCTGCTTTAAAACATTTGCAGTTCTTCTGCCATTGTCAGAGAAATTTACCATGAAGGTAGGTTCCACATGGTTGTAAGAAAATCCAGCCTAAGCCAAAACTCATAGACTGACTTACTGTGGGTCTGCTAAGGGAAAACTCACTGTTAGTTCTATTTGATTTCAAGTAAAAGTTATAGATACCTTTTGGAGCATAGGTCTTATTTGTAGGGTGTCATACTTGGACTCAGAATCAACCTTGTGGGAAATATTTCTGTTTAGAAAGGAAATCAAACATTAGAAAAACTTGAAGTTAGGGGTCTCTTGTAAGGCTCTCTTCTTCCCAGTCATCTACACACACCAGCAGTATTTTCTGGAAGGCATCCTCTCCAGATAGCTTATTGCATTTCCCTTGAATAGTGGAGTACTGGTTCAATGACAGTTATGTCTGAATTGGGTACTCAGAACAGATCATATTATTCTACCTGACACAGCAAGTTCTGCTGCTTATAGTTTAAAGTGGGTTATATTTTTTTTCTGGTTGCAATAACATTCAGTTAAAATAAGTAATAATGAAAACATTTATCTTGAGTATTTAAGTATATCAGAAGTAAAAAAAAAAACTTTCATATATATGAAAGTAAGGTAAAGTATTATAGACTATAAGAATCAAATACATACATATACATACTATATGTATAAAATTATATGTCAAAATATCCTTATATAATAATCAGTCATTAAAGATTAAGAAAACAGTAACGTTCTGGGGTTTTATATAGGATGTGTACGCATTATGATTTACTCATAACCCAGAAAAACTAGCCACTGTTAGCCTGGCTATGTTAAAGGACTGCATTAAATAATCCCTAAAAAGAAAAAACCTTTTTTAACTGTTGATAGATTAGGAGTGAGATAAAACAACTGTAAATTAAATTTTGCCTATTCTAAAATCATTTAAATAAGCTTTTTTTTTTTTACAATATGGAGTGGTGAGTTAATCTTGACGGTCTTCAGGGAAAGGAAGATTGATAAAAGGGTCTAAGTATTACTATTCATATGTAACTTTCATAAAGTTTAATTTTTGTTAAAAATCCTGAATAATGACAACCCCAGAAACTGACTAGGATAAATATATTCAAACCACATTTTCATTATTATTTTAAGGAATATATTTGGTAAGCAGATTTCCTTTAACTTCACAAATTTAGTCTAATTAGTTTGAAGTGGGGTCACAGTTATCCTAATAGGAAAAAAATACATCTCACTTTAAATGAAACTGTATCACAGTTTTGTTTAGAACAGATCCCATATAAATTTTCACATTAGGGAAAGTTCTTTTTCTTTTATTTTTCTTTCTGATTTTCTTTCATCTTTGCATTCTCAAACTGACCCAAATTAGGAACACAAAAGAGACTATGTCCTTTTGAAAACTTTAAAACTTGTAGCAGAAAAAGCTTCCATTGCATTCCTTTTTCTCATTAAAACTTATCTCCCACTGAACGTTTAATCAAAAGGTCAGTAGAAGTTTCATTTTTGTGTTCCTAATTTGGTCTAGTTTGAGAATGCAATATTTTGGCATTAAAATTTTTTCTTACATTTTTGCAATTAAAAAAAAAAACCCTCTTATTTCTGCTGTTACCATAGAACAATGATAGCGAACCTTTGGAATGGGTGCCAAAGATGGCATGCAGTTGCCCTGTCCTCCCCTCACCCCCTAGTTTTTTACTAGAAACGTAGAGGGACTTGGGCAGAACTCTTCCCCTCCCCCTCTCCACCATGCCTGACAACATTTTTTAAAATCACTCTGCCCAACAGCAAACTGGTAGCACTTTCTTCCTCCCCTGTGTGGGGTAAGGGAGGGGGGCAGGGAGTGCCTGACTTGGCGGGGAAGGGCACAGCCTGTGATCTCTGGAGGGAGCAGGCACAGCACTTGGTTTGGGGGGGTGGGGAGGCACTCCATCTCTAAAAGGTTTGCCATCACTACCATAGAACATAGATGTTTTTTGTTTGTTTGTTTTTACCAGACTTTGACCAGACCCGAGTTTCCATATTAGGAGTAGATTCAACTAGGAGTGATTTTAACTTCTGAGTCTACAGGCAGTTGTCACAAACCAGAATTACCAGGATTTTAACTAGAGTAGAAATTCTAGAACCTAAGAGATTCCCCAAATAATTACTGATTATTCAAAGTAGAATAGATATTTATGTTAAATTTTTATATCCTTAGCAGAACCAGAATCCAAGCCAGGCCAGGACTGCTCAAGAATTTAGATAAGGAGGGTAGGCAAGACAGTATCATAATTACAAATGACAATTAGATAAATACACAAATCACTCATTTGGCTATGTTGATCTCTTAGTTTAGCACAAAGGGTGTGGATGACAACTTTATCAGCTTCTCCAGTTTCCCTTCTCAGAGATTCCTTAATGGTGAACTCCCTGATATATCCTTGGAGTTAGGGATCTGTGAAATTGAGCCATACCTAATTAGGGTTGCCAGAATTGTTGCTATCAGGCACTTAGCAGTTGCTTGGCATGGTAGGAGCTTAAATATGGATTGATTGGTTGTTTGGATCCAGTGACTGATGGTAGAACTATTGTGGGTATTATTTGAAGGTCAGGAAAGATTGAAGATTAGTGTGAATATGAATAAGATAGAGGGGGCAATCCCCTGAAGAAGATGGGATGAATAAAGTCAAGAGTACATGTATAGAGGGGTTTGCTTTGGCAAGGAGAAGGGCCATTTCTTTATAGGAGACTGAGATGGAGGAGAAGGTCATTCCTTAATAAGAGGCAAGAGGTAAGGTGGAAGGAATACAAAATACACTGGGAATACAAAACTGGCAAAAAGCCAGTTCTTTGCTCATGAGGAGCTAATAATCTGATAGAGCCAGACTCTAAACTCATCGAGGCAGAGAGCAGAGTGTTCTCTGAAGGTGGCTATAGAGCCTTGATTGGGTGATAGATTTGGATTGATTGAATTTCAAAGGAGAGTATCTCCCAGGTGGAGATTTAAGTTGTCCAGTACCTGTTGACAGCACTGATGGAGGGAATTGCCTCATAAGAAGTTCAATAAACCACTGAAATCACAGATCTGGGCCATTTCTATCACTTTCTTTGTGTGTGGAGGAAGCAGTGATAGTGATGGGACGGGAGAAGAGAAGAAAGGAAAGGGATAAAGGAGACTTGGAGCCAAGAGCCAGAGCTAGGATTGTTCAAGCCGGACTCCTGGTACACACTAAGTTAAGCATGAAAAGGCACAACCTCTTAGAACTGAGGAAATTTGCTAAGACTAGAGCAGCTAGACTTGTTCATCTTTATTGTTACAGAGAATTTCCTCCCTCTTGACTTCTTATTAATATTCTAGATCACACAGAAAAAAATCTGCATGAACCTACAAGGCAAATGCATCTCTTTGAAGCTGCAATCTTATATTTTTATAAATTTAACAATTAGGAAAAGGTTTTTTCCTTTGTAAAGCAAACTGCTAACTATTTAATTTCACATTGTGGCCAAACTTCTTCATACAGTTGATGAATTAAACAGCCTAAATAGGTGTTGGCAAACCTTTTAGAGGAGTGCCATATTCCACTCCCCCACCCATCCCCCTCACCTCCCCACTAAGGGAGGGACACAGGGGAGGGAGAAAGCACTCCCATTGGGCTACTGGCAGAGGGGTGAGGAATGTGAAAAAATATCATCAGACACAATGGAGGAGGGAGGGGAGCAGGTATGTTCAAGTCCCTCTGCTTTTCAAGTAATGAACTGGGGTCGGATGGCCACTGCACTCTGTGTGCCATCTTTGGTTCGCCATCACTGGCCTAGATTGTAGGAGTATGTATTTATATATTCAGTACCTCTTTTGCTCTTTTGGTTATTGAAAATGCACATGTATGGGTGTGTATATATACATATATACACATATATATATATATCTGTTTCTTCAAAAAATGATTCAGGGTGTCCTTTTGCTGAGAACACAACTCTTAACTATTCCTTCAATGTATTGTGTGTAACAGTAGATAAAACCAATGGCTCTTTTCTTCTAGCTGAATTAAATCATTGAGGCCAAGTGGTATATTTTGTTTTGGTTATTACAAAAGCATTTTTTTTTTTTGGCAGAGGAGAGATACAAAGATGAGGAAGATTCAGTTTTTCTCTTAGGGAGCTAATAGATTATAGGTGTATTGGGGGAGTAAGGGGAGTGGTATCCTTAAGGAGAAAGTGAATACGTAACTATAGTACAAGGCACAACAGAGAAATAATGCTATGGAGGTTCTGAGGCATTGGAGACAGAGGAACAGTAATTTATTTTGAAGACTCCCACAGTTAGATATTGTTCTTCTTTCTAATTAATAACTATATAACTGGTCAAATCATAGTTTCTCTAATGTTTGGCTTTCCCTTCTTTAAAATGAAGATAATCATATAATAAGGAAACAGTTTAGGTAATATATACTGACTTTGTATAGGTTTTATATTGGTTCAATGAGTGAACATACTTTGGAACTGTAAAGGTATACATAAATGCAATTTTTTTTTTAATTTATAAAGTAATATCTAATTTAGAAAATCAGGAAAAGCTCCATTCTAAAGGAGGTGACATCTAAAATGTGCCTTGAAATATGGGTAGGAATTTTGCTGAAAGTAGTAAAGAAAGTCATTCTAGGGCAAGAGGTTCTTAACTTTTTTTTTATGTGTCGGACTCCTTTTACATCCTCTTGAAGTCTGTGGACCTCTTCTTGTTTTTTAAATATTGTAAGAGATTAATGCTACAGTAAACCTGGAAAAACAGATGCAATGAATGGAAGCTTGAAGATCTGCCCATCAAGAAAAATTCCAGAGAAGAATGTGGCCTAGAGAAGGCAGTTGAACAAAGAGACACAAACTGTTTCTTACTCTCTTTTCCTGGGACTTTGGGGAAAGAGCTAAAGGAGATTTCTCTGCCTTTCTGGTTATTGGTTTCTCTCTGACAGATTTGGAGCTTGGCTCTGAAGACCTTTGGAAGCTGTTAATAATATCCCTCTTAAAGACTCTACAACTTTACTTATTCATCTTGAAATTTATAATAAATTAGGGAAATCCTAAACTCCCTCTCTCCTATCCAAATTCCCTTTACCCCTCTTTCCCTAAAACAAATACTTGTTTCTGGTATTTTAGAGAGTGAGTTATCTGTTAAAATTTCAGTCAACTTACCCATTATGAATCCCAGTTTGATTCTAACCAAAAAGAGCAGAAATGGGGGGGTAGAGGGGGGAAGAATTACCTTATCTTTCAGTGTGTTTGCCCAGCACCTCCAATTATCATAAACAACCCAGTAAAGAAACCACCTAATACAATATATAAAATAAAATGCAGGATCACAAAGGAAATCAATTATATTGAAGCAGTTATTAAGTTTTTTTAAACTTTTACCTTCTGTCTTTAGAATGAATACTGTGTATTGGTTCCAAGGCAGAAGAACGACAAGGGCTAGGCAATGGAGGTTAATTGACTTGCCCAGGGTCATATAACTAGGAAGTGTCTGAGGCCAGCATTGGACTTGGACATCCCATCTCCAGGTCTGGCTCTCAATTCACTGAGAAACCCCAATTTTTTTTTTAAAGGAACTAGCAAGTCATATAAATGGGACAAGACATGGCATATAAGTTTAGAGAACTATATAAGTAGAGCCATGAAGCATTAGAAGCCAAGGCTAGAAAAGTTGAATGTAGCTATTATGGGCAATGAGGAGCTGTTGAAGGGCTTTTGAGTGTGGGAAAGAAATGGTTTGACTCATACTATGTGTTTTTAAAGTGTTTTTGAGGGAAATTGCTTTGATAAATGTATTTAATATAACAGTCTTGGGGGAAGTAAATAGGTTCTTATTAAGTGTTTTTGGGTACTTGAAAATAGTTCTCTTAAGCAATATTAACATTTTGATTGGCAGTCCCCCCCCCCACAGATTCTATGAATAAACTTTCATTTATTTCAACTAAAACAAAATTAAAATATATTTTAAGGAGGTAATTTTAGTGTATTTTGAAATCTCATAGTCATTATGTGGATAGGGAAAATTAGTGGGAATGTTTTATTGAAGTAATTTTTGTATTTATAATTTATATAATCATTCTGTGGACAGAGAAAATTAGAGGCATAGAAATTATGCCATTCTTAGTTTTACATTATGATTACTTATGCATACATAAGCCTTATCTCTTGTACTAGAATATTTTCTTGAGGGCAAAAACTGTTTCATTTGTTCACCTGCTTGAGGATCGTGAGCACATAGATTAATCAGTTATTCAAAAGCATTTATTAAGCACTTTTGTTCCAGGTACTCTGTTGCATAATTTATAAATAAGGGCAAAATGATTTTTGCTCTCAAGGGGTGTGCATTCTAAAGGGAGAGACTACATGAAATGACTATGTACTTCAAATATATATGTATCGTACAAATGGAAGGTATTGTCAAAGGAAAGGCACTCAGTGTGTGTAGCGGGGAGAAAGAGGGAGGAGCCACCAGCAAAGGCTTCTGGAAGGGAATGAGACTTGAGGTGAGTTTTGAAGGAAGTCAAGTATAGTAAGAGGCAGAGAGGTAGGGCCGGTACATTCCAGGCACGAGGCATAGCCCTCAGAATGGCTGTTGGAAGTTTAGAGATGGAATGTTGCATATGAGGAATAGCAGATTGTAAAGTACATGGGGGAATAAAATAAAATAGGAAAGGATAAAGAGAGGTTCCAGGTTATAAAAGGCATATACCAAATTATAAGGAAGGCAATTCATTGAGTTAGGAGAAGGGAACAGGACATTTGCCTTTTAGGGAAATCATTTTGGCAGCTCAGTGGACAGTAGTTTGCAATTGAGGTGGTGAGACCTATCAGAAGGCTATTGTAATAGTCCTGATGAGAGGTGATGAGGACCTGATGAGAAGTGTGTAGTCTGTGTGTCAGTTAATGAAGAGAAGGGGAACATAGTAACATTGGGAATGAAGGTAGCCATGACAGCCCAATCTCAGATGGGCTATGTTTTTTTTTTTTAAACCCTTACCTTCCGTCTTGGAGTCAATACCGTTTATTGGCTCCAAGGCAGAAGAGTGGTAAGGGCTAGGCAATGGGGGTCAAGTGACTTGCCCAAAGTCACACAGCTGGGAAGTGTCTGAGACCAGATTTGAACCTAGGACCTCCCGTCTCTAGGACTGGCTCTCAATCCACAGAGCTACCCAGCTGCCCCCTCAAATGGGCTATGTTGAATGAGTGCAGAAAATGAATTGATTTTGAGACCAAGGCTTTGAGCCTTGGTGACTTCAGGAGTGTTGGGAAGGAGAGAACTTGGAAGGAAGTGGGAATATGTTTTGGACATGCTGGAATTTGAGATGCTTATAAGTCATTGTCCAGTTGGAGTTTTTCAGAAAACTAGTACTAAATATATAGTTCTGGAAATTATTTGCCTAGAGGGAATAGAGAAGAGTGCCCAGAAGACAGCCTTGGGGAGCATCTAAGATTAGTACATGTGACCTGGATGAAAATTCACCATAGGGGACTGAGAGAGGGTAATCAGACAGGTAGGAGGAGGACTTGGTATGAGAAGTGCCAGAAAAGCATGGAGGGGAGAGAGTATTCTGGAGAATATTGTGCCTAATTCATGTTTGTTGAATACATGGGAAATATGAGACAGTTGTTAATTTCAGATTTGTTTTTTTAAAATCTTTGTCTCCTATCTTAAAATCAATATTGTTTATCTTTTCCAAGGTGATAAGGGCTAGGAATTGGAGATTAGTCAGGGCCACACAGCTAGGAAATGTCTGAGGCCATATTTGAACTTGGCCTTTTGCCCCTTGCCCTGACTCTAGTCCTCTGAGCCACCTAATTGCCCCCAATTTCAGTTTTTAAAGTGTTTGAAAATGTTTTATTTTCAGATCCTTCTGAGGCAGTTTTTTTAAAACTTTAATTTTGAAGAGTGTCTATATAAATACCTTTTATCTTTTTTCTTTTAGTAGTTGCTTTTCATCACGTTCATTCCATCTAAGCTCAGTCATTATGTCAGGTTCAAATGGTGCTGATGAAAATTCTCACAACAAGGCTCGGACATCACCTTATCCAGGTTCAAAAGTTGAACGTAGTCAAGTACCCAATGAAAAGGTGGGCTGGCTCGTTGAGTGGCAGGAGTATAATCCTGTGGAATATACTGCAGTCTCTGTCTTGGCTGGACCCATGTGGGCAGATCCACAGATCAGGTAAGTAATTTAGATATAAAACAGTATGAGCCCTGATTAAGAGGTAATGAAATTATTAGTATTTTGGGAGTTTGAGTACTGAATTTTGCAGTTGTTAATTTTTCATGTTTGTTTTTAGCTCCTTGTCCATTTGTGAATACTTCTTCAGCTCTTCAATTAGTGAGTGATTCCAGGATTTAATTGATCTTGCCTGTGCAGATCACAACTTATCTATGATTTCTTAATTTCTTTGATTCTGGGTCTCTGGATGAATTCAATTTGTAAACTGTTTATCTTCACTCTCATTGTGTTTTTTCACTGGTAATGCAAATACAAAGAATGAAATAATCCCAGCTCCATTAGTTTTTGTTATGAGATCAACCCACTTGTTTTTCCATCTGTATCAAACTGCCCTCTAAGATATATGTGATGACTAATTTGAACTTAATATGTTCAAAACAGAACTCATTGTTTTTCCCCTCCTTCCCTCTCTAACTTACCCTTTCCAAGTTCCTTGTTTCTTTTGAGAGTACTACCATGGTTTCATCCTCAACAGCTCCCTTTAATCCACAGCATAGTTTGTTCAATTGTCAAATCTAGTCTCTTCCCCAGTACATCTCTTGTATCCTTCCTCTTCTCACCATTTACAATACCACTACTCTAGTTTAGGCCTCACATTCTCTAACATGGAATATTATATAGCTTTTTAGTCTCTCCTTCCAGGCAAGCTCTGTTCAGTTGCCAAAATGACTTTCCTATAGCAACTAAGGATGTCTTAGCATGTTACTCCAATGGATCCTTATTACTTCAAGAATCAAACATAAACTCCTCTTATCTTTCCATCCTTATTACATGTTATCTCCCTTCATGTGAACTGCTAACTAGACAAACGAGCTTTATCATTCCTTGGACAAAACATTCTCATTCCTATCTCTCTTCCTTTGTGTTGGCTGTCCCTGTGCCTGAGATTCACTTCTTTTTCTTTGAAGTCTTACCTCGAACACAATTCTCTTCCTCCACCTGCTGGTGCCACCTTTCTCCCAAGAGTGACCTGTGTCACCTAGCTGCCTTATGATGTTAGGACTTAATTTTAAGATATGATCTGCTAATGACTTTATTTAAATTTATGATGTGTGAACTGTATTTATTTGTAAACTGCACAAGTGATCTATGTAAAAATTATAACTATAAAATGAGTTTTATTCCTTCCTATTTGTAAACAGGATATGAATGCAAATAGTTAACTTTTAAAGGAAGATAGAAATAATTCTATGTCAGCGTTAACAATCTTTGAGGAATAACAGATTGAGTTTTTAAACACTTTGAAATTTTAAATTACCATTACTTATTAGGCATTGATTTTTATTTTCATTGTAGTGAAAGAAATTTTTCTCCTAAGTTTAATGAAAAGGATGGACATGTTGAACGAAAGAGCCAGAATGGCTTGTATGAGATTGAAAATGGTCGACCTAGGTATGTGCTGTGGATGAACAATAAATTGTTTTTGGAAGCTTAACTAATTCATTAAGTAACTTTGCAGGAAATTGCTTTTAAAATTGTAAATTTAGTGTAATTGTCTGATGGGAGTGCATTTTGAAATTATGCAATCTAATGAAATATATTAGAAGGAAAATTAAACTTTTTTTTGCTACTATGTGCAGCAAAACCATATTTTAAAATAGGTTTGGAAATGTTTTATTTTAAAACAATTTTCCATTATAAACAAATGAGTTTTCCTTAAAAGTACAGTTAATTTTGGGGATTCACATTTTTGCTGTGGAATGAATTCTGTCCATATTAAAAAGAAGCGAATTAATTACTCTAGGGAAATAAGCATTTGAAAGAAACCCAGCCTGAAAATGAAATCACACATGGGGAAATCATGGGAACTGGTAGCAAATTGGAGGGATTGTTAATAAGGAAATTTTGTCAGTGTATGACATGGAAACTGGGGTTTTCAAAGAACATTTTAACTGGGAGAAAATTATTGAGTCATCAAGTTACTAATATTTGTTGAGTCTCAGTAAAAATTTTAAGTTATATTTTGTTTCTTATGTGTAAATGCCAAAAACTGTAAGGATAGTTTTAGTGTTTTGACTTAAATTCTAAGTAAGTGGTCTCCTTGGGAAAGCCAGCTGGGATTTATGGAGATTTTAATTAATAAAGAGAGAAGGAAAAAGAGAGAAATAGAGAGAGAGAGAGAGAGAGAGAGAGAGAGAGAGAGAGAGAGAGAATTAATGAATTAATTTAAACTGCTCTGGCTCAGGCTGTTAAAGGCTCCCTAGAGCCTAAGGGAGAGCGAGTTAGTCTTATAACTCACCACAAGACAGTCTCCAAGCAAGCTCCAGTCCTCCACTGAATCTCCTGAACTGAGTTCAGAGTCTTAATTCCACTGGGAACTGACTTCCAATACAAACTGAATTGCTCAACTGACTTTTTACCCTTCTTTTTAAAGAAAATTTTCTCTTATGTCACCTCCCCTAAATTTTCACATCTACCAATCACAGTAGACAATTTTTTCCAGGCCTGCCTATTCTTAGTTTTTACCACTCTTTAGTTCACACCTTCTCTGGTTAGATTATATCTTCTGAGTACTTCATACCTCTTTGTTAAGCTTGCCTTTTTGTAAGTTACTTGACCTTTTTGTGATTAATTTAACCTTTACAGGTACTTAATACCTTTTTGTATTAGATCTGAAAATAGACCTAGCTTAAGGTTCTAGTTTTACTATAAGGTATGAGTTCGGGATTTTCATTGTTCAATCAGGAGTTTACAACTTTATCTTCCCCTAAGGCACTGTCTGAGTAGGGTGGAGTAATTTTAAAAGTTCCCAGTACATTTCTGATTCTTATTAGACCAAGTATCTCCATTGTTACAATAAGGGAATAGCTTAATAAAATACTCATTTCAAGATTTTGCTATAAAATACTTTGTATGATATCACCATTATTATTAAATGTTATATAGCTCTGTGCTGGTCACTGTATCTTCCCATCTAGAAAAAAACTGACATTTTAAAAAGTGAAATAGATTTTACATACTTAATAAGTATTTACATTTTTAATTATAGGTATTACTTTTTTTTAGGGGGGAGAGAATGGAGAGTTATCAAGAAAAGAGAGTAATCAGAGTTATTCTAAATCATCTGGCTAGAAAACTCACACCATTAAAAAGATGAATGCTTATTATCTTACTTGATTATTCTTAGGAGTTCAGTTTTGGTTATAAGCAGCCTGTGAGGTGTGAGGCTAAAGCAGAGAGCTACAGTATATTCTGTGACATGTAGCATCTTTATATAGTGAAGTCTCTCTTTTGGATCAAATCTAGTAGGTAAGATAGAGTAGAGCAAGATATAATTATAAATTATATTATCATAATATATTATAAATTATAAGATAGGATTATAAATTAAATAACTAATAGACACAAACCATAAAATTAGACCCATGATTTTCCTCTATATTTCTTTTGGATTATGCTGATGAGACTATTTGGAAATTAAAAATAAGATTCAATTCAAAGTTCAATTTACTGTCTTATTTTTCTCTTCTAGAAATCCTGCAGGTCGGACAGGACTGGTAGGCCGGGGACTTTTGGGACGTTGGGGCCCAAACCATGCTGCAGATCCCATTATTACTAGGTAAATCAGAAACTTTAAAAGTTTAAAAGTAAAGAAATGAAAGGATGAGTAAAAACATAGACTTCATCCTTAAACTCTTACTTACAATATTTTATAGTGCCCAGCATAGTGTCTTTCTCATTTGTTGTCATTTAATCATTTTTCTGCCATGTGAACTCTTTGTGAACTCATTTGGGGTTTTCTTGGCAATGATACTGGAGTGATTTGCTGTTTCTCCAGTTTATTTTACAGTCTTTCACATAGTTGATGGTAAATATTTGAATCAAAAACTTACCCTAAATACACTGTATTTTATATCTTATTATATAATATAATATCATATATTATTATTATATTATTTATATTATATATTATACTATACATAAAATATTATATATTAATTAAATATTATATATTTATATTACATAATTATATTTGCCCTGTACCTTCATGTACAACATAGTGTAGTGCATAGGTGTGTGATGTTACTCTATATCCAATCCCAAGTGTGGCTAAAACCCCATTAAAATGTAATGGAGGGGGGGGCATCTGTGTGGCTCAGTGGATTGAGAGCCAGGCCTAGAGACGGGAGGTCCTAGGTTCAAATCTGGTCTCAGACACTTCCCAGCTATATGACTTTGGGCAAGTCACTTAACCCCCATTGCCTAACCGTTACCACTCTTCTGCCTTGGAGCCAATACACAGTATTGACTACAAGATGGAAGGTAAGGGTTCTAAAATATAAAAAATAAAAAAAATGTAATTGGGAAATATATAACAAAATAAATAAATATGCAATAGAACAGATAGTATTGAATTTTAAAATTGTCAGTATATGTCCCACAGGAATCCTTATATATAGATTTTGTTATTGTTTAATCATTTCAGTTGTATCTGACTCTTCGTGACCCCTTTTGCAGTTGGCAAAGATACTGGAGTGGTTTGCCATTTCCTTCTCCACCTTACTTTACAGATGAAGAGCTGAGGCAAACAGGTTTAAGTAACTTGTCTAGGATCATACTGCTAGTAAATGTCTGAGAGGTCAGATTTCAATTCAGGTCTTCCTGAATTCAGGCCCAGTACTCTATCCACTGTGGCACCTAGCTGTCCTTATATATGGATTGGTGGTTCCTGATTCTATTTGGATTTGTCCTACTATTTGTCAGAGTTTGCTTTAGAGTCAGAAAGAGACCTAGATTAAAATTTTGCCTTCTGACACATGCAACCCTGTGACCCTGGTCAAATTACTTCTTAGTGTTCCTTAGTTTTTCTCATATAGAATTTCCTACATTAATGAAATCATAGTTTGACCAAAAAGAGAATTGTTATATTTGTCATATAGATACTATTTGTAAGTGAATTAATAGTTTGGCAACAGAGGTAGAAAACCTTTGCATATTAGTATAACCCAAATAGAATTTAATAACTCTTAAGAGACAATAATAAATATTAAAACAGAGTTAAAAGATTGAAAAAAGCAAGGAAAATGTAATAATAAATTAACCCCTGGCAGAGTTAACATAGTATCAGAGCCATTAAAATTAAATGCAGAACATCTAGTAGTCATCACAAAATTAAAGCAATCTTGTTAGCCCCTGCATTAGGAATATCCAAATATAATAAGCCTTTCACATTGCATAACTATGAGAGGAAAGGTGTAGCTTCTGGAGTGCTTACTCATTCTTTAGGTCCACTGTAAAGACCAATTGCTTATTACTCAGCACAGCTAGATCCAGTTGCTGTAGTGCTTCTCCATGTCTCCGGGGAGTAGCTGCCATAGCACTGCTTGCAACAAAAGCTGCAGACCTGGTGTTGGGATGTCCACTATTATGTGTCCACATGAAGTAGAGGCTTTGCTTTTAAGACACAGAACACAAACATTCTCAGATCATAGGCTTATTAGATATGAAATCACTTTGCTAGGCAATGAGAATATTACATTGAACAGATGCTCAATGCTCCATCCAGCCACACTGCTTCCTGATCTGCCAACAAATGGAGAACCTCTACATGATTGTGAAAAAGTAGTGAACATTGCAGAAAAACCCTGTGACAACTTACTTGATATTCCATTGGAGAATGTGGATATAATATTATTTATGGATGGGTCATCTTTCATGAGGGATGGAATTATGTACACCGGTGCTGCTGTGGTGACAGAATATGAAACTCTTTGATTTGCATCATTTCAACCAAATCTGAGTGCTCAAGCAGCTGAATTAATAGCATTGAAGCAAGCATATCTTATAGTCAGAGGTAGAAAAGCTACCATCTATACAGATTCAAAATACGCTTTTGGTATTTGCAATGCAGTAGGAAGTCTCTGTAACAAGAGACTTGTTTTGGATTTTTAACATCATCTGGGAAAAAAGTAGCCAATGCGCAGATTATAAATGAACTTTTAGTTGCTCTACAGTTGCCAAAAATGTTAGCTATGGTTCACTTTTTGGCACATACAGGTGGCAATGATTTTGTATCAGGAATCACAGAACAGAAATAACAGCAAAAATAGCAACTTTGGAAGGTTCTGAGTTAATTTTAAATCTATCAGTCATAAATGAAACATTTGCCAAAGGTATATAATGAAAAAGAAGTAAAAAAACGGAGACAGAATTTTAAAGTATAGCTAATGAATGGTGTTTGTGTTGCATCTCATGGCAAAACGATATTACGAAGTACATTTTACAACCAAATTTGTCAAACTATACACGGGAATGTTCATGTTGGCACACAAGGCATGGTTGATTCAATGAAGAAAACATGGATAGCCCATGGGATTACAAACATAGCATCTAAGGTTTGTGCAGCTTATGGAACATGTCAATCATACAACCAACATGTGTTCAAACAAAAGGCATTTGGTGGTTGACCTGTGGCTTACACACCATTTGAAAGCTTACAAATAAATTTTATTTCAGTGCCAAAAGCTGGTAACTATAAATTTTGCTTAGTGATTGATTGTGTAGATCAATTGACAAGGTGGACAGAAGTATTTCCATCAAATAAGAATACAGCAAATTTCGTGGCAAAAATATTATTAAGAGAGATCATACCAGATTTGGCTTACCCTCAAGAATAGATTCAGATAGAGGAACATATTTCACTGATTCAGTATTACAACAAATATATGAATGCCTTGGGATAACGCCTAAGTTTCATGTGCCTTACCATCCACAAAATTCTATGCAAGTGGAAAGATTAAACAGAGAAATAAGACCATGATTGGGAAACTATGCACAGAGACACACCTGAAATGACCTGAGGTATTGCCACTAGCTTTATACTATATAAAAATCAGACCAAGAGGAGACCTATTTATATCTCCATATGAAATGTTATTTGGAATCAAAGACATTTAACCCTGTGTATAGTTCAGTATTAGCTGGTGATACCACAACTGCTGAATATATTAGAGACTTACAAAGTAGAGTAAAGGAACTTCAGCAATTAAGAGCAATAGTACAGGCTGGACCTATAGACTTTTAATTACACAAGATAAATCCTGGTGATACAATTTATATTAAAAATTTTAACAGAACAGGAGGAACACGACCTGCCTTGGGAAGGTCTGTATCAGATGCTGCTGATTATACCAACAGCAGTGAAAATAGCAGAAATCAGCATGGATTCATTGTTCCCATGTGAAAAAGATGCAATCAGTTGAAGATGATAATCAAGACTAAGAAGACAAAGATCAGTGCAACAACAGCAGGACTGCAACAAGGACAACTACAAAACGACAATGGTATAAAGACTACTACACAATGACAAAAGAATAAGGACAATGGAATTGCTACTGACACTATTTCAAAAGACAATGGCTTATTTTAAGGACACAATTACCTACAAGTAGAGATTTTTCCATGGACACTGAAACTACTATCAAAAGACTATTTGTAAAGATACTAAAAGAGACTACAACTGTGAAGACGGAAGACTGGATTTCTAAAGACACTGAACTTTGAATTTAATGACAGGTTTGGATTTTGGTACAATAGAGGTTTGTATTAAGAATTGTGATAAAGGTTTGCGATTGCAAATCTTTCCATCCTTTATCACAGATGTACATGGTAAGTATAAAAATTTAAGGGTTTAAAAATAATTCTTTTAATATAAAACACAGCATATTAAATAAGTATATGAATAAATGTATAACTAGTTAATAAATATAATTTATACACAAAATAGTAAATGATAACTTAAAACATAAAATTATTAAATAGATTTTAATAAAATATATTAAAAATATAAAAATTAAATTTTAAAGAAAATACCTTACTAAAGAGGTAATTTTTATATCCTACTTAAAGAGGGGGTTCTACCCACCTCAGGGGGGATTTTATATCTTCCTAAAAGGTAACTTTAGGGGGGAAATATTATAAATATTATGTATATTTTGTATAATAATTTTTTGCAAGGTTTTTGTTTTTCATAGTATTGTAAGTTGATTTTGAATTTATATCTTTAGGTAGATTTTTTTCAGTAATAGTATAGTTAAAAGGGTGTTAATTTTATAATTTGAAATGTATATAATTGATTTATCTGTAACTGTAATATGGAATTTGCATTTTTGTATGATTTTTCCTTACTTTCTCTTATTCTCTCATTAACTCTCCCAGTCTCTAAAAATAGAATTATAGAATAAGTTTAGGTTAAAAGATCTATTTGGGAGGAAAATTATTTTCTTCCAAATTTATCTCAGGGGGGAAATGTAATGATAAGAATTTAAATTAGTTAATTAACCTAGTTAGAAGTAAGGATTTAGTATAAGAGAAAGAGTTTTTAATTTTGACCTTAGCTCCTTTAAGCAGGGAAGGAAGGAATTTTCTGTGAGTGATGTGAAGAGAATTTTAGGAAAGGAAAGTCAGTTGGGAAACAGTTCACTCTCTTTAACTTCCTTGCTTGGAGGAGGTGACTGCAGAGTTGGTTCTGATAGCTCTGTGATTTTCATAAGAATTATTTTGGAGAAGACAGGAAATATCTGATGATCTGAGGAAGACTGAGTGAAGTGACCGCTTTTTGAAAGGGGGCGCTGTTTCCATTTTGGCTCCCTGCTGTGAGAAGAGTTCGCAGGAACTGCCATTCAGCTGATAATCAGTTTGAGGCAGCTGGAGGATTTTTAAAATATAAGTAAGGAAAATTATATAATTTAAGAAAAATTAGTAGGATAGCTTAGTAAATTGGATATATCTTTAAATAGAGAGGAAGTTAGGTCTAATCTTATCAGACACGACAAAGTCCCTTGTGAGACAGAGGGGCTCGAGTTACAGTTAGACATTTTATTTTAGATTTAAGATATCCTTTGTATTCCTATATCCTTTTTCTGTTCCTGCTTCTCCTGATAGTGAAAAATAAAATAGGTGTTGGGTTAACTCTGTCCAGCAGCTTCATACACATCTACCACCAGGTGACCATAATAGTTAGCCTGTCAATATCAATTGGCCATAAAGAGTAATAACCAATACAAAGATCAATATCATCAATAACATACTGATACTTATTTTTTCACATTTAGATGTAAAAATTATTGGCATTAATTTTCTGACATTTTCAGTCCCACAATTCCTCTTTCCTTTCTTTTCCTCTCTCCAGCTTTAGGCAGCAAGCAATTAATATTGGTTATACATGTTGCTGTCAATCAAAACATTTCTATATTTATCATGTTGTAGAAGACACATTATAAAAAAGTACTCATTAAAAAAAAGTGGAGGACAATCTGCATTCAGACTCCATTAGTTCTTTCTCTGGAGGTGGATAGAATTTTTCACCATACAGCTTTTTGGGGTTGTCTTAGATCATTGTGTTGCCAAGAATTGTTCGTTCATTCACAGTTATTCATCTTACATTATTACATGTTGCTGTGTACAGTGTTTTCTGGGTTTGTGCTCAGCATCAGTTCATATTGAGCTATCTAGATTTTTCTGACATCCTCCTGCTCATGATTTCTTATAGTACAACAATATCCCATTACAGTAATATGCCACAACTTGTTCAGCCAGAATGCAAATTTCTTGAGGGAAGAAGCTTCCTTACTTCCTGAGAAATACTTAATAAATGTTTTTTTCATTCATCTCTTCATTCACTTCATTTATTCATTCGTTCATGGTTGTGTCCTCAACAATAACAGGGAAGTTCAGAAGAGGGGAAGGTATGTGTGGAAAGACAGTTTTAAAAGCTCCTTGGCACATCTATTTTGAAATGTCCAATAGGCTTCTATCTGGGGATGTGGTGTAGAGATTAGAAGAGACAATGACTGGATAAAAAGATCTGGGAATCATTTATGTAGAAATTGAACCCCTGGGTGCTAATGAACTCACCACCAAGAAAGATCAATCATATAAAGAAGACCCAAAACAATGGTGCTTTTTAATTTTCATTCAGGCCCTCTCTACCATGCTTATCTTCTGTAATTCTTTGGCTCCTTCACATGAGTATATCTTTTTTATATCTGACATTCTGTCATCAACTTTTTTTTGTCTATTGTTTAGTTCTAGAGGTCTATGCAAACGGAGCCATGTTACAAATATGGGTCTTATCCCTCTACGCCCAAGTGATATCTTTAAAGCCAGATTTGCTTTCTTGTTTTAGGACTACTAATTGAACATGCTTGAAGTTTGATCTTTGTGCATTAATATGAACATTTGAAGCTGTAGATTTTTCTCTTGGCTCCTTCCTTAGATATTGTTTGCTGTCATCTTCTGCCTAAACACTTGTTGATTGGTCAAATAAAAATTATTGCAGTGGAGTCATTGTTTTAACATAATTTTCTAGTGGTTATCCAGTGGGTTTATAATGAAGGTAAAATTTTATGACATTGTTTTGGAATTTCAGTAACTAGGTCTCATTTCTCTTGGTAGAGAGCCAGCACATAGTACACAATTTATATATAGACTTAAGTTCTTTTAAATTTCTATAGCAGCTTGTGTTCCTTAGTCTGTTAATTTCCAAACTGCTCTATTCCACCCCAGCTACACACCAAGTTGGTCATACCTTTGATCTTGTTGTTACCCATAAGTGTTCTTCCATGTTTGTGCACTCTGAAATTTCTTTATCTGAATATATCCCTCTGCTTTAAGACTCCTAACCCTATTAGATGGCACAATGGATAGAGCCCTGGACCTGGGAAGGCTTGATATTGACTTTAGATATTGACCCAGACACTAGTTATATGATCCTCAGAAAATCGCTTAGCCTGTCTGCCTCAATTATCTCAGATATAAATTGGAGATAATAATACTTGCCTCCCACTTGTGAGGATAAAATGAGATATAAAGCACTTTGTAAACCTTAGTATTATATAAATGCTGTTTTCTAGTCTTATCTAACTCTTTCATGATCCTATTGGGATTTTCTTGACAAAGATGCTGGAGAGGTTTGTAATTTCCTTTTCCAGCTCATTTTACAGATGAAGAAACTGAAGCAAACAGGATTTAAGTATCTTGCTGAGAGACAAAGCTAGTATGTGTCCAAAACCAGATTTGAATTTAGGAAAGTAAGTCTGAAGAAGGACATTCCAAATCACTCTAGTATCTTTGCTAAGAAAACCCCAAATAAGGTCACAAAGAGTTGGAAACAGTTGAAAATGACTGAACAACAAAATTCTTACTACATGTCCCAATATTCATCATTTTCCCTCTCTTACCCCTTTCTTTCTTCCCAGCTTTCCTGAGGGCACTACTACCCTTCTCGTCATCAGTGCTCACTACCTCAGTGTTGACTCCTTTTTCTTCTTCATCTTCACAGCTAATTTCTTGGCAAGTCTTGTTTCTACTTTCCCATCTATGTTATATGTCCTCCTCTGCTCACTCACATTGTAGTATAGACACTTATCAGTGCACACATGGACTGATGCAATTGTCTGGTATTTGCATATACAGGTTCAGGTATCTCCCTATTGAAGTCACCTTAGTTTGAGCAATTAAAATGATCTTCCTGAAGTCCAAATTTGACCATAGTGCCTCCTTCTTCATTGAGCTCCAGTGGCTCCCTTTTAAATGCAGTATCAAATATAAAATTCTTTGGTCCTCTGTATACTTGTATTGTCAAATCTACTTTAGAAACAGCTAATAAATCTAGTGATGATGGCTTCCTTGCTTTTCCAGAAATAGGGCACATTATGTTTCAACTCTGGGCATTTTCTCTTCTTTTTTTTTTTTAAACCCTTGCTCTCTATCTTGATAAAAGAAGGGCAAGGAGTAGGCAAATGGGGTTAGGTGACTTGCCCCAGGTCACACAGCTAGGAAGTACCTAAGGCCAGATTTGAAGTCAGGTCCTCCTAACTCTAGGCCTGGCACTCTATTTACTGGGTCATTTAGCTGTCCCCTTTGGGCATTTTCTCTGCTTCATCTCCATGTCTTTAATTTTTGTCCCTGGACAGAGTTAGTTACTAGAAAGGCAGAAGGAATCCAGTGGAGCTGCTCCCCTCCCTGCCCCTCTCTGCTTACTCCCACTCCTGAGTGAACACTCAGGCATCTCTCTGGCTATGTGGGGGTGGGATGAGGCACACAATCTCTGTTGGAAGGGAGCATGGAACAATAAATGGTTTCTAAAAGATTCACTATCACTGCCCTAATCCTTACTCTTAATTCTAGTGCTTTCACTCTAAATTATTTTGTACTTAGACTGCATATAGCTTGTTTGTGTGTATTTTTTTTGTAGTCTTCCCCACCAGATTATGAGCTTCTTGAAAGCAAGGATTGGTCCTTCCCTCCTTTTTTTTTAATCTCTAGCACTTAGCACAGTACCAGCCATATGAAGTTATAAATGACCATTGATTGATTGTGAAGAGAGTGATTTGCAAAGAGGAGAGACTTGAGGCAATCAGTTAGTAGGCTTTAGTAGTAGCTAGGGAAAAGGTGATAAAGGATTGAAGTAGGTGGTGGCTCTGAGTAGGTAAAAGGGAATAGATGTGAGATAGATTGTGGAAGTAGAATTGACAAGCTTTAGTATCTGGTTGGCTATGGGAACTGAGAGAAAGGGAAGAAAGGAAGCTGACTCCAGGACAGTGAAATTGGAATAGTCAAGCCTTCAACACAAATAGGGATTTATTAGTTGAGGATTAACATTGCTTTTGGGATAATATTGTATTTGAAATCTAGGATTTTCAGAGACTGAGAAAAACTTATATGAATTTAGCTTTCAATCTAATATGGGGGTGGAGCCAAGATGGTGGCTTAGTAGCAACAAAAGCTCAAAGTGCTCTGACTATTCTTCCAAACCTATCTTTAAAAAGTGCTTCAAAAAGACAGGAGTCAGGGGGCTTGCCTACAGAACCCAACTTGAAAGGTAGGCAGAGAGAGAGTCTTATTTTTATGGGATAGAGGGGAACCAGAAAAAAAAATTGCACATAGAGGATTGCTGGCTGACCCCCCCACCCCCACCCCCCCAGCACACACACCTACTGCGCTAGGTTGTAGGTTAACTTCAGAATCCCAGAATGGGGGCTGTACCAGCAAAAGAGCACCTCAGACCCAACCCTTGAAATTCCAGGCCCTGGCACCAGCCCAAAGTGAGGTCCAGAAGTCGGTGAGGCTGGGCCTTTACAAGCCTCTAGGGCTGTGTTGAAGACTTAGCTCTAGGACAAATCAGCGGAGAAGACATAATCTAAAGTAAACAGCTTGTAGAATCTCTAGTCCATAGCGCCCCTCCCCCCAAAAAAACCCAAACAAAACAAAACAGGCTGGGAAAATGAGAAAACAACAGGAAAAAAAACAATCCTTGAAAACATCTGCAGGGAAAAAAGAAAAAAGAGCAGAACCAACAGAGTAAGGCAAGATTCAAACTACAAGGAAAGCTTCAAAAAAAAAATTGTTCTTAAGCTCTGAAAGAACTCAAAAAGGAATTTAAAATTAAAACAAGACAGGTTGAAGAAAAATTGGAAAAAGAAATGAAAGTATTACAAAAAGAAAATATAGCTTAAAAAGCAAAATTGGTAAATTGAAAAAAAGAGGCACAAAAATCTAATGAAGAAAAGTTTCTTTAAAAATAGAATTGTCCTACTGGAAAAAAAGGCCAAAAAAAAAGTCTAATGAAGAAAAGAGTTTCATGGCACCAAGAATGGACCAAATGGAAAGGAGGATCAAAAAGTTATGGAAGCACTTCAGACTTCAAAAATTAGAATCAAACATATAGAACCTAATGACTAAACGAGACATCAAGAAACAATAAAACGAAATCAAAAGAATGAAAAAAATAGAAGAAAATATGAGATATCTCATTAAAAAAAAAAAACAAATGACCTGGGAAATGGATCCAGGAGAGACAATTTTAAGAATTATTGGATTACCTGAAAATCATAACCTACCCTCCCCCCAAAAAACCCCTAGATATCACATTTCAAGAAATTATCCAAGAAAACTGCCCTGATATTCTTGAATAAGAGGGCAAAATAGAAATTGAAAGAATCCACAGACTACCTCCTGCAATAAATCTCCAAATGACAACTCCAAGGAATGTCATAGTCATGTTCCAGAGCTCCCAGGCCAAGGATAAAGTACTGCAACCGGCCAGGAAGGAACAGTTCAAATATCATGGAGCCCCAGTCAGGATTACACAGGATCAATGAAGTACTACAAGAGTTGGAATATGATACTCTGGAAGGCAAGGGAACTGGGTTTACAACCAAGAATCACCTACCCATCAAAACTGACCATTCATCCAGGGGAAAGTATTGTCATTTAATAAAATGGAAGATTTCAATCTAATAATATGGAGTGAATCTCCAAAATAAAAGCAAATGGTGCAGGGTCTTAATTCTCTTCTTAAAAAATCTAGTGAGTATTAAGTTCAGTGTGAGTTGCCAGTATGATAAGGCAGCCAGAAATGCCAATGTAGGCTTAGGCTGTATTGAGCAAGGTATAGAGTCCAGTGTGAGGGAGATGATAGTCCTGCCATTGTACTCTTTCCTGATCAGACCACCCTAGGACTGGGTTCTCATCTGAGCACTACATTTGAAGAAGGATGTTGATCATGAAAGTTGTTCAGAAAACAAGCATCAAGTCCATGCCATTTCAGAATTATTGAAGGAGTAGGGGATGTTTGATTTGGAGAAGAGACTTGCGGCAAAGATGGGGTGAGGAACATTTTGGCAGAACTATGAACAGTGGTTACAAGTTGTAGCAAAATAGATTTTGAGTTGAGGTATGGAAAATGTTCAGTTAGAGCCAACCAAAAGTGTACTGAGCTGGCTTTAGTATAGGTAATATGATTCTCCTCACGTTGGGTGTCTTTAAGAGAAAACTAGAAAAAAAAATCCCTTTTACAATTGCCAGTTGAACTTTTGAGGTGCTATAATTCTCTGAAAATAAAACCTCTAAATAAAACCTTTTCTTTCCAAATCTATGTTTGTGCTATAAACTAGGGAGCATTCTTCATAGTGCCCTGGATTTTAAAGAAGCACATACACTCCAAATAGAGAACTAATAATAATGACTTATAGTATTAAGTATAATAGATTTTTGCCCTAGTTTTACACTGGCATTAATACATTCAAATTATTTTAATAGAAACAGTGACCTTTGCTTATAATATTAAGTTTACAAATGGAAGCTAGCCAGCTCAAATGAAATTGGATGCATGCTTTGCTTATAATAACAGGTTGCTATGATGATTATTTGTTCTCAAGGTTTATATAGATTCTGATCTACTTTGCTCTAGGTTAAAAGACTTTTAATATTATTTTCAGGTGGAAAAGGGACAGCAGTGGAAATAAAGTCATTCACCCTCATTCTGGGAAAAATATCTTACAATTTGTAGCAATCAAAAGGAAAGACTGTGGAGAATGGGCAATCCCAGGGGTAAGAATTGAAACTTAGTACAATTAATATTTTTCAAGTTTACAAAAATTTTGTTACTGATTTCATAACCACTGATAATCAAATAAACTTATGTAATAAGAAATAAAAACTCAAAATGTGCAAAAGAGAGTT
This sequence comes from Monodelphis domestica, assembly GCF_027887165.1. NCBI lineage: Eukaryota > Metazoa > Chordata > Mammalia > Didelphimorphia > Didelphidae > Monodelphis > Monodelphis domestica. The sequence continues at coordinate 266,534,818 of NC_077232.1, read as the reverse complement.
CATTATCTTATCTCCAAACCTGGGTATCTTCTAAAATTCCCTGTCACTATCTAGGATACCACCATTCTCCTTCCTCTCATTCATCTCTTATATTCAGTTGCCTTTTCTGCTCTCACAGAGTCTCTTCTGTATGTCTCTTTCTTCACTTGTGTATTACTATTTTAGTTTAAGCTGTCATCTGTTCTCTTTTGCACTAGCGAGAGAGCCTTGTAATGGAATCTACCTCTAGGTTCTTCCAGTCCATTCTATCCTCCACATAGCTGCCAAAGTGCTTTTTCTAGAGCATAGCCTGTAGGGCTTCCTATTAAATAACTCCAAGATCAAGTGTAAAATTCTTTGGCATTTAAAACTTTTCTTATCCTGGCCCCTTTACACTTGACTCACCTCCATACATTCTACTAAGTCCCATTTGCTATTTTTGCACAGGACACTGTCTTTTTTTTTTGTGCACTGACTGTCTCCCCTGCTTGCAGTGCTCTCCTCCAATCCCTGCAGACTGGTTTCTAAGCTCAAATGCCACCTGATGTATGAAGCCTTTCCAATTTTCCCCTTCCCTTCCCCTCAAGCTTCTGGTTTTCTTTTTTAAGACTATCTTCCATCCATTCTTTGTTTATCTTATGTACCTATTCATAGGCATACTGTTTCCACTATTAGAATGTAAGTGCTTAATTTAGGGCAAATAGTTTTCACGTTTGTCATTGTTTTTCTATTGCTCAGCATTAAGACATACTTGCTTAGGATTGTTTGATTAGTTTAACTTTTTTAAGATCATACAATTAGAACTCAAGAGTTAGTCATCACTTTGTTACTGATTTAGTAAGCACCGATAAAGATAGTCAAATATAGTTATAATAATTACTTTTTTTGATTGTTCAATCATTTTTCAGTTGCATTGGACAGAAAACCCTATTTGGAGTTTTCTTGGCAGAGAGTCTAGAGTGATTTGCCATTTCCATCCCGAGCTCATTTTACAGATGAGAAACTGGGGCAAACAGGGTTAAGTAACTTGCCCAAGGTTAAACTTCTAGAAAGTGTCTGAGGCCAAATTTGAATTCAGGAAGATGAGTCTTCCTGACTCCAGGCCTTATACTCTAGCCACTGAACTACCTAGCTGTCTCAAATAATTATGTTTATGTAGGCTTTAAGGTTTACAAAGTACATTACAACCATTCACTTATTCTCTCTGGGGGAGGCCATAAGATCTGTCACTTTCGTATTATTATTATAGTACAAGTAGTACAAGTATCTTAAGATACTATTATTTGGTAGATGAAAAAAATCTAGATCTAGGCTTGCCCAAATTATACAGAAATGGCAGAGTCAGGTTTTGAATACAGGTGCTTTTACTCTAAATCTTTACATTTCAATATAGAAATTCATTTAATCTGTCCCCAATTTACCTTTTAAATTTTGGAGAACCTTTTACATTGACTTCACTTATTTCTACATTTCAGTTATTCTACTACTATACCATTTTTCATGTTATCACCCACCCTTGAATGGCCTTCTAGCTGTCTTCACTTATCTAAGTCCATTCTATTTCTTGTAACCCAGTTCAGGTTTTATGAAACCTTCCCTAAATACTACAGCCTATTCTGATCTTTTTTCCTTGTTATGCATGTAATTTATTACTCATTTGGGGCTTCAGTATATATTTAATCATTTATTATCTTCGATTCCAGATTACTTACTTGCCATCTTATTTGATCTTCTTTAACATCATTTATTTCCTCTTTAATGTTGATATTTTTCATGCATTCTCTATGTCTTCTTTCCAATTAGCTCTTTGCCCTTATAGAGATATTTCCTTCATATTCTTCATAGCATTTACTGTAATGTATATAATATGTAACATATATAATATATACTTGGTAAATATTGGTTGAATAAATGACTCTTAAAGAAAAGATTCTGAGAACTGGATAGACCTGTTTAGTTTAAGAATTTAGCATTTTCTTCCTATTCTTTCTTTTCTGTCTTTTAATCAGATAAAAGAATATGTAGTAATATGAAACCACCAACAATCACAGCAAGAACATAAGAGTATTTCACTGGGGCATAGGCTTACTTATGTAAGCAAGATAGTTTTGTCACTTTAGTATCAGATTACATACATTTGGATTAAGATAGGAAATGGTATTAAAATCAAGAGTGTAAAATGAATTTCCTGTGTATATTTTTTTACTAACTTCCTTAGCTGATAGGATTGGAAGTGGGTTAAAATGATGTTAGTTTCACTTCCTTTTCCTGAGTATTTCTTCATCTGTAAAATGAGAAATAATAGTAGTTCTACTGCCTTGTGGAGCTGTGGAGAAAATGCTTTGAAATTTTAAAATGCTATATAAATTAAAGTTCAGCAAACATTAATAACCTACTCTGTGCAATACTGTGCTTGCAGACTATGTTGATGCCAATTTGCACCTACCCTGTAGTTCCCTGTCTTTCTAAAGTTATCTGGGGTATTGAAAGGATATATGCCTTGTCCTCAGTCTTAGAACTATTTTGTGTCATCTAGGAAGTACTGTCATCTTACAGGGAAGCATCCTGAGACTCAGAGAAATTAGGTAATTTGCCCACTGCTATGTGACTAGGAAATAGATGATCAAGGATTTGAGCTGCGAGCTTTTGACCACTAAAGACAAGTAGATAGGTTTTTTTTTAATTTTAAATTAATTTGAACTCACTAGTATGTTTTGATTTAACTCTGAAAAAATACATTTCTACTCATTGCCTCTATCTTCCTTATCTCTCATCATTTCCCAGCTTCCCTCTGTTTTCCTGCCAACAGTATTCAATTAAACCTACTCTCCCAAGACCACCAATGTTTCCTTAACTGTTAACTTTAATGGTCTTTTCTCCGCCTTAATCCAACTTCACCTGTCCAGATTTTTATACCTATTCACCATGTCTCCCTCCTCCTGGATCTTCTTTCCCCTCTTGGCTTTTTTGACTTTGTTCTTAATTCTTCTTTCATTTGTCTAACTATTCTTTTGCTGGGTCATCCTTGCTCTCACACAAACTCCATATAGGTTTCTCCTAGATCTCTTTTTGGACCATTTTCTTTTTTGTTCTGCCCTCTTAGTGATCAGTTTCCATGGAGTCAACAATTGTTTCCTTCAAAATCTATTTATCTTTTTCTAACATCTTTCCCTGAACTTTAGTTTTGTATTACCTGATACATATTTCTATCTGGATATATTACTGGCATCTCGAGCTTTCCAAACTAGCCATTCTTTCTCCAAACTTCTTATTTCTAGTCAGGTACAAAATGTTTTTCCAGTCATCTACATTCATAACCTTAGGTCATCTTTGATTCTTTTTCTCCTTCATTCACCATGTACTATCAACTGACAAATCCTACCAATTCTACCTCCACCACAATTCTCACATCTTTCTCCTTCTTTCTACTTACACAGCCACTACTATGGGACATACTGTTATCTCTTCTTGCCTTTCTGGACTGCTGTGGGCACCTTCTCATTGTCCTTTCTTGTCTCCCTTCTCTAGTCAGTTCTCTATGCAAAGCTGGAAAATGGAAAATTATATTCCTGATATACAGATTTGACCAGCTATCTCCTCTACTCAGAAGCTTGCAGCATCGTGAATATTTTGAAAGGATTCAGGATATTTAATGAGACTCTTTGGGCAAAAATACTCAATACCTGTTTTCTGCTTCAGTAGTCATGATCCTCTATGAACTAAACGAATAGCTGGAAGATGAGGCAAAGTTCATTTCTTGCTCTACACCCCAAAAATCTTAACCCTTGATAGGGCCTTCAGAGCTTACATACCAGATACTTTGAGAAGAGAGGAGGCATAATGAATAGGAAACAAGACCAAGAAGGATCTGTGATTTTTTTCAGCATGAGAAACTATGTCTACTAAGCCATTTATGACTTAGTTGATATGTTTTAGGGGCTTCCTTATACCCTCTGGCTCTAAACTCCTGAATTCAAATCTATTGTTGACTCTGCTGCTCTGTAGTCTTCTGAGAAAGGAGAAAGACTGTCATATAAAGACTTCCGTTTACTTTTCTATCACAAAGAATTTGTTCTGAACTATTTAGATTGTCCTTACTGTCTTTAGGATGTTTGCCAAACCTTCCATTGAGATAGTCAAGAGGTATGCCCTACATCCTCTATTGGATGATAAAAAGGCTCAAACAAAAACTTACTACTTAAACTCATCGCATGGATCAAGTAACCTCCTTCTGACAAACTCCTTGACAGGGTTTTTATAGAGGTGTGTGTTAGAATTAAAACCAACTAGCCATCAACATTTAATGTGCTGACAATAGAAAGTTAGTATCTACCCTCAAGGAGTGTGGTTGTGTATATACCCATGAATTTTTTTTTAAATAATATTTTATTTGATCATTTCCAAGCATTATTCATTAAAGACAAAGATCATTTTCTTTTCCTCCCCCCCACCCCCCATAGCCGACGCATGATTCCACTGGGTGTCACATGTGTTCTTGATTCGAACCCATTTCTATGTTGTCAATATTTGCATTAGAGTTTCCTTTAGAGTCTCTCCTCTGTCATGTCCCCTCAACCGCTGTAGTCAGGCAGTTGCTTTTCCTCGGTGTTTCCACTTCCATAGTTTTATCCTTTGCTTATGAATAGTGTTTTTTCTCCTAGATCCCTGCAGATTGTTCTGTATACCCATGAATTTTGAGATGTGTTAAACATACATTTTATTTTATTATTATTATTTTTAAAACCCTTACCTTCTGTCTTGGAATTAATACTGTGTATTGGTTCCAAGGCAGAAGAGTGGTAAGGGCTAGGCAATGGGAGTTAAGTGACTTGCCCAGGGTCAGACAGCTGGGAAGTGTTTAAGGCCAGATTTGAACCTAGGACCTCCCATCTCTAAGCCCGGTTCTCAATCTACTGAGCTACCCAGCTGCCCCCTAAACATACATTTTAGATAGATAAGGAGATACTCAGATGTACTTTTTGAAAATGTATCTCTTAGGGGATGGTGGATCCAGGAGAGAAAATCAGTGCTACCTTGAAACGAGAGTTTGGTGAAGAAGCTATGAACTCCTTACAGAAATCCACTGCTGAGAAGCAGGAGATGGAGGAGCAATTACATAAACTCTTCAGTCAAGAACATTTAGTGGTAAGAAATTGCTTTTCAATAATTAGTCAGTAAACATTTATTAAGTGCCTACTACATGCCAGGCACTACGCTGAGCAAAAACACAATTTCCCCTCTGGATAACCAAAAGTTTCTGAAGTTTTTTAAGGGCTCTAGAGTTCATCCAAATGGTCTTTCCAAACTTAGCTGAAGTTTATAGTTGCTATAAGTTATGAAAATTTTAAATAATTGTCATTCCCAAAAGGAAAAAAACCAGAATTTTTTGGTTGAAGTGATTTATATCACTAGGTATTGGTTGTTTTAATCAATAACTTAGCAGTTTCATGAACTTTAAAAATATGTATATTGATGGTCTACTTGATTTTGCTTTGTTGCTTTATTGAACTAGAAAAAATAATAAAAATTCATTTGTAAGAACAAAATATCCAGAATATCAGAGAAATTAATGAAAAAATAATGTAAAGGAAGGAGGTCCAACAGTACCAGATTTTAAAACTATATTATAAAATAGTAAATTATCAAAACGCTGTTACTGTCTAAATAACTAGAAAAGTAGATCAGTGGATCAGAACAAACATACAAGTAGTAGTAAAAGTTTTGACAAAAGTTAAAATCCAAGCTTTTGGGATAAAAATTAACTATTTGGTAAAACTGTTGGTAAAACTGGAAAGCATTCTAGCAGAATCTAAATTTAGACCAATATCTTGTATCATTTACCAAGATAAGATCAAAGTGATCTAGACATAAAGGGAGATTCCATGTCCATAAGCAAATTAGCAGAATAGGGAACATATTGCCTATCAGATTTATGAATAGGAGAAGAATTTAAGAATAAATTAGATAGAAAGTATTGTGAGATAAAAAAATGGATAATTTTGATTACATTAAATTCAAAAAACTACATCCAAATTTTTCATTTCATTCACAACTACACAATTCTTATAAACTTTGAAAATTTTGTTACAGTAAAACACTTGTGTGCATAAGAAACAAGTGAAAATTTCTAACCTTTTGAGCCAAATGTAGCCATTTTTGGCAAGTTTCGTAAAATAAAATATTTAGATGGAAAAACTGTTCCAATATAGGTTCAGAACTGTTTAACTCACCAATCAGATTCAAACTGGATACTTTTGATAAGACAATCAAAAGTATCCTCAGTGATGAAGTGAAGCTCAAATGTGAACTTCCCTTCAGGGCCAGGTGCAAGGACTAAAGAGACTCTTATAAACATAAACATAAAATATTTATTGAAATATATAAGGATAAATAAAGGGTTTCTAATTCTAAGGGATTTTAAGTCCACCCAAATAAACTCCCAGGTTCCACAAGGAACCGCTTCTCTTTTGTTTCACAGGTTACACTAATCCTCCCTGATATGACTAACCCAAATTTATACTATCTCAATAAAAAGTACCGCTAATATCCTTATAAATCTTAACTTCACCTTCAAATTATAAAATAGCAAAGGCTATTTAACTGACTCCAAACCAAAAACTGACTGAGTCCAAACCAAAAACCAGATCTTTCTTTGGTCTTCTCAGATATAAGCCAATCTATAAAAACTACAATAGAGAGTCACTAGTGTTTCCCAAGTTGGGAAAGGAAAACACTGAGCTCCTTTAGATCTTTCCCTCAGACAGAGAGAGACAAAGATGTTACCTCCTCCAGCCCTTAGAGAGTGTCTCTGAGAGTGTGTCTTTGCCAACTGCCAGAGAGAGTAATTGACATAGCAAACGTGTTATAACTGACAGCAGTTGAAATTAACATGCTCTCTCAGCTCTGCTTCAAACTCCAGTTCTTTTCTCAAGCAGCCACTTTACTTCTTACCTCTAAACTAATAAAACAATACTTGTTTTCTGATATCATTATACCACCAATAACAATTTTCTAAGAGTTCAGTTCAATTTCTTTTCGTGGCCATATCTGCATCTTGTTTTTTTGCCTGATTAAGATGTGTAGCAAGACGAAGAGTTCAATTTGATGTTATATGTTTCTTTCAACAACTTCTAACCATATTTTCCAAATAGAAGATCAAGTCTTAAGCCTTTTAAAACATCAGATATACACAGGCCTATTTTCCCCAGTTTAAAAAGACATATTAAGATACAAACTATATACAGTGAGGCAAAATCACAGTAATTTCAATCCTGTGTCACATTGAGACAGCCAGTCTTGTTTACCCAGATTTTTGAGGAAAATATGATTGTTTAAACATTATCAGGAACAACTTTTTGGTTTGTAACACAACTGTTGAAAACCCAGGCTAGATTCTTGTCTGTACTCAGCTCAAATTTCAAAGTCCTATATCTCTTAAACTAGTAATCTCCTAATGTCTAGGACCACAGTTTTTCATCTCTCATATATAACTTTTTTCTAGTCAAAATGTTTAACCATTTGAGAATGGCCTTTATATTTAAAAAGTTACCATCTTCCTTCCTCCTAGGTTATGTATATAGAATCCATATAGAATAGGGAGCTTCTTAATTATTCAGCCTCTATCAGAATTGCAGAATTTAGTAGAGTGAATTATGAAGAGGTTCTTTTCCTATATTGTTAAACTCCCAAGGGTTATTGAGAATTAACAATGTAAATGCATTCATTCATCTTAAGCTACTGTACTCAGAAGATATTTTGGATTTTTAAAAATATAACACAAAAAAATTCCCATATGAACATTTTTTCCTGGATCTGAACTAGACTGATTGTGACTTTCCCCATCACAGTTTCAGTATTATGGGTCAGCATAAGAAATTAAGTGGGAATTTTTTGAGTTTTGTGGAAGCTGTAAATAACATGCAGAGGTTATTAGTAAGTTACAGAGAAAAAGTTTAGAAACTCATAAATGCATAAAATATATGTATGATATTATATGATATAAATATATATATTTTTAATATATATATATATATATATATATATACAATTTCTTTTACTATAAGTATCTCATAAAAGAAAAAGAAAAAACTCAGACTTCTTTGGTACGAAGGGAGGGCCAAAACATTTTATGTGGATTTTCCATATTGCAGGGGTACTGTGCCCCTTAACCTATGTGAAGTGGAAAAGATACCTATATTAATTTTTCTAGCCTTGGCTATATATTCTTTCTGTTTGTCTTACAATTACTTTATCTATATCTGTTCTTGCCAGGTTTATAAAGGATATGTGGATGATCCTCGAAATACTGATAATGCGTGGATGGAGACGGAAGCTGTGAATTATCATGATGAAACAGGTGGAGAATTTTATTCGAAGTATTGAATGCCTTTCTTATTAAAGGCATTGTATAAATAAACTGCTCTCTTTTGCATTATTGCCCTAATTAGACAACAAAACTTAGGCTGTTCCTTGTAAGAGTGATGAGTGGTTATGGAAAGAATAAGGCCATGTGGGGATCAGACTTATGTACTTAAAATTTTAGTTTGTGAGTTATTAGCTGAAAGGTTTGAAATTGTATAGAACAATCAAAATATAGAATTCTTTCTAATAGAATAAGCTTCAAATTGTTATGCTAATAAGGTATTGAATTTATTTATGCCATAAATGCCTCAAGAAAACGAAAATGGAAATTTAGTGATTTAAAAATGCTGGATCACCGACTAAATCTGTTAGTGAAAATGGCGAGTGAAAATTTCCACCCATTAGTGAATAACTTACATGTCTACATTTGGTATTTTGCCAGTGAAATTGGGAAAGATTTATCTGTGTAAATTATTCTGGAAAGACTAGGATCAGATAGTCTGTTTTGAAGTCCTAATTTTGATACTATATGACCATGAAAAACTAAGTTAACATTTGGACCTTTATTATCTTCTATTTGCAGATAATACCTATCCTATCTACTGAGCTTTAAGCTCATATGAGGTAATGCATATAAAGTACTTTGAAAAGTGAAAAAGTACTAGATGCTATATCTTACTGCTTTTATCTTCCTAGAGAAAAACAAGTGCCACTGTCATTAGTCCTCAAATATTATGCACCTACTGTGTAGCAAGCATCAAGCTAGGCATTAGATACAAAAAACAAAATAAAATAGTCCCTGCCCTCAAGAGCTTTACTTTCTATCAAAATGACTTCTTCCCAAGCTTACCAAAATGGCTTATGTTGCTGGAGCAAATATTTGACACAGAGAAATATACAAATAAAGGGGTAATTCTAAAAAAATGTGTTGAAGGAATGAGCAGATTCATTGCTCTTAGCCTCTGTTGATTTGTCACATTAAAATGTAAATATTTTGTTTTGTGATTAAAACTAACTTGATTTTTCAGAGACTTTCTACTTCACCTCCTCTTTTTATAATTGTAATTAGAAAATTAGAGGGGAGAAAGCAATTATAACACAAATCAGTTTCATTTAGAAGCATTATTAAATGCAGGCCATATATCAGTGTTGTTCTAGGACCTGGAGATATAAAGACTAAAATGTAATCATTCCTGATTGTAAGAAGTTTATGTTCTGTTGTGGAAAATAATACTTTGATAAGTTAAATACAAGGTATAAACAAAATAAATATAAAGTAATATTGGGAGATGGAAGGGGCACACAAATAAATGTATATAGATAGAGATATAGGTATACAAATAAATATGAGAAAAGGTAGAATGTGATAGGGGAAAATACAAAATTTAGGTAGATTCCCTTTAGAATAGAGGTTCTTTACCAAGAGGTTCATAGAGAGCTTTCTAGAGTCTATAAAATTATATAGGGAAAAATATACATTGTTATATTCACTAACCTCTAACAGAAATCTAACATTTCCTTCAACGAATAATATAAGCAACAAAAATCAAAGTTGTTATTAAACTTCACCAGATTCTTAGATTAGTACAAGACCCAAAACAGGGTTTAGGAACTAGCATTCTAGAAACATTTAGGAGGGGAGACATCACTTAAAGTGACATTTTTTAATTATTTCAGTTTTCCTTGTTCAGTCTGAAGGATAATTAAGAGCTTTAATATACAGATAATCTAAATAGAAAAATGCTTATTCTTTATAATTAAAAACAAAACAACAAAAAAAAAACCTTTTCATCTTAGAATAAAGGCTGTTTATTGGTTCCAAGGCAGAAGAGCAGTAAGGGCTAGGCAATTGGGGCTAAGTGATTTGCCCAGGATCACACAACTAGGAAGTGTCTGAGGCCAGATTTTAACTCAGTACCTCTTATCTCTCAGGTTGGCTCTCTAGCCACCTAGTTGACCCACTTTATTATAATACTTTTAAAAACGGATTGGTTTATCTTTATTTAAGGACTTAGTGGGTTTGTAGAATCAGTGGCTTATAGTTTTATTTGTATCATTCACTTTATTTTGTATGATATATACTTGTTTCCCTCATTAAAGTGTACTGATTTAGGAAACTGAGAGCCAGTGAAGTGAAATGACCTGGCCAAGGATTCATAGTGTTGGAGCTAAGGTTTGAACTGAACTCTTGGCCCCAGTAGCACTTTTTCCATTGTACTGTGTTTTAGGCAGTTGGGAGATAATTAATCTGTAGAAAGCTGGGAATTAACCACTCATTCTTACCCAGCATTGAAGTTTAATTGTGGGAATATTGCTTGAAGAAGGACATGGTAGTATTTTTAAAAAAGAAATACTTTGCCTTTATTTTTCAGTGATAGTTTTTGTTTTATCATCAGGTGAGACAATGGATAATCTGGCTCTGGAAGCAGGAGATGATGCTGGGAAAGTCAAATGGGTGGACATCAGTGATAAACTCAAGCTTTATGCCAGCCATTCCCAGTTCATCAAACTTGTGGCTGAGAAACGTGGAGCTCACTGGAGTGAGGACTCAGACACTGGCTGCCATGGATGATAGCTAAAGAACCTCCATGTATATTTCAGGTCTTCAGATGAACAGTTGTGGAGAACACAGCATGAATTAGAAAGGGCAGGTCACTTATTTTGATGGTGGTTTTATTCATTTCTGAAATTGTGTTTGAATGTTTTTGCATCATGGATATGATAGCAAATAGAGTGGAATGCTAAAAGAGAAGAAAAGCTTTCTAGCTATGAGAAGAGGAGTATAAAAAGTAGCCTTTTGTACGTGTTATATTTAGGCATGGCTTAAACCAAATTAAATTACTGCTGCTTTTTGAAGAATTGCAGACCTAAATAAAGAAATGACTGAACGCATATGTGCCTGATGACCGTCTTCTCCACTTTCTTCTCAGCTGGTTGGGTCGTTCTCCCTTGCCACTCTTTTCCTCTTGCTGTTCACTTGAAGCTTGGAGTACTGCTGCTTTTTTTAGGACAACATGTGCTTCAGAGAGTCTCCTATAAAGCTTAATTCCTTTTGTATCATCTACTTCAAATATAGTTTTGGGTGACCATGTGGAAACTGTTTTTAAGAGCTGCACCTTTTGGGGAATTCTCAACTTTAAAAGGATCAATTTTATGAAAAAATTTTAGTTATTCTTTTCGTGAATAATGAGAACCAGAGCTCACATTGTTTCCATTTTAGAAAATTCTTCTCAATAAAGACTTGTCCAGAAATTGAGTAATTTAGATTGATCTCATGTTTTATTTCACTTTTACACAAGTATATGATGAACCAATTTTAAAATTGCTAAAATGGATTTGTAATTATAATAGTTTATATTTTTAGCATTTTAGCTATCATCATCATCATCATTTTATAAATGAGTAAAATTGAACTCGGTGATTAAGTGACTTGCCAGGATCACATAGTAATGTCTTTCTGATATGGAATTCAAACACAGGTCTTTCTAGCCCTCCAACTCTAGTACTTTATCCACTAGACCAGGATACCTCACTAGTAAGGAACTGAAATCAATTAAGGACTAAAGTCAGGTCTTTGAGTTTGGTTTGTTCAATTTTTGAGGGAAATTTAAAGATTTAAGAATGTTAATAATGTGAAATAAAAAAATTTGATTGATGTGTATTCTGAAATAACAATCTCTGGAATCAAGATCAAATTGGTTGTGGTAAATACACAAAGGGTTGCTTTATAAATAGAGATTTTTAAATGGTGTAGGAAGAGAGGCAAGTTACACTATTCATAGCACAGGTAGCTCTCAACGTTTGCCAAAATATAGTTGTAATCGTTTGAAATTTAGAACATAACTTCCTGTAAATACTTTTTTAAATGGCTTTATGCCAGCCTCTAAAATACAGTTTAGACCGTAAGCTAACTGAATACCAATGATATTACAGATTCTATTCCTAACCATATAGTTGTATTATTATAAATGACTACTAACCTCGTTTTAAAATGTTGTTTGGGAAATGTAATCTTAGTTCTAAATGAGGATATTAATGCATAATTGTTTACCTTTGATCCAAAGACAAAAGCTATTCATCTTCTCTTCTACTAGTTCAATTCTTGTGGGATGATGTTGAGGAAAAGGAGTCCAGAAAAGAATTTAGGACTTGGGTGAAAGAGGGTGATTTTGGGTAATTTAAGATGAAAAATCTGCTATAGTGAGTCTTTTGATAGAGATTCTATGCATTGTGGTTATCCCAGAAAGGGCCTATAAACTTTGGAAGCAGCCATTGGTGGTGTGAGAAGACATTTGTTTGAGGAAAAGACATTGTCTTAAGACAACTGAGGGGTTCCTTTTAGCTTCTATTGTTTGGGTAAATTCTGGCAAATGAAGAATATTAATGGGTAATAGCTGATCAAGAAATAGGTACTTGGTAAGGGATTTATATGTTGCTGTTTTTATAAGATTACAAGGCAGTTTGATTTTACTTTTTTTTTGCAGAGAACTTTTTTATACTTCAAGATTATGGAGTTTTTACTTGAACTCTTTAAAGATTGCAGAGTGGTTTTTTTCCTACTGTAAATCACATTTAGACTAGGAGTGTAGTTTAAATTCCCTGATTCATTTGGAAAACATAAAAATATTATTTTAAGAAACTAGAGCATTTTAGAGCATTATTACCACTACTCTATTATTAAATAAAGCTTTTTGTTCTTAAAATCAGTTGTAATGTAATCTCCTGGGGTATCCCACTAGAATGACCACTTAAGTAATTAATTAATAGTAATTTATTAATTAGGATTAATAAAAAAGAATAAATCAGTTCTATGAATCTCTTAGGATTTGTGGTGGAAAGTATACTTGAAAGATAAGACATTTGCTGCTTATGTATCATAATAACTATAAGATAATTACAAATAATTTTTTTAAACTGTAACTGCCCCATTTTCACCACCAAGCTTTTGTAATAGTTTGGTAATGTTTTAATAACTCGAAGGGCCAGATATTTGTCCTTTTGGTATTTTCAAACACTTAAAAGTAATCCTTAATTATTTTTGAACAAACATAACTGCATTAACAGCAAATGTAGTTTGCTTAAGTTTTAATAATTAGCCACTAATCCATTTTCATAGAATAAATGTTTTATTATGCCTCTTTTTCAAGACCTTCAGGGCAAACATTTATGTCATTTTTAATAAACCAAATTTTATTGGCTTAATTGTCTTTGAAAAAAAGTAGTTTATATAGTTGCTATAAACTCATTCATGACTTATCAGCTCAATTTTATACCTCCTTTCAACATGTATTCATTTTCCAGTGTTGATACAACCTGATTTTGAGTTACTTAAAAATGGTCAAAAACTAAAAGCTTTTTTCAATTTTTCTGCAAAACTGCAAAAACTCTGGCTTTTACCAGATATAATGCAACTTTTAACCAATTTCATTTAGAGAATACTTAATTTATATTTTATATTTCATATGCTCCGTGTTATTACTGTCAACAGAAATAGTAAAGTTTGGACTTATTGCAATTATTTAATTGACTTATGTTTTTTTTTTGCCTTCTACTTTTCCCAAAAAATATTTTACTGCTAACAGAGTGTAAGAATTATGCAGGACTGCTACTTATTACAGTGAATGTAGTAGTCTTCTTTTAGGAAGATCTAACTCCCAAAATCTTGATGGCTTATTAGGATTAGTTTGGGAAGTAGGAACAATGTTTATGGTTTGGGATTTTTTTTTTAAGGTAAATATTTTTCATTTAGTTATCTTCAGGTGTTATTTTAAGTCTTTATGGGAGGTCAGATTAATACAAATGAGAAAAAAATTTCCTTTTAAAAACGATGGTAGAAAAAATATACAGAAATACTGTGCACATGAAAAATGTATGGATTTGCTTTTCTTGATTATACATAGTTATCATAATGATTTCCCCCCAAATGGTCACAAGGGTAAGAAGGGATGAAAATCACAATCAGCAATTATGAAACAAAAAAAATGGGTTACTGAAGTATTTAAAAAATGAACAGAAGAGAAGCAAGTTCAGAAGGGAGTGCAGAGAAGCAAGACAACTAATGAAACTAAGGTGTTGAATTTAGTTATGTTTTTTTTTCAAACAAGTCATACATAATAGGACTTCATGGATTCCTATGCAATTTTCTGTTATTCCTATATTTTTATATATCCTGTGTTGTTTGTCAGATTTAGAACAGAAAAATAACTAAAATGTTTAGAGATTCATTCATATAAAATGAATATACCTAAGTCCTAGGAAAAAACTCTACCTAACAAAACACCTATGAATTTCATTCCCAGTTTCCTGCAGGCTTCTAATACAAAGAGAACAATGAAAGAAGATCCAGATGTCCAAGGCAAGGCACTGCTTCTCCCTCACCCAAACTGGATAGAAAGGTTATAACTTATTTTTCTACTTAAACTTTCATTAAAGATTTCCTACACTGTTGGAGCTGTGAACTAATCCAAGCATTTTGGAGAGCAGTTTGGAATTATTTGAGTCTGTTTCCCAAGGAGATATAGGGAAAAAGGAAAAGAATCCATGTGTTCCAGAATATTTATAGCAACTTTCCTTGTGATGACAAAGAGTTAGAAATGAAGGGGATGCCCATCAATTGGGAATAACTAAAATTATGATATATGATTTTGATGGAATACTATTGCACCACAAGAAACAGTGAGCAGGGCAATTAAAAAAAAAAACTTGGAAAGATCTACATGGGACAATGAATGGCAAAATGAATAGAATGAAGAGAACATCATAGACAGCTATTGAAAAATAAATTGTCAGTAATACCTCTGGAGAGTGAACTGAAAGGTGGAAACATGAAAGACATAATTTGTATGGACATGTTTATCTCCTGGATGTTGCCTTCTGTGATGTGGGGAGGGGAGAAGGGAGTGAGATGTTTGTGGATAAATTCTATTAAAAATGAATTTCCTTGATATACCAGAAATCTTCATTAAGTTTATTACAAAAACACATGATTAGTTGATTGTATTTATTGAAAAGGTAGAACTTTTTTTAAACCTCTGGTTCAAAGAGCCAAATTAGAATTGTACACCTTGTGTATCTAAATCTATTCTGAAATTCATCCCTGATAAATATGTTAACAAATATGCTCAGTATTTCTAATTCCTTTCTCCCTTAATTTTGAAAAGAAAATGATTCATTTTCTCTAGCACCAGAAAAACTTCATTTGGAGTGCTTTTAAAAAGTAGAAGGGGGGTGGGGTGGGCAGCTGGGTAGCTTAGTGGATTGAGAGCCAAGTCTAGAGACAGGAGGTCCTAGGTTCAAATCTGGCCTCAGATACTTCCCAGCTGTGTGACCCTAGGCAAGTCACTTGACCCCCATTGCCTAGCCCTTACCACTCTTCTGCCTTGGAACCATACACAGTATTGACTCCAAGATGGAAAGGTAAGGGTTTATTAAAAAATAAATAAATAAAAAGTAGAATGGGCTACCATGGGAAGCTCTCCCTCATCAGAGGTCTTGAAGCAGAAGATGGGCTTGGATATGTTGTAGAGAAGCCTAGCAGCTTCTGAGTTGCCATGGTTCTTTAATTCTCATCTGTTTGCCCTGCTTGCAGGAGATGCTTACAGCTTCAACCAATCAGTACTAAGTACGGGTGTGTTCCCAGGGGAGCACTGTCTACACAGGCAGATTCTCTGGATCATTGTACATAAGTATCTCAGCTTTGTCCATCTTGGCCTCACTTTGTGCTTCTCAAGATTTCTCGGGTTTGTTAGGAGACTAAGGAGGTTCCCTGAAGGGATAGGACTTTGTTCTGAGGTAGATGAGATGAGGACAGAGAAAAGAGAGAACCTGCTCAATTCCGGCTTGTGTTATAAATTACCTTTACATTGGAAACAGTGGTCTAAAAATGACTGGGAATTGATACCCAGAATAAGTGAGTTGATCATGAGAGAGCACTGTGCTTCCAGTTCCTTGGCCCAGAGAAACCACATTCTAGTGTCCTGAAAGAACCAAAAGTTGTGATGGGTGAGCCAATGTTAGTAGTCTGTGAATGATATGGAAAATTGGGAGAAAGAGCAAAAATTTCCATTTCCAAAGAAAGGGAAGGAAACCAACTATTCACATTATATGCCAGTGAGCTTAACAGTGAAAATCCTGGAACAATCTTGGAAGAATTAAATACAAGGTGATTGGTGAATATTTAGAAAGAGGAAGTCAAGAATTCATGCCAGGCTAATTTCATTTCCTTTTTTTTTTTGACAGGATTGATAAGGAAGATGCTGTGGATATAGTTTACCTAGACTAGCAAAGCTTTGATTCTCCAGGTATATGTCTAGCCCCAACTGTCTTCTGGGCTCCATCCAATCTTATAGCATTCTCTATGTTGGACATTTTAAACTTGATGTCCTATAGAAATCTAAACAGGTCTGAAATAGAACTCCCAAAAGTACTTGACAAGCTAGAACTTTGGTTGAATCTATTATTGTTCAGTCATGTTTGAGTCTTTGTGACCTCATTTGAGTTTTTCTTGGCAAAGATACTGAAGTGGTTTGCCATTTCCTTCTCATTGTACAGATGAGGAAACTGAGAAAATAGTTAAATGACTTTCCCAGGGTCACACAGCTATAAGTGACTGAGTTCAGATCTGAACTCAAATCTTGACTTTAGGCCTGGTGTTCAACCATTTAGCTGCCAGGTTGAGTCTAAGATGAAGTTCAGTTGCGATACGGGTAAATTCTTTTACTTAGTTACCCCAAATACCACAAATTTAAGTTAGGTGGGTAAGTTAATGAATGGATAAATACTGGTTCTGAAAAAAAGATCCAGAGATTTTAGGGGGCTGAGTCAGTGATATGATGTGGCAGCCAAAAATTCTCATGTGATCTTTCTCTCCTCTGATACTGCCACCACCTGTGTATAGACCATCATCACCTCATACCCAGACCCTCTGGCGGGTCTGCCAGCCTCAAGTGTCCTCCACTCCAGTCCAACATCGATTCAGCCTCTAAGTGATTTTCCTAAATATAAGTCCAAATGTGTCACCCCCCCCCCCCCCAATGTGGTAAACTCTGGTGGCTCCCTTTTGCCTCTAGGATCAAATACAAAGTCTTCTATCTGGTTGTACAGAGCACTTCCTGAGCTAGGCCGTTCTTACTTTCCCAGGCTTCTTATCCCATACTGTCACCGTATGTATACTCTGTCATGTGTTGGCACTGGCCTTGCTGTTTCACAGATGATACTCTATCTCCCAACTCCATACATTTTCTCAGGCTCTCTTCCTTCTCATCTCTACCTTCCAATACCAACTAAATTCCCATTTTCATATAGGAAATAATTCTAGTGCCTTCCCTCTGTTAATTGTTTATTTATTTTGTATGGAGCTTGTTGGTACGTATTTGCTTCTTGCTTTCTCCATTGCATTGTAAGCTCCTTGGGGGCAGGAACTATCTTTTGCCCATTTTTTTTTTGAATCTCCAGAGTTTAGCACATAGTAGATACTTAATAAATATTTATTGACTCAGGGGTCTTTTTGGTGTCCATCATAGTGCTTAATGTCATGCCTGGCACATACTCCTCAATCCACTAAGCCATGTTGCTTTTATTCAATGATAAAGTAGTTACAATTTAGTCTTGTTACTCAAACTTTCCCAAGACATGGCAAGGAAATGGACTTGTATAATATATAAGTTCATACTAAATTTAGAAATGATGGCATCCCAGATCTGTAAGGTTTTTTTTCCTTTTCCTGCTAAAATATGAGTTGTACTACTCTTAACTGATTTGTCATTTGGCAATTCCTGTATTTAATCACTTATTAAAGTTCCAGACAAAGTTATTACAGTAGCATTGTGGATTGTATAGACCAAATTCCTGCCCTTCCCTGTCCATTTGCCCAGAGCAAAAATCAACTGGACCTGTGAGAAGTTTTCAGTGTTTCTTTAAAATAGTCTCCAATCAAGATTACCTTTTGATAAATCAATCATACTAAATCTGTCATATTTAGACATGACTTCTGTAAAGGGTGAATATTATGGTTGAGACTGAAAAAAATCTAAATTTAAATGGTCACCAAGGGAAATCCCAAATAATAAAATACCCAAGTGAGCTGCCAAATTTTTATGGTGTTTTAATTACAATAGGAGGAAGAAAATATTAGAGGGAGAGAGAGAGAGAGAGAAGGAAAGAAGTTTAATTCAGAACTACTCTGGCTCAGGCTGAGCCAAAGTGGGCATTAAGGCCTTGGAGAGCCAAGGCAGGGAAAGGGATCAGTCCTTATCACTCACGTGACCAATCTGAAGGAAAGTAGTCTCCAGGGCTCCTCCAATCTCAAGCACCAGCCTCAAACTGAACTCTAGCCCTCCTCACAGGAAGTCCCGAGAACTCTAGAGGCTGTTCTCTACCTCACTTCCTGTGTCTCACATGTGCCAATGGTGGCTCAAACTTGACCTAGGACTGCCCAGAGGTCTGTCCTTTTTTTTTTGCACATATCTGTTGAAGACCATATTCTCAAATAATTAAATCTTGAGTTTGCTGCAGCCCTTCCTAATCTTGTTACACTGAGTAGGGTGGAGAATGTAGTTTCCAAGACCTGATTCTGTTATTCCAAGTATCACTATTGTTATTGATCAGGAAATAGCTAAATCTGATCTTCTAAAGAATGGTCTGAATAGGGTGGAGTAGTTTTGAAATTAACAATTCCTGGCTACTGTTTCCTCTATTGATAATTAAATAGAAGCTTGACATATGCTTAAACTAATCTTTCCTAATATGTAAATATGGTAAGAGCACTCAAAGCTATTTATGTGGATTAATTACTCTATATAAATGGCCATGCTTACAGAGCAGAAAGGAATGAATTATTTTTAAAGGTCTGAACCAAAATAACCAACTTATAGAATATTGATCTCACTTTGACTTCACCAGTACTATGGACTTTAGTATCTATATTTTGTATTCCTAATAGTTTTGCTTGAATGCAAAAGCTATTGTTATATAAAAGGGCAGCTTAATATATTGTTGCATCATCCTCTCCTCTCTAGAAGAGACTCTAACTATACCTATTAAGTTCTTTCTTCAAGGCACTTCTTGACTGGCCCACATGGAGATATTACCTATGTAGACAGTCTATGGGATAGTACTCCATCCCATTATAATAGTCACTTCCTTTATATCCTAAGTATGGAGACTCAGACCAGATAAGTTCTGATGGAAAGTGAAATGTGTGCTCTGAAACATGTGCTATTTCTACTGTGTTTTGAGACCCACAGGCAATATTTTCTATTGAGAGAACCTCTAAATTATGAAAGATCACCTGGTTCCACCACTTACTAACACTGCATCCTTCTCTGTGGTCTGGTTTCCTTATGTGCAAAAGGAGACACTTGTACTAGACTATCTAGTTCATTCTAGCTAATAGCTGGTCACTGATTTCTTGAAATTTTTCTATTTGTTCACCCCTTCCCCATATAAAGTTGACATACCAGAGAAATAAGCCTGCAACAAGGTTATTAATAGTTTTTACCTGGCAACAGGGTGTTGACCAAGCTTCCTGAGATGCCAAAGCACAGGATACATCTACAAATGGCATAAAAAGATCTCTTAGCATATTTCAGTCAAATGATCTCCAGCTAGAAGCCTCTTTTAATCCAGGTAAATAAAAATGAAAAGATCTTATGATCCTCTTCCTTTGGAATAATAACACAAACCTTACAACCAGGATAGCCAAAATATTCAACACTTAGACCACACCACAGTGTCTTCCCATGGGATTGAAGTTCCCTTTGCCATAAACATTTAAATGGATGAAATAATCAAGTGAAGACCACTACCTCCATGAGATCTCAGCTAAAAGCTGAGAACATTTATATGGGACACAGAGGCTAGAGAGCTGGCAGGAAGACCTACCTCTGATGAATATGTGCTATATGACTCTGAAGTCTCTTCTCTTCCCCTCAGGGCACCAAGAAACTCTCTTACATTATAATTTGAAGAGCCACTGTTAAACTGTATTGTTGGATGGAGTATACATATTTGAAGTTCCCTATATCAAGGTCTGGTTATATATTTGTTATCGTTTTCCATTCATGTCAGATTCTTTGGAACCCCATTTTCTTGGCAAAGATCCTGGAGCGGTTTGACATTTTCCTTCTCCAGCTCATTTTACAGATGAGGGAACTAAAGCAAATAGGATTAAGTAACTTGCCCAGGGTTGCACAACTATTAGGTGTCTGAGGTTAGATTTGAACTCAGAAGATCAGTCTTCCTGACCTCAGACTTGATACTTTCTTGACTGCACCACCTCGCTGCCCATACATATGCAAATACATGTATACATACATATACACACACAAATAGATAATTCCCCATATGTGGATTTTAACTCTCAGTCTTAATCTCTAGGAAATAGTACTTTTTATTTTATTATATAATCCATTTGATTTTTTAATTATTGATTTTTAAAATTATTTAATTCATTAATGTCTCTAGTATTGGGAATTTCAGCCTGGTTATGGAGGCATTGGGTTGAAGATAGGCCTTTTGTAAACACTCAAATCTTGTTATGTAGAACAGTCCTGAAACATACCAGGAAAAAGTCCATAGCATTTATATGTGATACATCAATCATGAAAATTATTATTGATCTATTTACATAATACTCTTTAGCTTACAAAGTATTCACATATATATTAACCCATTTAATTCTCACAATGGACCTGTGAGATAGTGTAAGTATGATTATTCCAAGTTAATAGATAAAGAAGATGAAGGTTTCCCATGGCTAGTAGTAAATGACAGCATTGGACCCAGGTCTGAAATCTGATGTAGGGCTCTTTGCATTTTCCTGCACTCTCTTACTGGTCCCCCCTCAGGGTGTGCTTGGGGTGGTGCTGAGTGTTTTGTGCACCAAGCTCCATGGTAAGAATTTTGATGAAGGCTGGTGATGAGTGGAAGGTAAGCTGGAGCCAGAAAGTAATTTGGCACTAGAGGTCCTATCTTTGAATAGCAGCTTTTCCCCCTGCCACTGGATGACCAGTCACTTCATTTTATCTAGTCCTCTTTTTCCTCATCTATAAGATGAGATGGTTGAACTCATGTGACTTCTGAGTTATTTTTTCAGATCTGTATCCCATGATGGTGCGGAGAAAGGGGAAAATGTAGAGAGAAATGGAATTCTTTTTCTTTCTTCAGGTTCTTTTCCTTTGCTTCTCCATTAGATAGCCAGAGTATTCAGGAGCAAGGTCATCGGATTGAATAAGAGTGTCCTTGAGCTTAATCTCACATCTGCAGAGGAGTCACTTCAAAGTTAATATAAGAAGGTATAGGAAAAAACTATTCTTATTCATAGTTCTTATTTCCTTTATGGTGTTATCAGATGGAATAAGTTAGCAGGTTTGGATGTTTTCATTATAGAATTGGAATTTTAGAGTTACAAGGGACTTCAGATGTATTCATTGCTAATATACTACATCCTGATAGAATATAATTTCTTGAGGATAGGAACTGTCTCACTTGTTTTGTATTCCCAGAACCTAGCACAACAGCTGGCACACAGGAGGTACTTAAATGCTTGTCTGTAATGGGTGGGTGGGTGGGGGGGCTTATGAGAATGCAACGAAGAATCAGGCTGCTTGTGTTTTTGTACTTAGAAGTGAGGAGATGTAGAAATATTTTGGAAAATCCTTGGGAAGGAATACAATGTTCTAGAACCTCAAGATTCTAGATCTAGAAGAATTCTGAAGTTTTTTGGCAGAAGGATCACAAAGATAGAAAGGAATACAGAAGAAGTTTCAGAATGAGAGGAAAATAATGTAATTTGTTGAACTATCAATATATCATCTTCATATATCCATAGCTGTGATAAATTATAGAAATCTGGAGAGGTTTAGAAATCTATTTCATGTTTAAAACTGATTTCACTTCTCTTAGGAAATAAGAATTAAACATTTTTTTTCATGATCTGCTGTTAATTAAGATCTCACCAGGGGCCACCTTTACAGTTATGTAATATACAGCTCCAAGAAATGATGATGAACTCTACAGGGCTTTAAAAAAAAAGATGACCTGAGTTGTAGTTGTGAAAGGAGATTTTGGGAAGGCAATATGATTACAAGGAGAGTGTCATAGAATGCTGTGAAGCAAGACTGACAGGGGTTAACTCTACTAGAATCTTGAAGGAGAGAAGGATGCTGGGATTCCAATGGCCAGCCAGGAGAGTTGACTCTGGAGGGGCAACCAGCTTCCACACTCCTGCTCCAACTCTTGGAAAGTAGAAATCATTCCTGAAAGAGATTTTAACAAGAGCCTGAAAATGCTGAGACTTGTAACTCTCCTGTGACTCTGTGAAGAGCAAGATCTGAGAGGGAGCTGATCGGGCTCTTCAGTTTGCCTTTGGGGGTCATCCCCTGGGGTAGACTTGATTACTCCTGAAGCCTGACTTTGTTTCTATTCAATCTACAATCTAGAGACTTGTTCCTAAGTGGGTTTAGCCTAGGTTTAGCTAAAAATAGAAGGGAAATATCAGGTAGAGGAAATATTTAGCATAGCCTCAACTTTGGTTGAAGACTGAAGAGACTTTCCATCAAAGTCAGATGGTGGGGAAATCAGTTAGTTTTATAGAGGTAGGAAATAATCCACAACCTGCTTCCCTCATCCCATACCCAGTTAACAATGTTATTAAACCTTGTTATCTCAGAGAAGCAGTCAGATTGGTTACTTACTGGCCTGAGGCAGAGAGGGCAGCCATTTTTGCTCTCTGACCTTGAAGAGACTACCCTGTCTGACCAGGTTCTACCAAATCCTGGTCACTTAATTATACCATTCTTCTCTTCACCCTAACATTGTTGAAGACTCACTAATGAGGGACACCAAGACAGTCACATATCATTAACCTGATATAAACAGTCATGATGCATACTGGCTTTCCAGGGTTCATATCCTGAATATGATCAAGAGCCTTTTGAAAAGGATTCTATAAAGCACTGCAAAGGTTTTTGAAACCCTGGGCAAGAAACTAAGGATGGTTGAAACACAGGTATTTTCATCAATGTTGCAGATTGAAAATAGCGGTTTTAGTAGAGAAGTAGATGTGGAAAGATGTTTGAGAATGACATATGGCTTCCTGGTCCAGGTCTAAGATAAAGAAGTTCATCTAAAAAGGTTTGGTTGTGTGTGTGTGTGTGTGTGTGTGTGTGTGTGTGTGTGTGTGTCTTTGTCTTTCAGAATTTGAAGTTGAAAATGAGAGGGGGCAATTAGGTGGCTCAGTGGAGAGAGAGAGCCAGGCTTGGAGATAGGAGGATCTGGATTCAAGTATGTTCACAGATACTTCTTAGTTGTGTGATCTTGGACAAGCCACTTAACCACCATTGTTTAGTCTTTACCTCTCTCCTACCTTAGAACCAATACACAGTATTAGTTCAGAGATAGAAGGTGCAGGTTTAAAAAAAAGAAAATTGAAAAGAAAGAGAAAATTGCCCACAAATGTCCATCCAGCCTGATAGAGAAAAGTCAGGACAACAGAGAAGACAGAATATTTTGGACTCAGTAAAACTTGTTGCTATTCCTCTCCTTTTCCCCCTCAGGTAATGGTTTCTCTTCTGATTTTAGTTGCATTGGTTTTTGTTTATGCACAAACTTTTATTATTTTGTAACCCAGATTATCCATTTTATCTTATGTTCATTTCTCTTATTTCTAACTTAAATTCCAGTAAAGCATTTTACATTGTGGGTCATTCTTGTGGAAAAGATGGAGACTAGACAATGTAGAAATAGAAGTCATTAATAGATTTCTATCCATTATGATAGGGATATAATTTAGATATACAACAAATAAATAAAGAACAAATAAATTAAAAAAAAAACAACAGTTTTCCCAAGTTGGCCACTCCAGGATGGCTGCTGGGGGGCCTGTGGTGCAGTCTTAATAATCTCTCGAAGGAATCCAAGCCCTCAGAATTCTATTTGGCTTTCCCCTAAGCTCCTAGCCACCTAAAGATAGATTAGAATGTTGGCTCAAAACTGCTCTCTTTATACTTAAAAAATACTACTACAGTAAACATACAAATAAACTTAGCCTTTTCCCCCTATCTTTGATCTCATTAACATACAGACCTAGCTCTGTCACACTGTTATGATAGGGAATTTTGGTGAGGAAAGAACAAGAGGGAACATATAAAAAATATAAAAATTATCTTATTAAGCTAAGAAGTAAATTTCCCAGTATCCAAATCTCACACAAGGAGTCCAATCAAATGGGCCAGGATCTTTAGTTGATTAGTGTCCAAACAGGTCCAGAGATAAAGTCTGTCTTCAGTCTTCTTTACTGAAGCTGCCAGCAGCCAGATTCAACAGATTTCTCTCTTTTTAGCTGATCTCAGGAGAAGCCAGAAACCTCTTTTTCTCCAAGCCTTCAACCAAGGTCCTTCCAGTAGAGACATCTGTCAGTTGGGGCATAGAATCTTATCCCAGATCTCCAACCTTAGGTTTCCATGTGACTCTTGGTCACATGCTCCTGTCAATGACTCACTCTGACTTATGCACCACTCAGTTTATTGCAAAGCATTCATTATCACATATCACTTGTAAGGAAATCTCTAATGAAGAACTTTTTGGCCTCAGGCTATTTAACATTTTTATCAGTGACTTGGATACAAGCAAATGACACAAATCTAGAAAGGACAGCTATATGTAGCTTCATAAATTTGCTTGTCAAAAATACAATAATTTTTTTCTTCTCTAATTTTTTTCAAAGGCTTTATCCCTCTCCCCCTAAGGTAAGAGCTAACAGCTAACTTAAGGAAGATTGTTTTTGTTTCTGGACAAAGGGTTTATTTGCCTGTGAGATTTTCATACCCTAATGTAGCGCTGGCAAAGGTTTTCAAGTTTGCATGCCCAGAGTGCAATTTCGAGCTGCCTATGAGTCTCCCACATTGCCCCAAAGAGTGGAGGAGATGCTTGCTTTGGGCAGCTGGACAAAGGGGCAGGGCATGCAAAAAATGTCCTTGGGTGCTAGGAAGTGTAAAAATTAAAATTAACGTCAAATAATAAAAAATATTATTTGACATTAATTATTTCTAATTACACAGAAGAGGGAGCAGCTCCTCAAGTGCCAGCTCTGCACATGTGCCAATACTTTGCCAATGTGATCAACTTTTGTGAAGGTGTCATGAATAGGTGAAGAATTTCATCTATTCCCATTCAGTATTCTCCAGAGATCTATCATAGCTAACTTTTCAAAAATTCTACTCATCTCCTTAACTTCTTTGTTATTCTGTAGTTTGATATATCTAGGTCTGAGAGAGGTAAATTGAGGTCCTCCACTAAGCTATTTATACAGATATATTTGGTATTAGTATTATTTTGTTTTCTATGATACCTCTTTAACAAAATGTAGTTTTTGATTATATCCCTTTTAATTAAGTCCACTTTTGTTTTTGTTTTGTCTGAGATCATGATATTACTACTGCATTTTAAAATTTTATCTGAGGCTGAAACTGCTCTAGCTAGCCTCTTGCTTAATTCTTTGTGTATCTTTTAGTTTCAAGTGTGTGATTCTAGTAAACCCTATATTATTGGGTTAACTAATCTGTTTTGTTATCCTCTTCTATTTTATGGGAGAAATCATCCCATTCACATCTACAATTAGGATTGCTGTGTATTTTCCTCCCTTCTATTCTCTTACATTTACTCTTCTCTCTCTTTTTTTTTAACCTTGTTTCCTCTTCAAGAGTCTCTTTTGCTTCTTACTCTTTTTTTCTGTCAATTTCATTAATCTGTCCTTTGATTTTTCAGAATTTCTATTTTGGTATTCAAATACGGGTTTTTGATTGTTGTTTGTCTAGGGGTTTTTTTAAGTTGTATACCCAACTAATTTTTCTCTCTTTTATTGATGAAAGTGTTTAGAGACATAAAATTTCCCTTAAGTATCGCTTGTCGCGATTCCACCAATTTTGGTATGTTGTCTCATTGTTGTCATTTCCTTTAATGAAATTATTGATATCTCTGGATTGTTTCTATGATTTGTTCTTTGACACATTCATTTGTTAGGATTAAGTTATGTAGTTTCCAATTAATTTTTAATCTATATTTCTCATGCCCTTTATTGAAGGCAATTTTCCTTGCAGTTTGTAAAAAAAAGTACAGGTATCCCTTCCACATTGTGGAAGTTAGGGGCATGACATCCTTGTGATTTTTTGAAAGTCTGTGTAAAATTGCTATAAACCTGTTGGCATTCCCAAATCAGCGTGTAGAACTACGGTTTTTTAACTACAAATTTAATTTTGAGAAAAAATTGTGTATGTTTGTTATTAAACATTAAAATACATATTATAAGGTAATATAACAGTATATACATTTTATGCATTTCTGAGTTATTAAACTTTTAAAAATTAATTCTAGTTTTTGTGTGTTTTTTCGTAAGCTTTAACTATTTTTATTTTTAAAAATTAATTGTCTTTTTATACTATTAAAAGATAAAATATGTTGATACCATACAGTACTATACATATATTTTATGCAATTCTGAGTTTCCAAACTTTTTCTTTGTCATCAGCTGGACTTTAAAAGTATCTATGGTTTCTGCAAAACTCCCCCCAAATTCACATTTAATTTCTTATGCTGGCTCATGATATATTGAAATTACAGTGGGAAAAGTCATAATGTGGAAGGGATACCTATATTTAATATTTATGCTTTTCTGCATTTGTTTATGAGATTTTCATGCCCTGATACAAGTTCAGTTTTTATGAAGCTTCCATCAAAATATTTATTTGTCACTTTTCGACTTCCTCCCCACTCTGTAAGGTAAGAGGATTGGAGAAAGTAGGGGACCAGTTCAAGACTAGTCAATACTTCGTCTTCTTGTAAGACACAGTCAGGATCTATTCTCCTGTCAAAATCTTTAATACTCTTCTGGCCATGCTTTCAGGTCAGACCTCTGGGTCTTTTCCAGCATCTCATAGTCAATCATGAATTTTTACATGGTGTCTGATCAGAAAATAAATTATTCTTGTAACTACCCAGACATATTCCTCACTAAACCCTTCTTATTATTAATTTATTTACAATTAGGATTGGGATTGGGGAGGAGAGAGACAGAGACACAGAGGGAGACACACTAAGAGAAAGTAAATTGAACACATCCTTCCCATGTATCCTCTGGCAAAAGGAACATGTCAACATTAGAAAAGGAAAGGAATTAGATCTGTCATTTCATTGGTATAGGTCATTCCTTAAGGGAAGAAGCTCTATCCTCCAGAGCAGATTGTATTGTCTAGTCTCAGTGGTGTCAAAATAGAAATGGATCCCTTTGGCAGCTTATTGACTTAGAAAACTCCAGTTAACATTGCTGTTATGATGGTATTTTTATTGTTTTCTTAAACATTTCCTGAATTTCTCAGTTACTTTAGCCATCTTAGAGTCTAGAAGCTACCATGTGTCAGAAGGGAAGACTTGAACATGTCTTGCTGTTATCCACTCTGCCATGTTGCCTCTATTTCAGTACTTATGGATCTCTCATAAATCAACTCTAATTCCCTCTCTACCCCCACTCAGCCTCTTCTTTGAGAAACCCTATCTACATGTGAGAAATTATTTTATTGATTGCCTTGAAAATATTTTTAGAAATTTGTTTTTAAATATTTAATAAAAAATTATTTCACCAACAGAAAATTTAAAAAATGAACCCTTCTTTGTCTCACTGACTTGAGGAAATTTCCCATTTTCTCTTACTTTACTCTGGATAGGATGAGTACATGTGTTCCTGAAATGGCCACAAGAGGGAGATATGACCCACTTTAAAATTTAACTTCTATGAACAAATAAGCCCTAACAATATTCAATCCAAGTTTGCATTTACAAGCAGATATTATTTATAATAAAATGAAAAATAAAACAACTAGAAAGAACAACTTTCCAGAAAACTGGGTTCTGTTCCACTCAAATGTCTTTGGCAATCCCAAACATGTTCTTTCTTCCAGGCTATATTATCCTAAGGTTCTGATTTTATAACATGTAGCATAATCAGAATGATCTTTTTAAGGATAATAATAATATCTAGCATTTATATTGTGTTTTAAGGTTTAAAAGGTGCTTTACAAATATTATTTCCTTTTATTCTCAAAACTACCCTGAATTTTGTCATTTAGTCATTTTTAAAATCATGTCTGATTCTTTTTGACCCTACTTGAGGTTTTCTTGGCAGAGATACTGGAGTGGTTTGCCATTTTCTTCTCCAGCTCATTTTACCGATGAGGAAACTGAGGCAAATGAGGTGAAATGACTTGCCGAGGGTTAAGGCTTGATTTGAAGTTAGATCTTTCTGACTCTAGGCCTAGGATCTTATCCACTGTATCACCTAGCTGCCCCTAACTGCCTTGTGTAAGGGAGGGTGGTTTGATCTGTCAGGCAGAGCCTGTCCTGAGGTAACAAACACAGACCACTATATAACAGGGATGGATGTTGGATTTATTATGACAAGGAAGATGAAAAGGGATTTTGGATAATTCTAAGGTACCTAAACCTCCCCAGATCTAAATGTCTTGTCACTGAGAGTCTTCATAGATTTTGAGCTAAACTAATCCTTATCTGTCTAAAGATCCAAGTCCCTAATATAGATAAACATACACCAACTCAATCCCTCCCTCCCCCTTGATGGTAATAGAGGTAGTGAGTTTTGGCAGTTTGGAAGGACAGGGCACAGGGAGAAGTCCTGGATCCAGAAGGACCACAGACCTAATCTTACAGATAGATGGCCCAAATGGTTCAGGATCACACCAGGAAGCTCAGTAGGTGACAACAAGCCAGCAGATAAGCAGGTAGAATAGGAAAGACAAGTTTGAAACAGCCACCAAGGGAAAGCAGCCAGTCCTTCCAGGTCAAACCAGAGAAAGACCCAGCTCCAACCTCAGTTAAGTGTCTCACCCTTTCCCCCTCACATTCTAGAATCTTTTCCCTGCATCAGCATCTTCCTGTAGACCCACCTCATCTGTTCTCTTACTTATAACAGTTGGGAGAAAGGCACTATTATCTCTGTTGATATTATTTATTCATTTCCAGTATTTTAGCCATAAACTGTCATATTACTAACCCCTCAGGATAGTAGTTGGATAGAATACTAGACTAGGAGTCAGGAAGACTTATCTTTTTGCATTCAAATCTGGCCTCTACAAGTCACTTAACCCTGTTTGTCTCAATTTCTTCATCTGTAAAATATGTCAGAAATGGCAAATCATCTTTGCCAAGAAAACTCCATATAATCCAGAAAATCTTCATTTTGGGATTTCTTTGAGGAGGAGATTGCTGGATTCTTCCAATTTGTATTTTGCCCTATGGTTTTAAGATATCTGGACAGTTTTCTTTCATAATTTCTTTTTTTATTTACTATTTTATTTACTATTTTTTTAATTACTTAAAATATAGAACATAATATACAACACAACAATAATATGATATACATGTATGTATGATTTTTAAATATGAAAATTTATAATAAATATGCCTATCCAAGAGAAACTTGCAATATGTTTAGACTATTTTTTAAAAGATAATTAATATTTTGTTTTCCCCAATTACATGTAAAACAACTTTATTCATTAAAATTTTTTGAGTTCCAAATTCCACATTCCAAATTCCCTCCCTTCCCAAACCCCTCCTTAAGAAGGTAAGCAAAATGATAATATATGTGTAGTCAGGAAAAGGATATTTCTAGATTATTCATGTCGTGTCTGAAAACAAAAAATATAAGGATGATATTAGAAAAATAAATATTGTTTTACTAGTTTAGAGATAAAAAGTAAAGTGACTGGCTTGAGAAAAGAACAAGAGCTTGAAGCAGATCTGAGAGACTGTTAATTTTAGATGTGACAGCTACAACCGTTTTTCAATGTCAATTACTCTCTCCGGCAGTTGGGAGAGACACACTCTCAGAGACTCTTTCAGGGCTGGAGGAAGTAACATCTTTGCCTCTCTCTCTGTCTGAGGGAAAGATCTGAAGGAGCTCAGTGTTTTCCTTTCCCAAATTGGGAAACACTATTGACTATCTATTGTGGTTTTATAGATTGTTTAACTCTGAGAAGACCAAAGAAAAACCTGGTCTTTGGTTTGGACTCTGAGTCCTAACTTGATTCTTGTTGAGACTCAACCAGCTAGCCTTTGCTATTTATAATTTGGAGGTGAAGTTAAGATTTATAAGGATAATAGCAGCAATTTTTATTTAGATATTATAAATTTGGATTAGTCAGATTAGGGAGGAGTAGTGTAACCTGTGAAACGCAGGAGAAGCAGTTCCTTGTGGAACCTGGGAGGTTATTTGGGTGGATTTAGAATTCCTTAGAATGAGAAATTCTTTATTTATCCTTATATAATTCAATAAATATTTTATGTTTATAATAAGAGTCTCCTTAGCATCCTTGCACCTGGCCCTGAAGAGAAGTTGACATTTGAGCTTCACTTCATCACTGAAGATACTTTTGATTATCTCTATCAAAAGTATCTGAACAATTTTTGAAGTTTTGAACAGTTTTTCTGTCTATATTTATGTAGTTTGCCATTATAATTTATTTTTACAGTTTGGCAAGCTATATGGGACAAAGAACCTAACTGTCTGATTTTAAGGGTTCAATTGTCAATTTAGGTAGTTGGAACCGCTATCTCAGCAGAGGGTCTGTGGAAGCAACTAGGAGTTGACTGTTTCGCTGTGAGCTGAACTCTAGGTGGATAACAAAAACCATCTCCCAGTCAACTTGATACAAAAAATCTCTACTCTCAGAAAACCTGGTGAATTAACTACGTAGAATCACCATGGGATTTTCTCTGTTAGATATGACTTCTCTCATTTTCACTATTGTACTGGAATATATACAAAATGTACTTGCCTATGACTTTCTAATGCCAGTACTCTCACTGACACCCCAACTAATTTCTTATGTCCCTGTGCTACTATTGTTTGTCATGTGTTTTTGCATGATAATCAAATCTTTGGCAGTTGTGTTTAAACATTTAAAAGTAAGCTACTGCAAAGAGTGATCTAATTAAGATCACTAATTAAGATTAGATCAGTGATCTAATCTTAAAAGTGAACTATCTTGAGACTAAACTAGATAGAATGCAAATTCAATATGAGGAATTACTTAAGGCTAAGCAGAAACTAAAGAACATGATGCAACTAAATTAGAGGGTGCAACTAAATCAGATAATCCAACTAAATTAGAAATGGAAACTGGAGCATTAGAAAGCAAACCAACTCATATGTTCCCTCTAAGGGAGGTACCTATTGTGTTCCCAGAGCGTGGTATAATGAATCTTATGTGCCACAAAAAAGTTTACACAGACTAATATACAGTTTTAAGAAAAATACTCCATTATATGAAGAAGAACCCATGGCATTTATAAAGTAGTTTAAGTGCTTAGTTAAGCATTACAATTCTCCTTATTTGGACTTTGACATCCTTATGGATGAATTATTAACAAAAAGGGAGAAACAGTAGATTATACAGGACACTAATAATAACCCCCAAATTGCTGATTGGCCAACTCAGGATCCTGATTGGGAATATAACTCTTTTGTGGGATTCAGAGACTTAACTACAACCAGGGAGGCAATAATTGAAACTATGAGGCAAAATTCCAGAATCCCAGGAATCTGGTCTAAATTTGAGTGCCTAAATTAGGAAGTGAGAGAGACTCCCTCCACTTTCCTTGATAGAATTATTGACTGCAAGAAAAATGGATTGACTTGGATACTTTAAGAAATGAAAACAAATCACATTTGCAGGCAGTTTGTAAAAAATGCATGCCCTGTGGTCTGAAATTATTTTCAGAGTAACTGTCCAAATTGGTTTGACAAGGGCCTTGGCAAGAAATCTAGCACAGATTAGACAATCCAGAAATAATTACATCCCCAGACAATACAGACAAATCCCAAGAAGTTTTCTTTGTAAGAGACTTGATCATCTCATAAGAGAGTGCAGATTTAGGGGACAATTCTTTGGACAACGCTTCAGAGGAAACTGAGGCAATAGATTTAATTGCTTTAATGGATTCAAACAAAAATGGATATAGAAATTATGGGTTTACTAATGGGTTTAATAATGCATTCCAGTATGGGAGACCAAACTACCCAAATTCTTTTGATATTGGAGGCTATCATAATTCACAACAAGCCCCAGACCTGAATACCATGCAAGAATATATCAAAGCAGGTGCTCATCCAAAATGTCCCAAAGTAGCTGATGGGAATCCCCCAAAACTTGATATGCATAAAGGTGCAACTTCATTATGAAGGTGTGCCAAGACCTGTACAGTTAAAAATCTAATATATGGAGAAAATGGACTAGGAAGTATGGGCCATGGAATAAAAACTAATGAAAATGACAAAGAGATTTTAAAAATATGGGAAATTAGTGCAGGAGAAATCAATGAAGAATTAGAGAATGAGGAACAGGAACAAGTGTTGATTTTTCCTGATCCTATTGTGTTAGCTCCTGTAATACCTGTCCATTCGCCAGAAAATAGCACAGCACCCCCGTAACCCTAAAAATAGGAACACAAGTTTATGACTGTCTCTTAGACACAGGTGCTGCCTAATCTGTGTTGCAGAAATCCCCTGAGGAGTGCAAAGCAGTGGGTTCAATAGAAGTTGTGGGTATGATGGTGTGGAAAGGAAAACTGGAGCAAGTTTTAGACTTTCTGCCACTCAGGTGGAACAAACAGCAGTTGGAATGTTAGAGAGATGATATTGACAAGAATGACAGTTGGTGGGGGAGGGGGAACTTGGAAAGTGACAGTTGGTGTTGTGACTCTCTTTTTCCTGGCCCTTGCACTGGAAGGAGCACTCTCTCCCTGTCTCGGGATAGGAGTACCTCTATTCTTGGATATTTCCCAACTGTGTGCTCTACCTGGATTCCTGTGATCTTGTCATTGAACAAAAGGATTTTAGGGTAGTGGTTTGAATTGTAAGGTCAGTCTTTCGGGGAGTCAGCCTGAAGAGACAGGCCCAACCAGCCCTGAAGATCAGAACCTTTTCTTCCTCTTACTGTCTACTGCTAAAGACTTTGAATTTAAGATATCTAGCACAGATTAGCATAGCCAAGAATAAAAGAAACCCTCCACCAGTCTATGAGGCCTGGCCTCAGCTCTAAAGCTGAGAGAGTCTCTAACCCAATCTAGGGAAATCCAGATTCCCTCCTCCCTGATACCTCCACAGTCCAAACTTGTTATTAAAATTCATCTTTATTTAAATAAACACAGTCAGATAAGAGGACTATCATTTCAGGGGGACATAGAGGGAGCTGAACCTAAGCACAGCCATTCAACTATAAACAGTCCTTATAGGACCCCTGCTGGGCCACCTTGGTCCAGGGAGAGTCTTGTCCCTCGGGGGGTCCATGCTTACCTGCTCTGGGGTATCTTCAATAGAGAAGACATCCCCTCAGGCTATCATAGTTGGCCCACTTCTCGGGAACCCCATTTTTCAAAGATAGCCTCTCAGCAGGAGGCACCTCTCTCCTTTTCTGTCACCAGCAGCCATAGTCCCTCTATCCCTTTAACTCCTCTATTCTCTGTTACAAAACCTTCCTTATTCCCAGTACCTTTTCAATCCTCTAACAATTCCTTTAACTATTACAATGGATGTCTATTAGATTATGCACTCCATATGATAAAACCTGGGGATTCAGTTTACATAAAAAAGTTTAAGTATTAAGTGTATTAGAGAAAGAATAGTGGCTGCATTGCTCGCATGTGAAAAACAGCAGCGGAAGAAGAGATTGCATTAGACAACACAGCAGCAGTCAAAAAGATATCAGAAGAAGAAATTATTCAAGAAGAATGAAATGAAGACAGATCAAGATCAAGAAAAGACAACATAAAAGAAACATAGATGATAGCAAAAAGGATGATTGAATTGCAACAAAGACATTGCAGGAAAAAAAATCAACACAGAGAAGAGGAACACAGACTGATGATGGACATGAACTGTAAGATTTTTTTGCACCATTCTAACATTATACACTTTCATTATAATTGCAAACAAACATTATATAGTAACAACATGAAGACAGTAGCAGAGGAAGAGACTTTAAAGATTTGGTAAGTATTCACTACAAAATAACATACACATATAGGACACATTTTTTACAAACTCTGCAACATGATGACTATCCATATAAAGAAATAAATACAGATAAATCACTTTGGGAAAATAATAATAATTGTATACATTAAAATAATAAGACCTTATCTCACAGGAAGACTATATGTTCCTAAGAGATAAATCAAGAAAGCATACATATCTTTCTAGAGAAAATCTTTTAAGTTTTTCTTTGACTATCTTAAGGGGGGAAGTTTATTTTCTTTCAGTAACATGTAAATGGTTTGTATATAACATATACATAGGTATAGAAATTGTACAGATTTGTATATATAGATATGTATATAGTATTATTTAAAAAGTTTTGATTTTATTAGTATAGTAAGTTGATTTTGAGTTTTAATGTAGTTATTTTTGGTTTTCTGTATTAATGATAGGATTAGGTCTTAGCATAGTAAAAAGTTTCATTTGAATTTTTCAAAATGGATTTGTAAAATGAAGTTTGCTTGAGTTTTGCATAATTATTATTTTAGATAGACTTTAGTTTTTTGTAAAACATGTTAGTTTGTAATTGTATTTTATTGTTTCAAAAGTTTTCCAAAAGTTTGCATTTTGTATTTCTGTAATTGTATGTTTTGCACTTGCATTTGTGCAAATATGTTTTCATTGATTATTTGTTTTTTTCTTTTTTTTTAAACATTATTTTATTTGGTCATTTCCAAACATTATTTATTGGAAACAAAGATCATTTTCTTTTCCTCCCCCTCACCCGCACCTCTCCCATAGCCGATGCACCATTCCACTGGATAGCACATGTGTCCTTGATTCGAACCCATTTCCATGTTGTTGGTATTTGCATTAGAGTGTTCATTTAGAGTCTCTCCTCCATCATGTCCCCTCAACCCCTGTAGTCAAGCAGTTGCTTTTCATCAGTGTTTTTACTCCCACAGTTTATCCTCTGCTTGTGGATAGTGTTTTTTAGATCCCTGCAGATTGTTCAGGGACATTGTATTGACGCTAATGGAGAAGTCCATTACTGATTATTTGTTTTCATTGAAATTTTCTTTACTTTCATTTATAGCCCTAGTACAGGTTAGCATAGATAAAGTGTAGCAATAAGAATAGGATAAGATAAACATAAGATTAAGACTATTTTTAGGAAATATAATAATAATAGGGTTAGGTATAGCTTTAGAATTACATAGAATAGCAAGCATACAGGACAGATTTTTCATCTCTCCATATGCTCGAAGGGGGAAATTAGGATGATATTAGAAAAATAAGTATTGCTTTATTAGTTTAGAGATAAAAAGTAGAGTGACTGGCTTGAGAAAAGAATTAAGAGTTTGAAGCAGAACTGAGAGAGCATGTTGATTTCAGATGTTGACAGTTATAACCATTTTTCTGTGTCATTTACTCTCTCTGGCAGTTGGGAGTTGGTCTCTGGCAGTTGGCAAAGACACACTCTCAGAAACTCTCAGGGCTGGAGGAGGTAACATCTTTGCCTCTCTCTCTATCTGAGGGAAGGATCTCAAGGAGTTCAGTGTTTTCCTTTCCCAACTTGGGAAACACTATTGACTATCTATTATGGTTTTTATAGATTGATTTAACTCTGAGAAGATCAAAGAAAAACCTGGTCTTTGGTTGGGACTCTGAGTCTGTTGAGACTCAGAGTCCTAACTTGATTCTTTTTTGAGCTTCAAACATGCTATTTATAATTTGAAGGTGAAGTTAAGATTTATAAGGCTAGATCAGGGAGGAGTAGTGTAGCCTGTGAAACACAGGAGAAGCAGTTCCTCGTGGAACCTGGGAGTTTCTTTGGGTGGATTTAGAATCCCTTAGAATTAGAAATTCTTTTTTTATCCTTATATATTTCAATAAATATTTTATGTTTATAATAAGAGTCTCCTTAGTGTCCTTGCACCTGGCCCTGAAGGGAAGTTCACATTTGAGCTTCACTTCATCACTGAAGATACTTTTGATTACCTCTCTCAAAAGGATCCAAACAATTTTGAACCTGTATTGAACAGTTTTTCCATCTAAATATTTTATTTTTACAATTTTTACAATTATTCATGTTGTGACTGAAAGCAAACAAAAAACCCAAGAAAAATAAAGTTAAAAAATACACTTTGGTCTGCATCCAGACTCCATTAGTTCTTTTCATCTAAGTCCTTCAGCAGTGTTTTGGATCATTGTATTGCTGAGGATAGATATGTCATTCATAGTTGATCATTTGACAATATTTCTGTTACTGTGTACAATGTTCTTCTGGTTCTACTCACTTTACTTTCCTTCATTTCTTATAGGTCTTTCCAGGTTTTTCTGGAAGAATCCTGTTTGTCATTCCTTATAATACAATAATAATTCACCACAATCATATACCAGACATTTCCCAATTGATAGGCATTTCTTCAGTTTCCAATTCTTGCCACCACAAGGACTGCAATTTTTGTATACCTAGATCCTTTTCTTTTTTGTTTTTTTAGCCAATTTAAGAAACATGGCATTGCTGGGTTAAAGGATATGCATGGATTTATAGCCCTTTGGTCATAGTTACAAATGGCTTTCCAGAAAGGTTGAATCAGTTCCCAACTCCACCAAAAATGCATTAGTGTCTCAATTTCCCCCCATCCTCTCTAATATTTGTCATTTTCCTTTTATGCCATATCAGACAATCTGACAGGTATGGTGTGGTATCTCAGAATTGTTTTAATTTGAATTTCTTTAATCAAGAGTGATTTAGGGCATTTGATTACTTTATCTAAAAACTGCCTGTTCATATTCTTTGACCATTTATTAATTGGGGAATGACTTATATTCTTCTAAATTTGACTCAATTTTCTAAGTATTTGAGAAATGTCACATTTATCAGAGACACTTCCTGTAAAAGTTTTTTTTACAGATTATAACTACTGTGTTTTGTCACATATCTTATTTTCCACCTATTTATGCTTCTGTCTGTCTCTCCCTCTCTCTCCTTTCACTCCATCCTCAAAACTGTTTTGCTTCTGACTTTGACCTCTTTCAATCCACCCTCCATTCTAGCAAGTTCTCCCTCCTCCACCCTTCTCTTATCTGCCTCCCCTCCTAATTTCCTGTAGGTTAAGATAAATTTTTATATCTATCTGAGGGTGTAGGTTATTATTTCTTTGAACCAATTCCAATTAGAGTAAGATTCAGGCACTACCCCTTACCTTTCCCTTTCCCATCTTTCCTTCCACTCTAAAGACTCTTTCAAGTCTCTTTTAAGTGAAATAACTAACCCCATTCTACATCTCCCTCCCTCTTTTGCCCTCTGTATTGCTTTTTTTCCACCCCTTAATTTTATTTTTTTAAATATCAACCCCTCATATTCAAGTCATAACCTTGCCCTCTCTCTATATATATATATGCTCTCTCTCTCTCTATATATATATATAGAGAGAGAGAGAGTATATATATATATATATATATATATGTACACTTTTTTTAACTGCTCTAACAATGATGAAGTTTTTAGTAGTTACAAGTATCACCTTCCCATGTGGGAATGTAAACAGCTTAATCTTATTGAATAACTTCATTTTTCTGTTTTCTTTTTACACTTCTTTTAAGTCTTGTATTTGGAACACAAATGTTTTATTCAGCTCTGGTCTTTTAATGAAGAATGCTTGAAAGTCCCCTATTTCATCAAAAATAATTTTTTCCCTTGAAAGATTATACTTGATTTTGCTGGGTAGGTGATTCTTTGTTGTAATTCTAGCTCCTTTACCCCCCCCCCCCCGAAAATTATATTCCAAGCCCTTTAGTTCTTTGATGTAGAAGCTGCTCAATCTTGTGTTATCCTGACTGGGCTCATGGTATTTGAATTGTTTCTTTCTAGCTGCTTGCTATATGTTCTCCTTGACCTGGGAGCTCTGCAATTTTCATTTTTGTATCTCTTTAAGCAGGTAATCAGTGGATTCCTTCAATTTATATTTTACCTTCTGGTTCTAGAATATAGGGTAGTTTTCCTATCTAGTCTCTTGGATGGATTATGGTAATAATTTTTTTTTGTAACCCTTACCTTCCATCTTGGCATCAATACTGTGTATTGGTTCCAATGCAGAAGAATGGTAAGGGCTAGGCAATGGGGGTTAAGTGACTTGCCCAGGGTCACACAGCTGGGAAGTGTCTGAGGCCAGATTTGAACCTAGGACCTCCCATCTTTAGGCCTGACTCTCAGTCCACTGAGCTCCCCAGCTCCCCCTCGTAATAATTTTTTTAAACCTTTACCCTCTAACTTTGTGAGGCAGTCTCTGTGAATGCCTCAAGGAGAGAGAGAGAAAGAAAGGATAGTAGATTGGATTCTGTGGGGGGTGTGATGGAGCCAGGTATGAGATGGCAGAAATGAGTCAGAAACCAGGCTGTATTGATTACAATGGAGCCACAGCAGAACTCAGATCTCTGGACCACACAAAGGCATAATTCATCCAGTGATCCAAAATTAATACCACACAGGTCATGAGAAATGATATAGCTAGCTGAGGGACCAGCCTAGGTTCAAGCCTAAATCTTGTCCTTCTGTCTTAGAATTGTTACCAAAAAAGAAAGGGTAAAAAAATAGAAAGAAATATTTGTAGCCATTCTGTGGTGGCAAAAGACTGGGAAACTAATAAGATTCCAACAACTGGAGGATGTCTGAACAAATTATAATATGAAAACATAATGGAATGCAATTGTGCTGTAAGAAATAAGAAAACAGATGATTTTTAAGGTACATGGAAAGATTTGTATGAACTGATGCAGAGGAAAGTGAACAGAATCAGAAAAAAATTATACTGTAATATCAGTATTATAAAAATGAAAAATTTTGAAGACTTATTTAAACTGATTGAAGTGAGCAAAACCACTAGAGAAATATTAAAAAAAACTTTGAAAGCTCATCAACTCAATCCATGATTTCAGAGGGAAGATGATACCATATATATGATAAACATTTCTTAAAGTGCCTGCTGTATGAGACATTATGCCAAGGTACTGGAAATACAAATAAGAAAAATAAAGATGGTCCTTGTCTTTGAGGAATTAAAAAAACTATTGATAGAAGATAATATACAAAGGGAAGCTGGATATTATAAAGGGTAATCAGCATAATGAAGATGATGATGGAGCTGGAACTAAGCAAATGATGGAGTGGCCAGCATTTTGAGCACTCTGTAAAGAAAGGCTATGGGAGGGATTTTTTGTTCCTCTGACCAGAGACAGAAGTGACTGAAGGTGCTGATGAGGTGTAAGTAGCAAAGCAGAAGGGATCTCCAGGGTGATGAGTTTCTGGATGACAAGTTCATTTGGAGAATGATGAAACATCTCATACATTTGACAGAGTTGATGGACTTGGTACAGAAAGAGACAGATTTTTTTCGGACATTATCTTTTTTTTTTCCAGTGGAGTATGTAATGGGTGGAGAAAATAGATCTGTTTATTTTAAAAATACAATGTTAAAAAAAAAACAAATAGAAAAAAGAAAGGACTCCAAGACCCAGGCTCAGCTTACTTAGCTCAGTCCCTACCTTATTTACAGTATGCTCACAGATGTCATATTATCAGCATAGCAGGGGTAGACACTGCTCTTCTCTTACCTTCTAACAGGAAGATTAGCAAGGAATTTGTCATGTGGATAAATTGAAGAAAGACATTAAGCAAAAAGCTATCTTTTATTTTTAACTGACAGCACAGTAAGATGCTACCTTTTTGACCTTGGAAATGTCACTTAACTTTCCCAAGGTTCAATTTCCCCCTCTATAAAAGGAGAGATTAGATGACCTCTAAAGACCTTCTTGGGGCAGCTGGATGGGGCAGTGGATGGAACACTGGGCCTGGAGTCAGGAAGATCTCAGTTCAGATCTGCCCTCAATATACTAGACAAGTCACTTAACCTGTCTATTTACCTCATCTCTTCATCTGTAAAATGGAAAGATACTGGAGTCAGAAATGGCTAGCCATTCTAGTACCTTTGCTAAGAAAATGCCATGGCACTCTCACATAGAGTTGGACGCAACTAAATGATTGAACAATGAAAAGAGCAACAACAAAGTCCTTTTCAGCTCTAAATTTATGATCCTGAAATCCTATGATCCTATTTTGTTTGTTTTACACTTTTCAATTTGTATAATGGTAAAAATTCTATTATAGAATATCACTTAGAAAAGGTCTCCTGTTTCTTTTGATACCTTCAAAAAGGATGCCTTTGATGTATGTGTAGATTATTCTAAGAAAATATTTATATAAATGAGAAATTAGACATAGTAAGGTTGGATATTGTTTTCATATCTTTGATTTCTTCCCTTCAGATTCTTTGAGAATCAATCACTTAATGTCTTCAGAATTGTGCTACAGCATAAAGCTTCTCCTTGTTTACTTGGCAAATCCCTCTTGTGCTTCCCATTATTCCTCTTATCGGTGCCATTTCTACCCCCTCTGCAAATAAATCCAGATCTTGATTTGAGTCTATGTGTTATGGATCCTCTCCTTATGATGGTGAAAAGTGTGTGTTTAAACATTCAAATATCTTTTATCTTATTATGGTTGTATTTACAACAGTATCATTTACTAAACTACCTCTTAAATTTTTTAACATTTATTTTTTAATTTTGATTTCCAAATTGTCTTTTTCTTGAGCCCCTTCTGTTGAAGGGCAAATAATATATATGTGAAATTATACAAGATATTAGCCATGTTACACAAAAAATAAAAAAGCAATCAAGAAAGTGGGAACAAAAGCACTTTCATCTGGAGACTGTAAGGGTAATTTTAGAGTTGTGACTTAATCGAAAATAATTTGGTCACCAGGGAATATCCCAAATAAAATACCCAAATAAGTTTGTAAATTTTATGGTGGTTTAATTAATAGAGAGGGAAAGAATTAAGGAGAAGAGAGAGGGAAAGGGTATAGGATTTTTCCCACCTGGCCTGTGCCACGGGGAGTTAAAAGACATATGCCACAAGGTCTTTTCAGAAGATTAGAGGCTTTCCTAAGAGGAGAGTGTTTGGAAGGTAAAGGAGAAAAGAATCAGCCTAACTCTGAGAGAGCTCAGTGAAGATGTCTCACCTGAACTAGGCTACTAAGCTTCTCCCAGTATTATATCAAGGAAACTCACCACCAAATCCAGACAATAGCTTCCGCCATGCCAAGATGCCAAGACACTGAGCACACTGCCACCAAAGCCACCTCTTCACGAAAAAAGGCCAAGAAAGGAAGTGATGCAAAATATATAGACTATTTTTACATCACTTTCCTGCGTCTGACATGTATCAATGGTAGCTTAAGCTTGACTTAGGGCACCCCAGGTGTCAGTTGTTTCTGATTTGTCATTTGCTAGCACATGTCTGTCATAGGCCATGCTTCTCAATACTTAATCCTAAAGTAGTGTAAAAATGGAGATTTTGAACCCTAGTCTTCAATCCCCAGAAGTCTTTGTTATTTCCCAGAATCCCCTATAATCTCACCCGAGTCTCCACCTGGGCGAGATCACAATTAGTATTTAACTGGCCTACCTCTTGCTCTTCCATTGCAATGTTGTAGTAAGTAAGCTAATCACAAGGATTCTGAATTGCCTAATCAGCCATGGGCACAAACGTGGTTATTATTTTGTATCCTTGATTTTCTAATAATCCTTAATAAACTTCTTTTAAAATATAATATTTTTATCATTACTAGATACTAATTTAATTTTTACAGTAGGGGGTTAGACATTTCTGTTTTGTTAGACTAAGCAGGGTGGAGTAAATCTAAAGTTCACAACTCAGAATTCAATTCTCATTCTGTAGGTGGATAGTATTTTTCATCATGAGTTTTTTGGAATTGTCTTGGATCATTGTATTGATCAGAGTAGTTGTCTTTCATGTTGATTATTATTAAATATTAATGTTACTGTCTACAATGTTCTCTTGGTTCTGCTCACTTCACTTTGTATCAGTTATCTTCCCAGATTTTTCTGAA
The DNA here is from genome assembly GCF_027887165.1 of Monodelphis domestica. Classification (NCBI taxonomy): domain Eukaryota; kingdom Metazoa; phylum Chordata; class Mammalia; order Didelphimorphia; family Didelphidae; genus Monodelphis; species Monodelphis domestica. The sequence goes on along the minus strand of NC_077232.1, from coordinate 266,492,455 downwards.
ATGATCTCTTCTTCATTTCTCAAACCACAACAGTATTCTATCACAATTATATACCACAATTTGTTCAGCCATTCTTCAATGATAAGAATTCCCCTAGTTCCCAATTCTTTACTACCACAAAAAAAGCTGCTTTAAATATTTTTGTACATAGAGGCCCTTTTCCTTTGGTCTCTTTGGGATACAGATCTAGGAGTGATATTGCAGGGTCAAAGGTTAGGCACAGTTTTATAACCCTTTTGGAGTAGTTTCAACTTGTTCTCTAGAAAGGTTGGACCAATTTGCAATTCTGTTAGTTACCTATTTTAGTATTCCAGTTTCCCCACATCCCTTCCAGCATTTGTCATTTTCCTTTTTGTCATGTTAGCTAATCTGAGGTGTTTTAATTTGCATTTCTCTAATCAATAGTGATTTAGATATTGAATTATTCTTAAAATATTCTTAAAATAGATCCTTGGGAGGTAGAGTGACAAAACTCTATTTAGGTTCAATGAGATCACTGCAGGGCCAATTTGTAGATCCAGGTGGTCCAGAAACAGTTATAATATGCTGTTCTTAGTATTAAATCAAATTATTATTTAAAGTAACTCAATGTGCCTCTGTAGTATTTATTTATTTTTAAAACCTTCCAAACTTAGATTCAATACTGTGTTTTGGTTCCAAGGCAGAAAAGAGATAAGAGGTAGGCAATGGGGGTTAAGTGACTTGCCCAGTGTTGCACAGGTAGGAAGTGTCTGAGTTCAGATTTGAACCCAGGACATCCCATCTCTAGGCCTGGCTCTCAATCCACTAAGCCACTCAGCTGCCCCATCCCACTGTATTTAGAAGTGAATTCATTGCATGTCATATTTTTTTTATTAGCTGAAATCACTAGATCTGACTCGTACAAAAATGAAAAATATTGAGTACCTTTGAGGAAAACATCTGATTATCTTAAAAGATAAATTATTTATTTCTTAGTGATTTTTCATGGGATTCTTTAAAGCAAGTTCCCTTAGTAGATATGATAGCTTACAAAAATCTATCTATGCACATATTTTTTAAAAATCCACTTCAAGTATAAAATGAGGTGCCCTTGAATGTGAATGAGATAGCCAGCTAAACAGTTACAAAGGTTCCTTTAAGTTGCTGGCACACATTTAAAATATCTAGCCACTAAAGGAAATCCAGTCCCATTTGACTTGTATGTATACCACCTATGCAAAAGATTTTTGTTTTTCCCAAGTAGTCACCTTCCTCTATGGTAGCACCTACACTGTACCAAAATAAACACCAGAGGGAGAATTTAAAAGAAAACAAACATCCAAACCCAGGCCTGAAACTCACTCTTTGTCGTTGTTCTGGCGATGCTATTTTAGTGCTCAGACACAGCTTTTTTTGGAACTCCAGTCAGACAAGACTTAACTACAGTTCAAATGATCATGTGTGTGTCCTAACCAGTCCTTTGTTTCAGTTAAGGAGAGAGACAGAGATACAGAGAGTCACAGACAGAGACAGAGAAGGAGAGGGAAGAGGAACAGAAAAATGTGGGAAAAGTAGAGAGACAGAGAGATAGGTGGGGAGGGAGGGAGAGAGGAAGAAGGAGAAGGAGGAGGAGAAAAAGAAGAACAAGAAAAATAATAAGAAGAAGAACAAGAACAAGAAGAGAAAAATAAGGACAGGAGAAGGAAGAAAGACAGAGAAAGAAATAGAAATATAGAGAACCAGAGAGAGAGAGAGACAGGGACAAGGAACTTCTGTCCTAGCTGAGACTCAGTTCTCTAATGACTTTAAGCTAGGCACACTTCTTGATTATACCAATAAAGAACTCATAGAATTGATAGCTGGAAAGGATCAAGTAACCCACAATATGTTCCAGTTTAAAATAATGTGTTAAAGCAAAGTTTGATAAGATATTAATCAATCTAATGGGCTAATTATTTCTAAGTCCTTAAATGATATAAAGTAGGTTTTTTTTTTTTTGCTGGCATATTTTGTTTACTAAAATTATTTAATTAGTTACGGGTCATATTAGTGAAATTAGGTATATTTATTTATTTTTAAATTAGGTATATTTATGCGCTCTCTCTCTCTCCATATACATATATCTATATCTATACATCCTTGTCATTTTTCTCAAACTCAAACGTAGGTGTTGGAATACTTTGATGCCTTAGTGGTTTACCCTATGAAAAAGTAATCAGGCTGTGGGATGCCTCCTAAATAATTTACCTTCCTCCTGCCTTGTCATTCTCCTGTCTACCACAGTGATAATAGTCCCTGACCACATGTTTCTACGCCTCTCAGGGATATGCTGAGAAGGGTGAGCTCATGTCTGTAAAGAACAACTAATGCTAGAGAACGGAAAAAGGAAATGGGGGCACAAAGGCAAACTTCCCTCACTTCAGAACTTTGTCTAGGCCTGGCTGAGCTGCCAGTAGAAGCAGTGGAAATCTCTATAAATGGGTTATTGGTGTAGTTATTTCCCTTGGATTGCTGGAAACCTGAGAGAAGGGGAGGTGGCAAAAGCAGGGCGGGCAGGGAACCTGGCTATAGTGAATCAGTACAGGTGACCTGTGGTGCCTCAGCCTACTCAGCCATGGAGCTTTATGCCTCAAACATACAGGATGCCATCTGTTCTTATTTATAAGCTCCCACAAAAATGACAAACAAGATGCCTCTAGATGGAACTTTAAATAACTCAGGACTGCCACGAGACAAAACAACTTCAGTTTTGACAGACACAAAACAAAGATGACTCATTTTACAAAATAAATTTAGCTTTACAAAGATACCTGTTTAACATGCGGAAGCTGTTTTAGCTTGAGAATATTGTATTTCTGTGGAAAAAAAATCAGCAGCTTTAGGGTTATGAGAGTTTAGGAAATTTATTATATATATGTCTATAATAATGATGAAAGTCAATAAAATACAAAATGCAATAAAAATAATGAACTTCCCTGTAGTTCATAGATTGCCTCTTTATGTATATTCCAAGTCACTAGTTTGCTTAAAACCCCAGATAGAATATTAGAAATATAACTTGTTCCCCATAAGAAATGTAGTGTCCTCTGAACCAGCAAGAATTATTGAACAGGACAGGCGGTAGGTGACAAACCTCTGAATTGAAGCCAAGAAGGAATTAAAGGAGAGAATATTTGGACATTTCTAACTAAGGGTCTCTGCCTTCTTGAAAAAAGCCCAAGAGTACTTCAGTTGAAAAGATTATCTTAATACTTTAGGGGGAAAAGTAATATGCAGAAGTTGGAGGAAATGGAAATAGCACTTGTTCATCCATTAGTGAGCCCAAGGAGTCTCGTAGATTGACCCTTCTGGCAGGGCATGTCTTCGGAGGAGTCAACTCAATTTCAGAACAACCTGACTACCTCAGCCTGACAGTGGTCCAGTGGCAAAGTGACCTGCTCAATTTCATGGTGATGTCTGATGAGGAGTCAGTCAGTATGCCAGATGGTGACAGTCAAGTAGGCAAGAACCTTTCTCCAGACCAGCAGCAGATCACCTAGATAGCCAAGATCAGCCCAACCTAGAAGTGGAGAAACTATTCTGCAGAGATGCTGTATTCTAGTACTTGACTGGCCCAAGATTCTAAAGTTTAAGCAGCACCTTCTTTAATTAAGCTTTTGCAAAGCCTCTGGCCAAACTGATATGGGTTCTTGGTCTCCTAAGGCCATAAAAAGGCTCACCCATATAGAAAGGATGCCCTTTTGGACTTGGGATACCTGAAGACCATGCAAATCATCATAGCCTCCCCTGTTAACCAGAGGCAAGGAGAGGTCTTGTCTACTCAAGCTAAGTTCTCTGATATTCTTATCAAATATACTTTCTATAATTTAACTAAGTAAATCTCTTTTTGTTAACTTTTGAATGGCCCATGCATGTCTCATTTTGTTCTGAATAGCAAACTAATAGGGTATCAGACTGAGTTGGGCAGACCATCACATATCAAGTCTGTATTTTTCTGAAAACTTGCTTCAGAACTTTTTTTTGTAAGTACTTTGTAACTATGATTTTTGCCATATCATTTGAAAAAATGGGAACGTGATTGGGATAGCTGCTTGATTCCTGATGGGAGCTCATGAACTATGAATAGGAGGATCCACTTATAGGATCGAATAATCTGAGAGAATGATCCCCTTCTGACAACTCCCAGGAAATCAACATGAAAGGTTATCTGTGAACATATTGCTTCCTACTTATAGAAAGTAAGCTCCTTAAGGGTAAAAGATTTCTCACATTTGTCTATCCCTAGATCCCAAGGACTCTTTTATTTATGGTTACAAAAGACATTTCCTCCCTTGCTCATTTAATGTGTTTATTGGGTTTATTGGGTGCCTCTGCTATGAGGGCTTGCCAAACTCTTTAAAGGTCTGCTCATCCACTTTTGGTGTCTACCTTTCACCCTACTCTCAACATGCCCAGCAACTACATTCCAATAAAAGTATCTCTGTAACTGGCTAAAACAGATTGAGGGTAACCAACAGGTCTCAAATCTGTCTGAGTTAGGGAGGGTGTCTCCCCCAAGCATTTGAAGTCTTCTCCCATTGGAACAGGCAGATGAGAACAATTTGTTCCAATGGCCATAAATTCAGCTGAAGTGGAGCCCTTAGAGTTAGTCAGACATCAAAAATGTCAGTCATACTGAGCCATGATCAGTCATTCTAACTAAAAGGTTGATATGTTTGTGCAACTCTGCCTCACTTAAATCCAATCAGGAGTCAATTACCCTGTGATGTCATTGGTCAAACAATACAATAATGCAATTTTTTAATTTATACCATTTAAACCTGATTTATAACATATTCTAGTTTCTCCAGTTGTTCTTATCAGGTAGTGACTCTATTCAAATAATTGATGTCTTTGGGCTTTATGAAATACTATGTTTTTTTTCAAAATCCCATAGTCTTAATTATCTCCTTAATGCTAATGATCATCAAATCATCTCCTGTTTTAAACTCTCTGCTGATCTCCAATCTCACATCTCCAACTACCTTTCAGATATATCTATTAGACATCTGTAAAAATAGACTCAAACTCTGCACTTCAATCCCCAGAAGCCCTTGCTCCACTTCCCCAGAATGCTTTGAATTCTCACGTGGGCAGAGATCGAGAAGGGATTTAACAGGATTGCAAAGGCTTTTGTGTCTCTTTTGGACTTCCGTTTTTGGAGCAGACGTGTCTCTTTCCATAATGTAGGCGAGGTCTTGTCTAGGCCTCTCTGGCCTAGGCATGTGTTTCTTATTCTGTATTTTCTTTAATCCTTAATCTTCAATAAACCTCTAAAAATATAATACTCCTTGCAGAGAGAAACTAATTTCTACCTACCTCAGTCTCCCCTAAATTTTAATCTTAACAGTTGGCGACCTAATGGGAGAAAAAACTCTCAATCTTCTGATTTTTTTCTGATCTTTAGTTCAGTTTTAATAGCTAGTGCCTAGAAATTTTTTTGAGCCATGTTTCTCCAGCCAAGGTTTTTTTTTTACCCTTGCAAAGCTGCTGCTCGTTCCAGCCATTAGATAGCTCACAGGCTCGCTCCTGACCTGTTTTCTGCCCACCTGGTCCTGGTCCTGGTCCTGGTCCTGGTCCTGGCCCTGCCCACCCTGGCAGCCCACTCCATCTCTGGCTCCTGGCCTCTCACCTGGTGCCCGCTCTCCCGGCCCTGCCTGCCTGTGTTCCTGCCTACAGCCATCCGCTGGCCGCTGCCTGCCTGTTTATGTGCCCCAGACCCATGAGCACGACCCTAGCCGGCTCATCACCCAGATCCTTGGAGCAGATCGCTCAGGATTCATTCTACCAGCTGGTCACAGGGGATTGGGCTCCATGTGGGTGGAGTGGATCGGAGGAGGGGAAGAGACTAGAGAGAAGAAACCGACTTTTCAAACAGAAACTTAAAAAGCAATGGGCTGTTTAAAAGGATACCTTTTGACTGTTCTGGTAATTTCATTGACTTCACCTGTGTGCCAGAAGAAAGATTCAGCCCAAAGATTCAACTTTGAAGGGGCAAATGGGTGGCTCAGGGAACTGATAGCCAGGCCTAAAGACATGTGGTCCTGGGTTAAAATCTGGCCTCAGATACTTCCCAACTTTGGGGCCCTGAGCAGATCCCTTAACCCCCATTGCTTAGCCCCTACTACTCTGCCTTCAGACAATAGACATTTAAATGGATAATTAAAAAAAACACACCCAAGGAACTTAAGACTGGAGGTTCAAAGGCATTTCAGACTCCAATGGTTTATAAAAAAATCTCTGTATTTCTATTGCATTTTTTGTTTAAGGTTTAACTTTGTGATTTTAAGTTCATATATTACTGGATTCGATATTATTCTGTTATACTGTTCATTTTCATGTACTGAGTTTTGACTACTGTTAAATTCTGTTGTTTTTCCCCAATAACTGTGCTGAACAAATATTAGTGATTAAGCCCATATGAGAAAAAACAGCTTTTTTCTATTTTTGCCTTTGTAAATTGTCACATAGAGGATAGATGGACTTCAGAACTGGTTACAATTGTATAACAACCTTTGGAAATTTTAATGTGCTAAATATCTCAAATGACTTTAAGGGTTTTTTAAATATGATTTTTGGAATTTTTTTTAACAATCTCTGGTCATTTTTGCCTGCCCCTACCACGAGGTAAGGCCTGTAGCTGAAGTGAAATACATTTTATTTATAACCCCTAACCTTCCCGCATTTCTAAATATGTGAATGGAAGTTGGGCAGTTAATCTCAGGGCATTTGTATCCCTAAAAAGTCTCCAAAAAAAGGAGCACCCCTTTATTTATACTCTTTAGCTCACTACTTTACTTGCACCAGAATGATAGATTTCTTGATTATGTTCTTAACCCAAGATGAGTTTTACCTTGTTTAAAAAAAAAAAATATATATATATATATATACATATATATAAAGACATATATATGTGTTTATTACCAAGGTTGAAAGATTTGCTACGTTTGTAAAAACTGTGACAAATATCCATCAATTCAATGGTTTTAAAAATGCCTTGCAGCAACTTATGTGAAATATGATAGTGTGATTGTTTGCTATTGTAATTAATTGGGCTATTGAGAATTTTGGGGATATTGATATCTACATATTTGTACTACTGTTCAATTCATTTGCCTCATACTTACAGTGGAGCATGGCCAGATATTAAGAGGAAATGGATCTCATTTTTGGTGAGAAAGCCTTGTAATCTATATTTTCTTAGCTGACACAGAGTGTCAATGATTATAAGTTATATTTTTGAATTTTAAAAACTCTTTTTTATTATATTTTTATTGCATGTGCAATATACTTTTCAGGTTTTTTATTTAATTTTTTCTCTCCTTTTTATATTTAAAGCACATGTCACCACCATTAAGGTTTTGATTTTTCAGCACTACAAGTTTAAGATACATTTGCTAATGCATGCCCTAAAAAGCTTGTGACTATAAAAATGATGCCACTAATTATTTAAATAAATTATGGGACTTTGCTTAATGATTCTGTCTGATTCTAGGACAAGATATACACAAAAGAGCCATTGCACAGAGCCAAAGAAAAGCCAATCCAGAATGGATTGATGCACTTCTAGGCCAATACAAAGGTTTTGAACCTAGTGTGAGACTTGGGGTTGTGACACTTGACTTAGGTTAAGATGTATGCCTTCCTTGTGTCCACACTCACTCTGAAGATACTCACAGACAAGTATCCCCAAAACCTTGGCTCCTATAATCTGGTCCCCTTTTCTGCCTCTCATAGTGTGGTACCTTTCTGTAGTCCTGGCTACTGACTGGGTAAATGCATCATTGCTTTGATCATTTTAATTGGGCCCTGATAGAAGGACCTGTTATAGATTTATTTTTCTTTTTACTTAGAATTTTTACACATAAGACTTTGATAGTTTATATTTTCATCCAGAGTTTTTTCTTTTATTTGGATTTTTCTGATATCTTTTTAATATCTCTTACCAATTGATTCATATACCTCATACCTCAGCCATGCATCCCTAAGTGATAATGTATTTGTCAATCACCCTCTTAATGGGGAAATGTAAAAAATATCAATATTTAAATTACAAAGTTTAAATTCCTTTTGAGAAGAATTTTAGGTAAAGAAGATGCTACTTCCCTGAATCCAGAACTGAACTGTTGGAGAAGTCATAATGAAGATGCCTCCAGACCACAAGCTACACAAAAATGAACTTTGGGTGTAGTTGATTGAACATTTATTTGTATGTATACTTTCATGCCAAAGGGGACTGCCCCCTAACTGGCTTTTTGTCAATGCGTCTAGCAATTATTGGTTGTTTTCTTTTCTTTTCCTCAATCTCAAATTATTGTAATCTTTAAGTTGATTATGTTTTCATGATCCTTTTTGGGGAAACTTCTCTCCCCAATAACGATCAAACGGAGGTATGTAAAAATAGACTCAAACTCTGGACTTCAATCCCCAGAAGCCCTTGCTCCACTTCCCCAGAATGCTTTGAATTCTCACGTGGGCAGAGATCGAGAAGGGATTTAACAGGATTGCAAAGGCTTTTGTGTCTCTTTTGGACTTCCGTTTTTGGAGCAGACGTGTCTCTTTCCATAATGTAGGCGAGGTCTTGTCTAGGCCTCTCTGGCCTAGGCATGTGTTTCTTATTCTGTATTTTCTTTAATCCTTAATCTTCAATAAACCTCTAAAAATATAATACTCCTTGCAGAGAGAAACTAATTTCTACCTGCCTCAGTCTCCCCTAAATTTTAATCTTAACACATCTTAATCTCAATATGTCCAGAATGGAATTCATTATCTTTCCCCCAAACCTTCCCACTTTCTGTCTCTCAGGCTCATTGTCTAGGAGACATCCTGAATTCCTCATTCTCTCTCACACCTCATATCCAATGTGTTAATATCTGTCGATTTCATCTTTGTAATAGCCCTTCAATAAGCCCCCTTCTCTTCTCTAACATTGGCCCCCCTTATGACCTTACCCCTGGATTGGTGCAATAGCCTGAGGTAGGTTTGTCTCAAGCCTCTCCCCATTCTAGTCCATCCTGAAATCCCCTAAAATTCAGGTACTACCATTACATGTGCACGCACACACACACACACACACACACACACATCCCTCAACAAACTTCAGTTGCTTCCCATTGTCTCCATGATCAAATATAAAATTATCTGTTTGTCACTCAGGACCTTCATAACCTATCTGCCTTTCACTACCTCTCCTGCCTTTTGTTTCTTTTTATATCCCCAGCACTTAGTATAGTGCTTGGTACATAGTAGGCACTTGACAAATGTTTGCTAACTGATTCATGTGCTTTGAGATGTTATCTACTTGATCTGTTCTATTAATAATCTTTAATTGTTTACTGATTAATAGCAAAGTTTAAAATCTGAGATTTAGGTCCCCTTCCTTCTCCACTTTTTTCATTATTTCTATTAAGATTGATCATTCTCCAGTGGAATTGTGAGGGGAGGGAAAGAACATGAATCTTGTAACCATAGAAAAATATTCTAAATTAATTAAATAAAAATTTTCAAAAAAAAAAAGATTGACCATTTTAGATACATTATAAACATTTTCTTCTATTTAGTTCTATTGAATTTTCCTCTTTCCTAAATTTTCCTCTTTTATCTGTCATATTGGCAACTTGGTTTCCTCTCTCCTCTAAAGAAAAAATAAGATTAGTTGATAGTTTATCTACTTAATTAGGTTAAAATGCCAACTTTTATTTATTAATTCAATGTTTTTTCTTTCAATTTTGTTAATCTCTTTGTAAATAAAATTTTCTATTTTTCTATTTAGTTTTTTATTTTGTTGCTGTTTTGTAGTTCCATGCATAATTTATCAGTCTGTTCTTTCTTGTTTGTTGTTTTTTTTTGATGAAAGTATCAAGAGATACAAAATTGCCTCTTCAGATTGCTTTAGCTGCATCCTTAAATTTTGGGAAATTATCTTATTATTGTCACTTTCTCTGATGAAATTATTGTTTTTTTTTCATTCTGACATTTATTCTGTTGGGCTAAGTTGTAGGGAGAAATATCAACAATGTCAGATAAGCAAATGATACCACTCTGCCAGCAGCTCTTTATGAAGGTGAAAGAGGAGAGTGTAAAAACTGGCTTGAAGCTCAGCATTAAAAAACTAAGGTCACAACAGATGGTCCCATCACTTCATAGAGGAAGAAGAAATGAAAGCAATGTCAGATTTTATATTCTTGGGCTCAAAGATCACTGTAGACAGTGACTGCAGTCACAAAATTAAAAGACACTCCTTGGAAGTATAAAAAGGAATTCTTTATTCCTTTTTTAATTTAATGGGGAACCTGGAGGTCCTCTTATCATAGAGATATGTAGGGATTAACCAGCCCACAATGACAGGAAGTAGAAACCATAGAGAGAGGAAGGAGAAACCATGGAGACAGGAAGGAGGAACCATAGAGACAGGAAGAGAGGTAGAAAAAGGGGATAAAAGAGATCAGTTGCTGACAGTTAGGCTGCTAGGAGTGAGTAGGGTTGGTGGTTGGCATTTAGTTGCTAGAATATAAAGGCGGGCCTGAACTTACTGAGAGGGCCTTTTGACCTTTTCTGGGTTGGAAGGTGACTGGTCTAATTGGGGTTGGATTAAACACTGATTGATTTGGTTTTGATTAGGATGGATTGGGTTGGAACTTTGTGGGGTGGTTGTTATTAGTGGTAGTTATAGGCAGTTATAGGTATAGGCAGTTTTAGGTTTTTGCACATACTTGTGGATATAGTATTAAAGGGCCTAGTGTTCTATTGTCTATAGGGTCATGAAAAATTGGGAGAACTGAACAAATAAACAAGAACAGGATATAGTTAAATTCTGGTAACATAAAATAAACTGCTGAGACAAATGTAATTGTTTTATTTCATTATTCACTAAAGAGCTATTATATCTAACTTTTTCAAAATTCTATTCAAATTCTTAATTTCTTTAATCTTTTTGTTAGATTTTTCTGGGTCTGACAGGGCCATATTGACATCTTCATCAGTGATAATTTTTGCTATTAATTTCTCTCTGAAATTTAATTAGTTCATTCTAATATTCGGTACTTAAATGCTACATCTTGATCTTATTTAGTGTCTTGCATTGCTTTTACTTTCCTATTTTTCATTTTAAAAATTCTTTAATTTTAAAAATTGTTACCTTCTCTGAGTTCATGATTATGACCCTTGATATTTTTTAAAAAGTTCATCTGAAACTGCTTTACTTGATTCTGCCATCCTTTTCCATATTATGTGTAAGTTTATCACATTATTATCACATTATTCAGGTTTATACCTAGTAGGCATTTTCTTCAATTATATTTTCTTCTATTTTTCATTCTTTGTCCCCTGCACCTCTTTATTAAGAAGGGGGAGGGAAGCAATGAAATAAAAGAAATTCATCACTGTTGATCTGTAATTGATACAATTTGCTTCTTCTGTACTCTCTCCTCTTTTGCTCCTATCCAAACTTTAATCCCTAGTTATTTATTTTTTAAGAACTCTCTGTTTATTAGTTTCAAAGCAAAAGAGAGGTAAGGATTAGGCAATGGAAGTCAATTACTTGCCCAGGGTCACACAACCAGGAAATGTTTGAGGCCAGATTTGAATGCAGGACATCCCATCCGTAGGTCTGGTTCTCAATCCACAGATCAATCCAATCTACCCCCCTGCATTCACCTGGTTTTTACACTTTTCCTATCCTTTAAATCACCTTTTATAATCCACTCACTAAATTTGAAGTTTGTTTTGCTTGTGACTATTCACTTCTCAACTATATGTTTCCTCATAAACAGCTCTATCCCCTTTCCTTGTCCCAACCTGTTTTCCTGTTGACTTTATTATGCTCAAACTATGTGTATTCAATTCTTCCTGATCCAGTTCAGAGATATCATATCATATGATATTCTCCCCAACTCTTCTTCCATATTTGTATACTCTAGGTCCATGCCCTGATTATGAAAAATGCTAACTTCTATCCTCATTTCCCCTAGTGTTTTCTTTTGTTCTTCCCTTTTCTTTCTTCTTTTAAGAATATCAAAGAAGAACAAAATCATGCCCAACCCTTTTCTTTCTCTTATTTAACTTCGTGTTAACCTTGAAGACATTGAGATTCTAAAAGGACACATTTTTTTCTCCTATTAGAATGTGAGTATGTTATCAATATTTAGTGCCCTTCTAATTGCTCGAATATATTTACCTTTTTAGGTTCCTTTTTATTCCTATATTTCATTTTGAACTTTTTATTTGCTCTGATATTTTTACCAGGAATTCTTTTAAAAAAAACATTATTTTATTTGGTCATTTTCATACATTGTTCATTGGAAATAGATCATTTTCTTTTCCTCCCCCCTAACTCCCCCCACCCCTTCCCTAGCCTATGGCCGAATCTTCTGGGTATCGCATGTGTCCTTGCTCTGAACCCATTTCCTTGTTGTTGGTATTTGCATTAGGGTGCTCATTTAGAGTCTCTCCTCCATCATGTCCCCTCAACCTCTGTAGTCAAGCAGTTGCTTTTCCTCGGTGTTTTTACTCCCTCAGTTTGTCCTCTGCTTGAGGATAGGTTTTTTTTTTTTCTCGTAGATCGCTGCAGGTTGTTCAGGGGCATTGTAAAGCCATTACTGGAGAAGTCCATTACGTTCTTTTGCACCACAATGTGTCAGTCTCTGTGTACAATATTCTCCTGGTTCTGCTCCTCTCACTCTGCATCACTTCCTGGAGGTTGTTCCAGTCTCCATGGAATTCCTCCTTTTAGCACAATAGCATTCCATCACCAACATATACCACAATTTGTTCAGCCATTCTCCAATTGAAGGGCATCCCCTCATTTTCCAATTTTTGGCTACCACAAAGAGCGCAGCTATGAATATTCTTGTACAAGTCTTTTTCCTTATTATCTCTTTGGGGTACAAACCCAGCAGTGCTATGGCTGGATCAAAGGGCAGACAGTCTTTTATCGCCCTTTGGGCATAGTTCCAAATTGCCCTCCAGAATGGTTGGATCAATTCACAACTCCACCAGCAATGCATAAATGTCCCTACTTTGCCACATCCCCTCCAGCATTCATTACTTTCCTTTGCTGTCATGTTGAACAATCTGCTAGGTGTGAGGTGATACCTCAAAGTTGTTTTGATTTGCATCTCTCTGATTATAAGAGATCTAGAACACTTTTTCATGTGCTTATTAATAGTCTTGATTTATTTAACTGAAAATTGCCTATTCATGTCCCTTGCCCATTTTTCAATTGGAGAATGGCTTGATTTTTTGTACAACTGGTTTAACTCTATAAATTTGAGTAATTAGACCTTTGTCAGAGGTTTTTGTTATGAAGATTGTTTCCCAATTTGTTGCTTTCCTTCTAATTTTAGTTACATTGGTTTTGTTTGTACAAAAACTTTTTAATTTGATGTAGTCAAAATTATTTAGTTTGCATTTTGTGACTCTTTCTAAGTCTTGCTTGGTTTTAAAATCTTTCCATTCCCAAAGTTCTGACATGTATACTATTCTGTGTTCACCTAATTTACTTATAGTTTCCTTCTTTATATTCAAGTCATTCGCCCATTCTGAGTTTACCTTGGTGTAGGGTGTGAGGTGTTGATCCAAACCTAATCTCTCCCACACTGTCTTCCAATTTTCCCAGCAGTTTTTATCAAATACTGGATTTTTGTCCCAAAAGCTGGGGTCTTTGGGTCTGTCAAAGACTGTCTTACTGAGGTCATTTACCCCAAGTCTATTCCACTGATCCTCCTTTCTGTCTCTTAGTCAGTACCAAATTGTTTTGATGACAGCTGCTTTGTAATATAGTTTGAGATCTGGGCCTGCAAGGCCACCTTCCTTTGTATTTTTTTTCATTATTTCCCTGGATATCCTTGGTCCTTTATTCTTCCAAATGAACTTTGTTATGGTTTTCTCTAATTCAGTAAAATAGTTTTTTGGTAGTTCAATGGGTATGGCACTAAATAGATAGATAAGTTTTCGTAGGAAGGTCATTTTTATTATGTTAGCTCGTCCCACCCATGAGCAATCAAGGTTTTTCCAATTGTTTTGATCTAGTTTTAATTGTGTGGAGAGTGTTTTGTAGTTGTGTTCATATAGTTCCTGTGTTTGTCTCGGCAGATAGATTCCTAAGTATTTTATATTGTCTTGGGTGACTTTAAATGGAATTTCTCTTTCTAATTCTTGCTGCTGAACTGGGTTGGAGATATATAGAAATGCTGATGACATGTGGGTTTATTTATTATTATTATTTTTAATATATTTTATTTGATCATTTCCAAGCATTATTCGTTAAAGACATAGATCATTTTCTTTTCCTCCCCCCCACCCCCCATAGCCGACGTGTAAGTCCACTGGGCCTTAGATGTTTTCTTGATTTGAACCCATTGCTTTGTTGATAGTATTTGCATTAGAGTGTTCATTTAGAGTCTATCCTCTGTCATGTCCCCTCAACCTCTGTATTCAGGCAGTTGCTTTTTCTCGGTGTTTCCACTCCCATAGTTTATCCTTTGCTTATGAATGGTGTTTTTTTCTCCTGGATCCCTGCAAGTTGTTCAGGGACATTACACCGCCACTAATGGAGAAGTCCATTACGTTCGATTATACCACAGTGTATTAGTCTCTGTGTACAATGTTCTCCTGGTTCTGCTCCTCTCGCTCTGCATCACTTCCTGGAGGTTGTTCCAGTCTCCATGGAACTCCTCCACTTTGTTATTCCTTTTAGCACAATAGTATTCCATCACCAACATATACCACAGTTTGTTCAGCCATTCCCCAATTGATGGGCATCCCCTCGTTTCCAGTTTTTGGCCACCACAAAGAGTGCAGCTATGAATATTTTTGTACAAGTCTTTGGGTCCATTATCTCTTTGGGGTACAGACCCAGCAGTGCTATGGCTGGGTCAAAGGGTAGATATTCTTTTGTCGCCCTTTGGGCATAGTTCCAAATTGCCCTCCAGAATGGTTGGATCAGTTCACAGCTCCACCAGCAATGAATTAATGTCCCTACTTTGCCACATCCCCTCCAGCATTCCTTACTTTCCTTTGCTGTTATGTTAGCCAATCTGCTAGGTGTGAGGTGATACCTCAGAGTTGTTTTGATTTGCATCTCTTTGATTATAAGAGATTTAGAACACTTCTTCATATGCTTGTTAATAGTTTTGATTTCTTTATCTGAGAACTGCCTATCCATTTCCCTTGCCCATTTATCAATTGGAGAATGACTTGATTTTTTGTACAATTGATTTAGCTCATTATAAATATGAGTAATTAAACCTTTGTCAGAGGTTTCTATGAAGATTTTTTCCCAATTTGTTGTTTCCCTTCTGATTTTAGTTATATTGGTTTTGTTTGTACAAAAGCTTTTTAGTTTGATGTAGTCAAAATTATTTATTTTACATTTTGTGATTCTTTCTATATCTTGCTTGGTTTTAAAGCCTTTCCCCTCCCAAAGGTCTGAAATGTATACTATTCTGTGTTTACCCAATTTACTTATGGTTTCCTTCTTTATGTTTAAGTCACTCACCCATTTTGAATTTATCTTGGTGTAGGGTGTGAGGTGTTGATCTATTCCTAGTCTCTCCCACACTGTCTTCCAATTTTCCCAACAGTTTTTATTGAATAGTGGATTTTTGTCCCCAAAGCTGGGATCTTTGGGTTTATCATATACTGTCTTGCTGAGGTCGCTTTCCCCCAGTCTATTCCACTGATCTTCCTTTCTGTTTCTTAGCCAGTACCAACTTGTTTTGATGACTGCTGCTTTGTAATATAGTTTTAGGTCAGGGACTGCAAGGCCCCCATCATATGTGTTTTTTTTCATTATTTCCCTGGATATCCTTGATCTTTTGTTCTTCCAAATGAACTTTGTTATGGTTTTTTCTAAATCAGTGAAGAAGTATTTTGGTAGTTCAATGGGTATGGCACTAAATAGATAAATAAGTTTGGGTAGGATGGTCATTTTTATTATATTGGCTTGTCCTATCCATGAGCAGTTAATGTTTTTCCATTTGTTCAAGTCTAGTTTTAGTTGTGTGGCAAGTGTTTTGTAGTTGTGTTCATATAGTTCCTGTGTTTGTCTTGGGAGGTAGATTCCTAGGTATTTTATTTTGTCTAAGGTGATTTTGAATGGGATTTCTCTTTCTAGTTCTTGCTGCTGAGCTGTGTTGGAGATATATAGAAAAGTTGATGATTTATGTGGGTTTATTTTGTATCCTGCAAGTTTGCTAAAGTTGTTGATTATTTCGATTAGCTTTTTGGTTGATTCCCTGGGATTCTTTAAGTAAATCATCATATCATCCACAAAGAGTGACAGCTTGGTCTCCTCATTGCCAATTTTAATACCTTCAATTTCTTTTTCTTCTCTAATTGCTACTGCTAGTGTTTCTAGTTCAATATTAAATAATAAAGGTGATAATGGGCATCCTTGTTTGACTCCTGATCTTATTGGGAAGGCTTTGACTTTTTCCCCATTGCAGATGATGTTTGCTGATGGTTTTAGGTATATACTGTTTATTACTTTTAGGAAAGGCCCTTCTATTCCTATACTTTCTAGTGTTTTCAATAGGTATGGGTGTTGTATTTTGTCAAAGGCTTTTTCTGCATCTATTGAAATAATCATGTGATTTCTGTCAGTTTGCTTGTTTATATGGTCTATTATGTGGATGGTTTTCCTAATATTGAACCATCCTTGCATTCCTGGAATGAATCCTACTGGATCGTACTGGATAACCCTTGTGATGACTTGCTGGAGTCTTTTTGCTAGTATCCTATTTAAGATTTTTGCATCTATATTCATTAGGGAGATTGGCCTATAGTTTTCTTTCTCTGTTTTTAACCTGCCTGGCTTTGGGATCAGTACCATGTTTGTGTCGTAAAAAGAATTTGGTAGAATCCCATCTTGGCTTATTCTGTCAAATAGTTTGTATAGAATTGGGGTTATCTGTTCTTTGAATGTTTGATAGAATTCATTTGTGAATCCATCTGGACCTGGGGATTTTTTCTTAGGGAGTTCTTTGATGGCTTGTTCAATTTCTTTTTCTGATATAGGGTTGTTTAGGTAATTTATTTCTTCTTCTTTTAGTCTAGGCAATTTATATTTTTGTAAGTATTCATCCATATCACTTAGATTGCCATATTTGTTGCCATATAATTGGGCAGAGTAGTTTTTAATGATTGCCTTGATTTCCTCTTCATTAGAGGTGAGGTCTCCCTTTTCATCTTGGATACTGTCAATTTGGTTTTTTTCTTTCCTTTTTTTAATTAGACTGACTAGTACTTTGTCAATTTTATTTGTTTTTTCAAAGTACCAGCTTCTAGTCTTATTTATTAAATCAATAGTTATTTCACTTTCAATTTTATTAATTTCTCCTTTGATTTTTAGGATCTCTAATTTAGTCTTCATCTGAGGATTTTTAATTTGTTCACTTTCTAGCTTTTTAATTTGCATACCCAATTCATTGACCTCTGCCCTTCTTAATTTGTTTATATATGAACTCAAGGATATAAATTTCCTCCTGAGTACTGCTTTGGCTGCATCCCATAGGTTTTGAAAGGATGTCTCACCATTGTCATTTTCTTCAATGAAGTTATTGATTGTTTCTATGATTTGTTCTTTATCTAGCTGGTTTTGGTGAATCATATTGTTTAATTTTTTACCAGGAATTCTTGAAAATCCTTTATTACATTAAAACTTCTTTCTCTTCCTTGTCAGTTGTTACTCAGTTTTACAGGCTAAGTTGAGCCTTTATTTTCTGCTTTGTGGATTATCTTCTTTCAAAATTTTCTGTTATAGTTGTTGATGACAAGTTTTGTGTGATCCTCTGTGAGGTACCTTCATGCTTGAACTCTTTCTGTTTCCTTGCAGTAATTTTTTTTGTCATAAAAATACTGTATGTCAGTTATTTTAAGGTTTCTTTTGGGAGGTAATTGATGAATTCTTTCTATTTTGACTTTGTCTCCTGATTCTAATAAAGCTGTGCAGATTTATCATTTCTTGAAATATGGCAGCCATTTCCCAGGAAGTCCAATGTTCTTAAATTTTCTTTATCCAATTTTAAAATTAAATTATGTTATTTTTTCAATTAAGAATTATTTGTTTTCTCTCCTACTTATCTCCTCCCACCACTTTTTGAAGAATGAATCAAACTTTCTTTGTCTATCAATCAGTGATTTTTAAATTAATCAGTCAAAAACTTAAACACCACTACTTAACACTAAGTAAGAGAGTTTGCAAGTCACTTATTAAAGTGCTTCTGGGCAATGCTAGTCAAATTGGAAGACTGCAATTGGTTCCTGTAAAGGGAAGGAAGGGACATGAAGTGATATGGAAAAAGGACTGTAAAAAGTCCTGGACTTCCTGTTGAGGGGGTCTTCACCTTCACCTTGGACCTTGGACTGTGGCTCTTAGACTGCTTCTTAGAGGACTATTCCTGGATCTTCTCCTTTGGACTTCAGTGCTGGAGGACTCCACCTTGGGACTTGGCCTTCAGGCTTCTCCTTTGGAGTTCATCTTGGGTGGGTGAGTAGCTGACCTTCCTTTCCTGGCTTCTGGAGAGATTGGTTCTAGAGATCCTGGCTGTGGCTTTGGAGGAGGCTGTGTTGGTGGAATTCCAGCTGAAGAGACCACTGGATGTGGGGAAGCTCCTATGGGGCAGAGTCTCACTTCACTGGAGAAGGACTAGTAGGCTTGTTAAAACCTGTCTCTTTAGCTACCTTTTCCATTTTCACTCTTTCTATAGCTTTGTAAATAAAACTACTAAAAGTCATTTTTGACAAATTATATCTTTAAATCAGTGACCACAATATTACTATAGAATTCTCATATTTAAAATAAAACCTAAATTTATATTCTTACAACTTCCACTGGGATAAAAGAAAACCCTTTTAAACAAATATGCATAGCTAAGTAAAACAAATTAATATGTTGACCATATCCAAAAATGTATCTTAGTCTATATATTTAGTCAATCACCTCTCTAATAGGAGGTAAGTAACATTCTTCACCATTGGTCCTCTAGGAAAAATGATTGATTTTTATAATATTTCTACAGTGTAAAACTTTCTGCTTCTGCCAATGTCACTGAGCATTGGTTAATACAAATCCTCCACGGTTTTTCCTGAAACTATCATTTTCATAATGTCCTAGAACACAATATTCCATTATGTTGGAGGCAATTAGATTGGTGCAGCATACATGTTGGACTGTAGTCAAGAAAATCTAAGTTCAAATTCAGCCTCAGACACTGACTAGCTGTGTGACTCCAGACAAGTCATTTAATATATTTTTGCCTCAGTTTCCTTAATTGTAATATGGAAATAATAGCATCTATCTTGAAGAGTTGTAGTGAGGATCAAATGAAGTAGTATTTATAAAAGGTACTTAGCACAGTGCCTGGCACATAGTAGTACTATATAAATGTTTATTCCACACCCACCCATTTCATATTTATATACTATTTTTAAGCTATTCTCCAATTTACCCACTTAGTTTCTACTTCTTTGCCACCTCAGAAAGAATTGCTAAAAATATTTTTGCCCTTTTTATGTCTTTGGGATATAAACCTAGGAGTACTATTGCTGGATCAAAGAGTATATGCAATTGAACAACATTTTAAGCATAATTTCAAACTTTTTTTTCTAGATTGTCTACACCAACTTATAATTCTACCATAGGTCTACAATAGTTCTACCAAATTGTACATCAAAATGCCTGTTTTCCCATAGGCTCTCCAAAGTATCTAATCCCTCCCTATCCCACAATATTTGTCAAACTTATGGATATGAATGTAGCCCTTACCCTTGGAACCAATACATAATGTTGATTCTAAGACAGAAGATAAGGCTTTGTTTTATTTAAATTAAAGAAAAGTCCTCACCATCTCCATTGTGATATAGTGGCATGATGTAAAGCAGTGACAGGGAACCCACCAATGTCACACAATATATTTGTGACACTTCATGCATGGATCTATTTCAGCACCAACTGTTCTCAAATCTGCCCTTAACCTAGTTCATACAGATAAATCACTACCAAAAACACTTACATACAAACTCTCTCAGGATTCTAGGGGTAGTCTGTAAAGGGGAATATATTGTGCCCGTTCACCACTCTAATTCTTGATCATTTATTTGATGCATTTTCTATTTATTTAGTTCCCTACTTACAGGGTAACATGCATACACAGAAGCAGCAATTCTCAATAATATTTTTAGATCTTAAGCCTAACCATGTACTTAACAAGAAGGCAAAATAAATAAAACTGTGGATATTAATATATCAAAATTAATGCACAAATAATAAAATACACTAGAATCTATAGATAAGCTCTCCAATTTATTCAATTCTATGGCAGAGTAAGTACATGCTAAAAAGGAAGCAGGCAAAAAAAAATCTGAAGGAGGAAAACCCATTATCTTAGGGGAACTAACAACTCTAGACCACAGGCCTCAATCATATTGGCCCATTTAGGAACCACACAGAATACCATAGAAACACCTGTTCACTGTATGTTGAACCTCACCAATTTTTAGCTTAGAAAGTCCTCTTCTGTTCTCCAAATGCTTTGTTGACCAACCAGAATGGAACTTAGAGCAACATACTCCATTGACTCCTTAAACTAGACAAACATAGCTAGCAAATCCAGGAAATCAAAGATACTATAAAATTCCTTCTGTTTTTCCCTTTCAAATGAGAAGTGGAAACAGAGAGCACCTTCTGAGAATCATCTCTTTCTACCTCTAGGTGGAGATGAAAGGACATGAGTAGTCATGGAAGCTCTTGGTCAATAAAACCATTTTTTTCAGGACTTTCAGTAACTTTGCTTAAGCCTTTTGTTTACCAGCTACCTCTAACTCCTGCAGTTCCTACAGAACAGTTTTTCAGTTCATTTTATATATCTTCCATTTTTCTCAGATTCCTATGCCAGATTTTTCTCACAAGTTCTTATGCTCAGATCCTATACATCCCAGTGATTTAAATGAGACCTTCTTCAGTGTCAGACTCATCTTTCATATAAAAATAATACAGCCCCTCAAGTTTCCTTGCAAAATCCTCTTAAAATCACACATTAGTTTTCATATACTTAAAAGATTTCTTTTTTCCCCCTTCAGTTTTGCCTTCTTTAGCCATAACAGTTATGTGCAGTCTAGTTGGGACATAATAATACTTCACAGCTGTGAAGACTTTAACATGGTTGAGCATCTCTTGAATGTCCTTGAAACTACATTTATTTGAATTTACAGTTTGCCAATTTTCAATAAATAACAAACCTTTATTCCTTTTATTACATCAATTTATTTCCATACAAGAGAGACATCATTCTACATTGTTCACAAAGACTCTATATTTATACCACATTTGATTTTCTGTTGAAAAATGTCCAGGTCCTATTTCTTTTCTATGGACATTTGGGTTTTATCAGTCTCTTTTCTTTGATTTTGTCTCCTGTCAACATCTGAGTGACTCTGCTGCCAGCCCTCTTCTTTCATTGTAATTATTCTGTATGGCATCTAGCTTAGGGGACATACACAGATAGTTTCTCACTTTCCCATACTTTTTAGTTTAAAGCTCTAGATCAGACTTTCAGTATACCTGGCAAATACATTCTTATAATAGGTATATTCCATCACTGGCCAGGATCAATATTCCCTGTACTTTAAGTTATGGTCCAGAAATCCAAACCTGATTCCCAGACCACACCTTCTTAGCCATCTCTTCATTTCCCTAATCAATTTGTATCTTCCTCCTCCAATCCAATGAGTAATAGTGAGGAAAACATAACTTGTTCCTCTGTGGCCTTCAATTTCTTGACCCAGATTCTTTCTGGTCCTTATCTTCAAGGAGTTTACATTCTCCTGGGAGACAGTTTTCTTATCATATCTTTTCTTTTAAGACTTACAACAACCCTGTAAACAGGTGCTTTAATTTATGACCTCCATTTTACAGATGAGGAAACGAGGCTAAGGGAATTTCACTTGTCCAAGTTCACATGTCTTGGGTCATAGATTG
The DNA here is from genome assembly GCF_027887165.1 of Monodelphis domestica. Taxonomy (NCBI): domain Eukaryota; kingdom Metazoa; phylum Chordata; class Mammalia; order Didelphimorphia; family Didelphidae; genus Monodelphis; species Monodelphis domestica. Next base: position 266,470,479 of record NC_077232.1, on the reverse strand, counting down.
TCTTCAAATCCAACTCCAGGTCCTTTCTAATGTATGCCACACTGCTTTTCATGATATTTTCTTCAATAGGTTATAAAAAAGCAGATTTTATTTTTTTAATCTATAGGACCTAGCACATAATAATAAATTCTTGTTAATTTATTGTTAGTTACATCACTAATGCCAAGTTACTCTAAATAATCCAAAGTAGATAGCTAAAAATGTAAGAAACCTTTATTTGTTGACATGAGTATTTTCCTTTCATCTCAGATCGTCTGAATTTCTGTTCAAATGAAAGCTGGGCATTCATTTTCTGTGCTCTAGACAGGAAACTGCTCAAATTCCACCTTCCCTTGTTTCTTCTGATATGCATGACTCAGGAGACTGAAACTAGAAATAAACTGCTAAATAAAAACATCCTGCTACAGCCTCTGTTCCTCTGAGACCAAGAGATTCTCTTTTCTCCTCTTTTTACTACCAGTATTGTAAAAATATCCCCATTAACTTACAAACATAGCAATAAAAGGGATGTATGAGAAATAACTAATACTCCAACTATTGTGATCCATGCCTTTTTTAGGATTTTCCTGATATGAACTTTTCGTTGCTGTCTCTCATCAACTTTTTACTTGTGTGTCTTTGTGGTCTTCATTTTCCTTAACTAAAGAATGCGTGTCTTGGGCTGGCTAATATGCCTTTTGGCATCTAACTCCTATGTGATCCTATGTGCATATAATTCAGCTGGAGATAGTTCTGAGTATTTTTTCTATTGGTATCTACAACACCACTTTACTGTTAAACATTTGAACAAGTTCTCCAAGCATTTTACTTACTACACTGTCTACTAAGAGGAAAAAGGAAACTAATGACAATTTTGTTAATAGGTAATTAAACACAGGGAAAGAAAAATACTAACACTTTTCTGAGATGAAAATTTTTAAATGTTTGGATTAGACTCCCTTGGCTTCATTTCTGCCTTGTTATGCATAGACATGCAATGGGGATATTGAGAGGAAAGAAAAAAAAAGCTGCTACTGAGCTGAGATGAGAGAAGCCTGGAGAGAGGAAAAAAGAGTTCTTCAGTGCCTTTGCGGTCTGGGGCACTTAGGTATTTGCACCATTTATCAATGACAAAGGATTTTTTTATGGTGTGTTGAAATGTGAAGGAAATCCAGTGTGGGATTCAAACTTTCCCCGACCTTAAAAAGAGGTGGATATTGGTGAGTCTTCACTTCTTTTTGGCATTGGTGATAGACAAACTAATCATGGACCTCTTCCACCAGCTCCATGCATCTCAGAGTCATCAGAGGGGTGTCTGGTGGATCAGCAAAAGTCCGAGTTTGAAGCTAATTTTATCACTTACCATTGGGTTGGGTCGGGGTGGACTTGGGCAAGTTTCTTTACCTCTCTAGAACTGTTCTCTCATTTCTGTTGCATGTCCTTTGTTTTTGAAGGGCACCAATGACACTATGATGTGTGTTCAGCTGTGGCAAATCAGTCCAATATGAATTGGGAAGGCTCTACCACAGGCTGGGCACTAAGGATCCATTGGAACATTTGGGATGAAGATGTCCCTGGATTTGTGTTGCTCACATTTCCTTTGTGCTACTATGTTTGTGCTTTGCTCAAGGAGTACAATAGCTTCTTTGATGTAGGCAAGCCATGCTGGGTGATCCTGTGCCAGAATCTACCATGTCTCACAATCTATACTAATGTTGTAATTAAAATTAATGTCTACCTATTATTATTTTTTCATAACGTTTATTAATAGAAAAGGTATAAGCATAGAGTTAAATCTCTTTCTGACTCAGACCACGTGTTTCTATTCTACTGGCATCTTCTCTTTCCCCTTCACCTCTCTGCTCTCTCCCAGAGTCTCTGCCCAAAGCCCCTGTGAGTTCCACCCACTTTCTTTTATTGACCTTCAGGATGTAACTCTCGTGCAACCCTAGCACATAAAGAATGTTGATGGACCAATTTGGCTACTAAGAAGGGGTAGGGGATAAGATCCCCTCAGCACCCTAAGATTCTTCAGAGAGACCTTGAAAGTGTCTTTGTACCACATCTGATCAATGTATGAGTGCTTGCTTTGTGCCAATTCTCAGTAAAATAGTCTTTTAGGTAAGTGTGTATTTGGCATTCAAGCTACATGGCCAGCCCAGCAGGATGGTACTCCCTGTGGAAGAGTTTGAATGCTTGGCAGTTCACCTCAGTATCTGGTACCTTAGCTTGCTAGGTAATTTTTGGAATCTTCCCAAGACAATACAAGAAGAAGTGGCTCCATTTTCTGGCACGGCGCTGTCCAGCTTTCACAGACATACAATAGTGAAGTCAGCACAGTGACTCAGTAGACCTTCAGCTTAATGTGCAGCCCAATACCTCTTCTTTCCCACACTTTCTTTCACAATCTCTCAAATGCTGAACAATCTCTGACAATGCATATATCAACCTCATCACTTTGGTGGACCTGGAAAGTATACTGCCAAGGAAAGAGAAATACCTTTCCACAGCATTCGAAATTTCACTTTTTTTCCAATTGTTTCATATATAAATGGTGTGGTGCTGGCTGGGAGAGAACTTCTTCTTTTTTTTTTTTGGTGTTGATTATCACACCAAAATTAGCACAAGTGGCAGAGAATACATCCAGACTTTGTTACATCTCAGCCTCAGTTCACAATCATCTCTGAACAAAAAGTTGTGTACCATCTCTCACTTTGTTCTTAACTTGCAGCCTTTTCAATTTATATAGCTTGTCATTAGACTTTGTTGCTGTTTTCATCCTTGTGGAAGGAATATGATAACATCTCAAAAACCATCCTGTTTAAAAAACCCCATGCTTTGTAGATCTCTACTGGTATGGAATCTGAGCCAGGTGCTTTGCCAGCCCAGAAGAGACCAATGGCATTTCATACTTCTTCTTCAGTTGAAATTTCAGCTAGAGAGGGATTGGCTACAACCTGAGGCATAAAATCAGTAGTTTCAACATTGTTTGATGATGGTTTGTTGAGAACACTATAGAAATGTTTAGCCTTTCTCTGCAAGATCATGTCCTCATAATTGAAGGACAAGGAAACATTAGAGGTCTTTGGCCCATAAGTAGTCTTCAGGGCATCATAGAAATACTTTGGATTGTCAAGCTGTTGGCATAAAATTGAATCCAATCTGCCTAATTACTGAGCCAAGAATCCTGCATTTCTCTAAGCTTTGCTTGAACTTTACTTTCAATGGAGTTAAATGCTGCTTCTTGGAGACTGATGAGCTGTCCATCTACTGGTAAACTGTGTGGAGTTCTTGTTTCTCATTTATCGGCTTCTGAATTTCTCAGTTTTGTCAAACCAATTCTGATGTTTGAGAGTGTTCTGGCCCTTGGTGCTGAACACCAAGTCTCTGAAAGCTGCCTACTCTTTTCTTGTTCCTCTGTGGCTAACTATATGCTCACTCAACTTCCTCTCCTGGCCAATTATATACTGTTTATACACAGAGGCACCTTGATCTGTGGAAGTTGTGTCTGGGCTAATGCTTTTACTAAATGCAAATGTTTAGTTTCAAAAGGATAATTCTCCAGGCACAAGGGGCCACATCTCACCATCTTGGATCTCACATCCTATCTGTCTCTTCTCCTTACAATGACAGTCTGTTAAATGCCAGTGCTTGCTTCAAGGTTGCTTCCATGATGGTTTTTTTTTTCCCATTTGAATTAGTTTATTTAGTCAATTTAGAACATTACTACTTGGTTACAAATCACATTGTTTCCCTCCCTCCTCTTCCCCCACTCTTCCCACAGCCCACCACAATTTCATTGGGTATTACATGTGTCCTTGATCAGAACCTATTTCCATGAAGTTGTTTACACTAGGATATTCATTCAGAGTCTACATCCCCAACAATATGCCTTCAACCCATGTATTCAAGCAGTTGTTTTTCTCTGGTGTTTTTACTCCCACAGTGTTTCCTCTGAATGTGGATAGTAGTTTTTCTCGTTAGATTCCTCAGTCCATGATTTTTTGTTTGCATAAGTAATTAGAAGTCAGTGTTGGAGATGAGAATGTCATGAGTCTTTAGCAGTAAGTGACCATTACTATTGCTATTTCTGACTCCATTCCTCTCAAGGATTCCTTGCCATGTCTGATAGTACTCATTCTGGTGTAAAAGTCACTCAGAATTACAAGCTTGTTCTCTTTCAGCACATTGATGATGAGTGTCTCCACATCTTTGTAGAATTTTTCTTCCTCATCAGGAATATATGTACTGATGATGATGGCATGATACTTTCCTGCAAGTGACAGTCACATTGTCACGAGCCTGTCGTTCACTCCAGTTGGTAGCCATACAAGTTGGCTAAGTTAGATTTTAATGCAAAACCAGTCCCAGTTTCATGTTACTCCTCATCATAGCAGCCACTCTAGAAAAATGTATATCCAGTTGCAACTTCAGTAAGCTGGCTTTCATTTCTTCAGTTTTGTTTCCCTTAGAGCTGCTATTTGGAGCAGTACCTACTGAGTTATCTTGAAACAAGAGCTATTCATCTCCCAGGTCTACTAGATTTCGTGTTGTCCACATGTGTTCATACATTCCATGTACCAGTGGTTAGTGCAATCATCTGTACAAAGGTTTTTGTATTACTCTAACTTGCTTGGGATGGGGTCTTAGGATATTGCTCTAATCAAGAAAGGACTACTTTGGACTTGTTAAAATAAGGGAGAAAGGTTTCCAGTAGGATGAAAAAACAAAAGGTATTAATTTTTTTAAGCAAGGAAAAGCATTTATAAACCTTTAAAAAGAACTTGTTTCATTCCACTCATAGTGCTTCCTTCCCTAACTTCTTTTCTTCCTTTCCTCTCTCCCTTTCTCCCTCCTTTCCTTTCTTTCCCTTCCTTCCTTCCTTCCTTCCTTCCTTCCTTCCTTCCTTCCTTCCTTCCTTCCTTCCTTCCTTCCTTCCTTCCTTCCTTCCTTCCTTCCTTCCTTCCTTCCTTCCTTCATCATATCCAGCCAGGATTTGATTTGATTTCTCTTTCCCATCCTACTTCCCACTTCTTTCCCTCCTTTCCCCATGGAGTGGCCCATGAGTTTTAAGACTGAAGAACTTGATTTGACATTCTTCAACAAAACAAAATTATAAATGTGATTAAAGAGTTTGTTTTAGGACCTGCAGTCAAAAAACAGTAGTAATGGTGTTGTTGGGTCCAAAGGATATAAACAGTTTTATAGCCTTTTGAGTATAGTTTCAAATTGTTCTCCAAAATGGTGAAATTAGTTTATAATTCCACCAACAGTGCATTAGCATCCCTATTTTTCCACATCCTCTCAAGCATTTATCAAGACACTTCTCTCGTGATTTTCCTTTGACTTGTCTGACTTCTTTTCAATTTTGTTTGCTTAGTCTTCATCTATGCCATGCACAGCAACCATGCATGTTTGTGGGACTTTATCCTTGACCCTTTTCTCTTATGCCTTAACAACATTTTATATTTGTAATTTTTTCAGATCTCATGTATCTAATTATTTTTTCTATACCTTTAATTCTTAAATCTCATAGTTCTGTCCTAAATTCTCTGATGACCTCCAGATTTATATTTCTAATTACTTATTAGACATCTTAAACTGGATATCCCATGGACATCTTAAATTCAATATATCCAAAATTGAGTTCACTATCTTTCTCTCCAATTCTGTTATTCCCAACCTTCTCTGTTACTGTTGAGGGCATCACCATCTTCATGGTCCCCCAGGCTTGCAACCTGAAGGTCATTCTTGACTCCTCACTATCTCTCACTGTCTCCCCACTGACATCCAATCTCTTGCCAAGGCCTATCCATTTTCCCTTCACAAAATCTCCTATATATGTCTCCCTTCTTTCCTCTGATATTGTTATCACCTTGCCACAGGCCTTTACCATGTCACACCGGACTGTTGCAATAGTCTGCCAATTTTTACCCTTGCCACAAATCTCTATCTACTCTAGTCCATTCAGCTGACAAAGTGGTCCTCTTAAAGAGGAGGTCTAACCATGACACATGCCCTACTCAGTAAACTCCTATGGCTCCCTATCACTTCTCAGATCAAATACAAAGTTCTTCAAAGGGTTTCAGAGTCCTTTAAAACCTCCCTCATCCTTTTCCAGTCTTCTTCCTTCCTTCATTGTGAGCCAGTGACACTGGCTTCCTGGCTATTCCACAAACAATGCACTCCATCTCCCATCTCCAGGCATTTTTCCTGACCCTCTCCCATCCCTGGAATTCTCTCCTTCCTCATTTCCACCTCCTGACTTCCCTGGCTTCTTTCGATTTCCATGTTAAATTCTACCTTTGCTAGGAAGGCTTTCCAGATTCCCTTTCATTCCAGTACCTTCTATCTCTTCATTATTTCCAATTTAGCCTGTATATAACCCATTTATAAGTAGCTGTTCTCATGTTATCTGTCCTATTAGAATGTGAACTTCTAGAGGAAGGACTGTGTTTTACATTCATTTGTATGTCTGGTGTTTATCACACATAGTGCCTGACACATAGCAGGTGCCTAATAAATATTTATTGACTATTGAAGCTGTAATGGATGAATGTGAAGGTCTAGGGGATATGGTATCATTAGTCTACAAATTGAATTTCAAATAACATTCCTCAAATTAGAAAAGTTTTCTTAACTAATTAATCATAATTGGCAGCCTGCTTTCATGCCCCGAAATGATTTGGATTTCAAGTCCACATCCTAGAACTTTTTTTCTTCATTTTTGAACTTGTGGTAGGTAGACCAATAGTAAGTATCTATTAAGCTTTTATTATATACCAGGCAGTGTGCTGGGAATACAGATAAAAGCAAAAAGAAAGACAATTTCTATTCTCAAAAAGCTTATACTCCAATAAAATATATTCTTTCTGGACATTCTTATATTCTAATAAAAATAAAAGGAGGCTAGATAGTGTGTGTGGGGGAGTAGAATAAAGAGTGCCTGTGAGGTGCTGAGGAATGATGACAAAGTCCTTACAGTCTGAAACATAGCCAGGCGCAGAATGAAGCATGGATAGCCTTGGGCTCACTTGAAAAGAACTTGTCAGTGGGAGAAGAGGTCAGTATAGCAGAAGAACATTTCAGAGTAAGAAAGTCCTAGGTACTGAGGGAAGTAATTGAGGAGCAAAGTCCATAGAGTAAAAAGCTCAGCTTGGAGGAGAATGAAAGATGGTGAACCTCAAAAAATGCTAGGCCTAAAAAAAAAAAGCCCTTGCTTGTATAGTAGATTACTATTTCTAAGTTATTGTCACACACACTAAGACATCCATTGTTTATTTGCAATCCTTTGTTTATAAGTTGTTTAATTAAATAATTAAATAAATTTTAATATAATCATAAAATGATGTCCCATGAAAGGATGATCTTTTTTGTTAGGTTAATCCCTCAATTGGATAGAAAAAATGACTTTCTATGGATAATAGAATCCTTTTTTCTCTTTTGCTTCTTGGTTTTCATATTGACTCTTACTACAAAAAATTCTTCATATTTTGAAATTTTTTCTGAAGTTAATTCATTTTCTATTCTTGTGAAGACCATCAGTATGGACAAAATTATTTTTTTGTGTGTGAGAGAGGGGCTATTGTTTTTGTGTTTCATGCCTTACTGTTCCTTTAGAACAGGAAGGCTTCTCCACACTTACTATTTATAGATTTTCAAAGATTCCCCCAGGCAAAGTCGTTGCCACTGTTTGAATTATAGTACAGTAACTTAAACATCTACCTCAGGAATGATAGGGGTCTTAAATAGACAGTCATATTTACTTATGAAACCTAGAGTTTTCTTAGATTACCAACCCTAACAGGAAAAGAAATGTTGGGGTGACAGAGTTAAGTGGTGCTCTGGGTGCTGGGCCATGCTAATTCTCTATATTTAAGATGCTAAACTAGCCAGGCAGGAGCTATTTAATTAAGTAAAAGTCAGTCTAGTCACTTTGCAACCAAGGATTTCAGGGAGCAAACATATAGCAGTATGTGGGAAGTTAATATGAGCTTCCTGGTCCCAGCCACACCTCACAACCCCATATCAGGTGGGCTTCCAGATGATGATTGGTGGATATAATTTTGAAACGGAGTTTAAATTTCAGTAGCTACACAAGAGTCATACAAAAATACCATACAACACCTCATTACTGCTCTTCTTCAAAGAAAAAGATCAATTCTGGATTTTCATGGTTCCTCTGAAGACTTGTCAAGGTAGGACCAGAAATGTTCCTGATTTTATACTGTATAGTTTCAAAGATAATTTGCTCAAGGGACAAATTTGAAGTTTAGATAACTCTTAAACTTTGGACTCCCCCCCCCCCCCCATTATAACTTATCAAATCAAGAGAACATAATGGGGTGGGGAGCATCACAACCTCTAGGAGAATAAATGCTAAATTAATCTAGGTACCTTAAAAAACACTGACCTACTGGCTATCTAAGCATAGATAGAAATGGATTTGAGACAAATCAATAAATCTGACAGTTTGTTGTTCCAGAAATCTGAGAAAGAAATCCTTCACTGTTTAAGTGATTGGAATTCTCATGCAGGTGAGGCTGAGGTTGCAGGTAGATGCTAGCAGGGCAAACAGAGCTTCTATCTTATCTCACATCTATTATGTGTTTCAAATTTAAGAGCTGGATTAAATTAAAATGTGTATATGATATGGAATAAATGTTGAAAGACCTTTGATAGATGTAATAACAAAAAGATAAGAAAAATATTTATATCATTTATTGATTTTATCAGTATTATATACAACCAATCTCCTCTAGGAGACATGAATAAGATGTGGTTGGATTTCATGATTTTGGAGGTGGGAATTGTATAAGGCAGGAGGGAAATGTAGAGTCCTCTTTTCTTTCTTCTGACCATAGTAATATTTGCAATATTACTATGCAATGTAATGTAATACACATAACATTGGAGATATGTCACAAGACATTGCAATAAAAAAGAATTCTATATCTTTTTGTCCCCCATGAGATTGGGCAGACTTTTTTTGCCTCCTTTTTGCCTCCTTTCTGTATCCCCAGTGCTTGACACGGTGTCGGCCAAGCTTAATAAAGAAGCTTAATAAAGCTTATTGATGTACTAACAGACTGGAATGGCCAAGCTTAATAAAGAAGCTTAATAAAGCTTATTGATGTACTAACAGACTGGAATTGGATATCAGAAGAGCTGGGTTAAGACCCCATCTCTGTCACTCCATGTGTGACCTCAGGAAAACATTCAGTTTCTGTATCTTTTACTTTTTTGGTAAAGATATTTTATTTTACCAAATACACATAAAGCAGTTTTCCACATAACTTTTCTGAAATTATATGATCTAAATTGTCTTCCTCGCTTCCTTATCTTTTAAATGAAAGGATAAGAGTGGATAGTCTTTAATCAACAAACATTTAAATATATACCCTGTTTCATAATTACATTAGAATGTAGGTTTTTCTAGAAATCTGTTTTGCAAATTTCAATTAAGCCACTGTTACTCTGTTAGCATAAGCAAACAGATGGGCATTTGGTGCTAAGGTTGGTGGATTAACTATACCACCACCTTCCCTTGACTTTCTGACCATGTTTCTGCCATATTTAAGACACAGCTGGATTAGGGTGAAGTTGAATTTATGCCCAGTGCCTAAACACAGGACAGGTTTTTAAATAAATTTAAATAAACCAAATTCTGATGAATGTTTATTCTGCTTTGCAATTAAAATTGTACTATATATTTTTCTAAATAGCCTCTTCCTGCCACCAAAGAAAATGAAGACTATCATAATTTTCTTCATCTTGGTAACAGCAGAGGCCATTCCGGTAAGCATTTCTACCCCTTCTCAAATCCACCCTTCCCAGGAAGCTACCTTAAGAATGTTCTTTATCTTAGAATTTTTGTCAAATGTTTCCTCATGATATCCACTCTTTATGCAGGGGGAAAATAAAATCTAAAAATGTATAAATGTAAAGTGGTTAGCAGAGTGTCTGATATTTAGCAAGTACTATATAAATGTTAGCTCTTATTAATAGCAGTAGTCAAGATATTGTAAAATATCTTAAACCACTTTTTTAATATTTGGGGATTTAGAGTCATGGAATCTTTGAACTCAGAAATAATACCTAAAAAGAATGCCTGAAAAGAAAGTGATCATTCACTTTGCAGATGTCTATTGTAGGCTATCTCTGTGCCAGTCTTATGGTTTGTTTCCTGAATTCCTCATCTATTTTCTCTTTCTGTACAGGTCATCTATGAAAAATATCACCTCTGCTTCTTCCCTCATTGAGCTGCAGCCAAGTGCTCAACTAAACTCTGACTTCCTTGAGTTCCTCAATTTCCTGACATGAATATATTTTACTGTCCCTTTTCTTTCAAATAATACCCTTTCATACCCAGACATGAGTCCTGGCCTATCAAATCTTAGTGATGGTCAAGTTTACTCTCTTGTGTTAAGGCCCTTAGTTCATTTTACTTGTTAGTCCTATTTGATACATTTATGAAGGTTCTCTTTTTATATTCCATCTTCTGCCATCTTCTGTTGATCTTTGTTACTATTCTTCCTACAACCTATCTATTTTCTGTGATGTGTAGTTTAGAGGATTTATAGGTATTTGTACTCTAAAACATGGTCCAGAAATCCTATTCCTGGGCATCATCTTCTTCACCTACTGTTCACTGTCCAAATTTGCTTTTCTTTTATGAATCTTTTGTTTTTAATGGTCAAGAATGGTGAAAATAACACCAGCACTTGCAAGAGTTACAGTGTCTTTTCCAAGACTTAATACTTGGAAATGCTTTCTTTTTTTTATTTAACTTTTTTTAACATTCTTTTAGAAAAATGTTCAGTTCCCAGTGCTAACCCTCTCCCACCTATTAAGAAGGCAAGCAACATAATATCAATTACACATATGAAGTTATTTTAAAAGGCTAAGTTTTCTCTAGAAGAATTTGTTTCTAAATGAATGACCAGAAATGAATGACAATTATTCATTTTAACAAGCCTTGGAAAGTTTTGTTACACTTTAGATACATACTTTGAGAAGAGACAAATTGTCCTTTATTGCTATCATATAAACAAATGCATGCCATAGCCTTTGTCATCTGGGAATCACCTACACAATATTTGTTTCTTCTTCTGACTTTTACTGGATGATCTCTCACCTGGAATCCCCTTTAAACTAATTTCATCATTTTCTTTAGTGTTAAATGTCCTCCTCTTTGGGAAGAACCTCTTCTTAACTTGAAGTGTTCCATAGTCCTCCTCATTCCCCTTTTCCTACTTTCTGACATTATTCTATTATCCTGATACAAGTCAGAATTTTCCTTTCCTTCTATAGATCCAGCTCTGTGTGGGTGTGTGTTATTCTGTTTAAGGAGCATTTCATTATCAATTTTCTTTGACTACCTAAAGAGTAGAGAGGTATTTCCTAAGCCTCCTCTTCATTAGCAGAGCTAATGAAGCTTTTTTTTTTTTGAGCCAATGGATACTTGATTATGGTAAAAACATAAATATTACACATTTTAATGAGGAGATAACAGTATACTTCATTTAGTTGTTCCTCCAAAGTAAAACTAGATCTTTCATTCTCATGTCGTTTGCCTGAATTTTCAACTTCCTGCCTTGTTAGAAGGTTAATTGAAATGATTCATTCCTATTAATTTGTTTGCTATCCTCAAATTATGTTCAACTCTTGTGCCCATTATTTGCTTTATGTTCTATAATCTGAATTTTAAAATAAATTAAGATAAACACAGTGGCAAACACAGGAAATTATAATAGTAACAACCACATTTTCCCCATCAATACTCCTCTCTCATCTTATATGAAAGAAAAAACAATTGCTTTAGCTATTGAAGAGGAGATATCCCAGAGAATCTTGGAGTAGTTGACACAGGATTAGAGGAATATAGGATTAGAGTTTGAAGGGAACATATAGATCATCTGAACAAACATTCTCATTTTACAGATGAGAAAACCAACACGAGGTGGAGTGACTTATCCAATGTCTTGCAGGGAGTAAAAGACAGACATTTGACTTTTTGGGGGGCATTTGAATATTTGAACAGGTTCTAGGACTTCGAAGCACTCCAAGATGTCTTTGATTCATATCTTAATTCATTCTTGGCTACACCTGTTTGAGTACACATGCTTTGTCTCTGTGCAATGTCATGAAGCTCAGTGTATAGCCAAAGTATTCTTTCATGTCCTTATGAAAGCTTATTTACCACTCAAACCCTTCATAACAACGAGGATATTTGTGTAGCCTGTGCTGCTTGGGGGGTAGGGGGGCTTTTTGTTTCTTGTGGATGTGGTAAATTTTCAGATGTGAAGTAAGGCCCATCTTGTATGATCTGACAGTCCCTGACAAAATAAAGAACCCATGTAGGCTCATGCTTAGATGTAGTACAAACCACGAAATTGTTTGATCCTCTTAGGCTACTGGTCTGCCCAGCTGAAAGCAATCAAATGCAGTTAGGAGCCTCAGAGTGTACCTAGGATCTGTCTTAGATTCTAGCCACCCAAAGCAATGGAATGAAAAATACTAAACTTAATATTGGTAGTAAGAGGCAACTAGGTGACTTAGTAGATAGAACACTGGACTTGAAGTCAGGAACACCCAAGTTCAAATCTGACTTCAGATACTTATTAGCTAAGGGACCTTAGGCAAGTCACTTAACTTTTGTTTCCTCAATTGTAAAATGGGGATTATACTAGCGCCTGACTCTCAGGATCTTGAGGATCAAATTAGCACTTAGCACAATGCTTGGTATGTAGCTTATATAATTATAACATCAATATAAAATGCAAATTACATATAATTTATACTATATTAATAATTAATAATGTATAACAATATATTATAAGAAATATAACATTATTATTTTTGCCCCTAACTAAGACTGGAGAAAATTCTAAAGATGACGGAGAGGGTAGCAATGTAGAGTACACAGATACTTCAAAGAATTTCTTCCCCCAACTTCCCATTCACTCCTCTTCTACCTTGATTATGACAATCAGGACAAGGGAAGGCAGCTACAAGGTACAGTGGGTGGAGTGCCAAGTCTGAAGTCAGGAGGACCTGAGTTCAGATACTTACCATCTATGTAATCCTAGGCAAGTCACTTTATCCTGTTTGTCTTGATCTCCTCATCTGTAAAATGAGTTAAAGAAGGAAATAATTGAATCACTCCAATAGCTTTGCCAAGAAAATCCCCCAAAGGATCAAAAACAGTTGGACACAATTGAACAGTAACAATCTATGGTTGTTGTTGTTTTTTGGTTTATGTATTTTTATGTATTTTGTTAAAATTTTTCCAAATTACAGTTTAATCTGATTTGGGTAGCATTATGGACTGTTCTGAGCCACATGGCCAGAGACCACATGTTTGACACCTCTGCTTTGGAAAGTAGCTTTAGGAAAAATGGTTGTTGCATTTTTGAAAGAAGACATCATAGATCTCACTGTGGCATTTTAAATGGTGTGTGTGTGTGTATGTGTGTGTGTGTGTGTGTGTGTGTGTGTGCTTGAAAAAAGCAATCCTATTGATAAGACAATGAATAAATAACATGCAAAAAATTAGGGAGAGACCTATGAAAAACTGGGAGGAAAATTAGGTAATAAATGTCACTTTATCTAGGAACATAAAAGGAAGGCAATAAAAGCAATCAGAGTAAACTAGGGGCCATGATATAATGTCATGTTAAAAGGGAAATAGACCAATATGCTCAGAGGAGATTCTCAGATATCAATGCTCTTAGGTTAACAAAGAAGGCCACCAACTGTATTATAGAATATTGAATGTCTATACTTAGTCTGGGAGATAAGTACTGAAAATCCTTTTTTTTTTTTGGATGAAGGAAACTATGAATGTGGAGTATAACATGTACATGATTAATATGCTGTTAGGTTTTGGTAAAATACTTTTTTATGCTTTAAAAAATTCCTTGTAACAAGCAATGACATTTGGAAGGGGAAAGGATATATTCAGAAATTAGTTATATAAAAACAAAATGTATAATAAAATATTTAAAAATCTTTATTAAAACTCTTCATCAATGATTTTTATGAACTTGCAAATCTGGAGGACCAGAAGGAGATGTGTGTGTGTGTGTGTGTGTGTGTGTGTGTGTGTGTGTGTGTGTGTGTGTGTGTATGTTTGGAGGAGTGAGGTAGAGGCACTATCCCAGAGAAGACAAATCCCCAGAAAATAACTCAGACCTTTTTTGCCACAGGCATCCCCAAACTAGGATTTTATTTAGACTGATCAATTTTTCAATAAAATTTGGAGCTGTATACAATACTTTTTATGTTTTCTAATCCAAGACTAATAATAATTTGTTTATCTTCTGTTTGTGACTTATCTTTGTTTCCTTTGTATTTTTCACAAAATCATTTTTAGAAGGTTAAGCATATTTCTAACATACTTCAATATTGTATTTTTAATTTGACAGGTTTCTCAGAACAGACCCCAAGAGAAATATGCTTTTAATAAACCTGTGGATTTAGATTGTCCAGGAAAACCAGAAGTGACCAAACAGGTATCAGACATTAGGAATGTGTTTTCTTTTTCGTTTTTAGTTCTATGGGTACTCCATTTGAAAATTATCATTTGGAGAAGCTGATTTTCTCCCTTCTTCCCTTTCCTCACTCCCTGAGGTGAAAAGTATCATTATATCAGTGCTTTCATGCAATACATGTTTCCATCTAATAGGCTCTCAATAAAAGCTTTAAATTCAGTTGAATCCTAATAAAATTGTTGTCTATATTTTGAATTTGTGCTACTATGCTTTAAAATAACTGTTCTACATTGAAGCACTTTTTTCTTTTATTATCTAAGTATCAATAAAAGGAAGTAAATAGGGGTTAGTACATCATTGATATTTCCCATACACAAGCTATGCTTACAAATGCATGCCATATCTAGTCAATTCTGTGGGGGCATGGTTTTGGGATAGTCACAGTTTGCTAAGAATACTAACAACATTGGGCTAAGAGCAATATAGGGTTCAAGCACAGTAGATGTAGATACATCTTTTGCAACAGTTCGCTAAACTTTGAAGTATATCTTTTATTAATGGACAATGAGTTGATTGCAGTCATGAACAAACAAAATTATTTATTATTTTATTCATAAAAGTTTAAAAATTATTAGGAAAGCTATAAAAATCTTAAAATTAATTTTGAAATGAGAAAAATTCATTCAATTATGAATTATAAAAAATCAACAAAATTATAAGTAGTTCTTCTATCTGAGAGAATCAGAGGACTCAGTCTGACTCAGTCTGAAGCTCGGCTCTGCCTCTAACTAACTTCTCTGGTCCTCAGTTCAATTAACTACATAATGAGGATGTTGGAGTTGATGACTTCTTTTTTGTTTTTTTTTTTTAACAAACTTTCCATCTTAGAATCAATACTGTGTGTGTTGGTTCCAAGGCAGAAGAATGGAAAGGGCTACACAATGGGGGTCAAGTGACTTACCCAGGGTCATACAAATAGGAAGTGTCTGAGGTCAAATTTGAACCCAGGACATCCCATCTCAAGGCATGGCTCTCAATCCTCTGAACCGCCAGCTGCTCCCAACTCAATGACCTTTAATGACTCTTCTAGATCCATGATTCTATCACTTTGATCAATTCATTCTTCCTCCTGGATCTCATTTTGCTAATCTATAAAATTAGAAATCTGATTAAAACTTCTTTTATTCTAAATAACCAGAAACATATAGCATGAGCACATTTCCCAAAGGAAATGCACTGGTCTTCTAAAAGTATAGAGATGACATCTCTTAGAGCAGGTATACATACAAAGTATATTTGCCAGAAATACTTTGTATCCATACAAAGGCTCTCTATATTACTTATTACTATAAAGCATTCTCTAAATACTATTTGTAATAATTAAGTAAGAAAATTTCTCTTTTGATCAGAGTATATTGGAAATATGCTCTTTAAATTTTTTTTTGGCTGATTTGTCTTCTTCAAAACCTATTTTTAAAGTGCTTTGTAACTTTAGTATTAGCTCTTGATTTTAAATGGAATTTATAAAAACAGCAAAAAATTGTAAATGTGTATGTATGAGTGTATATGTGCATATATACATAAAATATATGTTTTATTTTTATTCACCACACACAAGGATGGCAACCCCCTTCCCTTATGCTTCCTATATCATGTTAGAAAGTAGGTGCTTTGAGTATTCTTTTGAAAAGCGTATTCATGTTACATATTTCTGATGATTTAGAATTTCCTGTCTTCTTACATTTTACTCTCCAACATATGCTCTTCAGACCAATAACACTGGCCTCCTGGCTGTTCCATGAACATCCTCTATCTTTTGGCCCCAGGCATTTTCTCTGGCAGTCTCCCACACATAAGGAAGCCTTTCTCAATTCCTAATAATTATAATGCTTTCCCTCTTTTAATTTTTTTCTGAATATAGTTTGTTTGTATATATTTATTTGCTTATTGTCTTCCCCCTTACGCTGTGGGCTTCTTGAGGTAGAGACTGTCTTTTGCCTCTTTTTATATCCCCATTGCTAACGTAATGCTTGGCACATCGTAAGTGCTTAATAAATGCTTATTGACCAACTGATTTACAGATGAGAAATCGAGGCCCAGATCAATTAAGTAACTTGCCAATTTTAAATCAGTAGTAAGAGGTAGGTTTAAAACTAAGGCTTCTCTTGCTTTGAAATAAGTTCTCTTTCTAATGTCCTATACTTCCTCCATCATTTAAATGAGTCACCAATCAAAAAGAAATTTTTTTTCAGTTAGATTCAGGATTTTGAATTACTCCTAGGTAGAACAACATAGCTTTTATTTAAATATATTGTAAATGGCTAGGATATTAATTTATTCTTCTAATTTATTTCCTCCCCCACCCCTGCTTGTAGGATCAGATAACTGTCAATGTCACTGCCAAAGGAAGTAATGAAACAAATGAAGACCTCACACATCAAGATGAAAAAAGCATGCAACTAAATAAAAATGGAAGTAGCAAAGGAGAGGAGGAAGTTATTAAGAATGCAGAGACAGGAGAAAAGGGATATTATACCAGTCTCAAATTAGCCAAAGGGGAGGGATATACTGGAGATATACATGAGGAAAAAATCTATCCAGAAACATTAGACAGAGATGAGAATGGAGACAATGACTTAATAAATGGTTTAAAAGGCAGCATTTATAAGGCAGGAAATGTCACTCATAATAATAATGAAACCACTACTAGAAATGTCAAAGAAGAGAATGTTACCAACACAAATCAAATTGAAGTTACTAGTGTCCAGCAAGAAAATATAAACAAGAGTAGAGGCAATGAAGATGAAGGAAATGGAAACACTGATAAAAATGAGGATGGTCTAATTGAAAAAAACCCTTACAAAGGAGATGGGAATGGAGATAATCAAACCAAGGCTCCAACTGGAAAAAATGAAACTAAAAATGTCAATGGAGAAGATGAAAGCTGGAATGACATCGATGGTGGTGCTAGTGGCAATGGAGATGATACCTATGAAGAAAATGGTTCTGGTGATGATGAGGGAGAAAAAGCAGAGGAGAAAAATGAAAGCACTGCTGATAATAGGGATTCAGGCTTTCCTAGTAATGAGGCTCCAGATAATGGAAATGATTATGACAGTGATAATAGCTTAAGCAAAGCTTCAAGTGATGCTAATGAAGAAGATGAAACTGGAGACAATGACGATTTCCTCCATGGAGAAAATACTTCAAAGAGTGATGAAAATCATGATAATACTGTGGAAGTTACCATGGAACTGACTTTACCCCTTAAAGGTGGTAAAAGTGGACTAAATGAAGAATCAGGTCCTATTGTCATTAACAAAATTCAAGAAAAGGTAGGTTTTAGCATCAGAATCATTTCTTTATCTTTGTCTAGTCAGTTAGATGGAAACATTTTTTTCTCAAAAAGTTTTCCTCCAAATCAATCAAAAACTGCATTCTCCTACTTTGACCTTCCATGCTACTCAAATTAAAAGCTATAGAATCCTTGATGTATTGACACTGTTCAACTTTGGAAGTTAAGGTTTCTCCAAATTTGCTGAAAATCTTGTTAAAACTGTGCCCTGAACAATAATGAACTTACTAAGTCATTGCTGACAGAATTCCATAGAATTAAGAACTTGAAGGAACTTAGAATAATCTAGTCCAATGGCATTAGATAAAAAACCCTTCACCTTCACCTTAATGTCACTTCTAAGACAAAAGAGTGGCAGGGCTAGGCAATTGGGGTTAAGTGGTTTGCCCAGAGTCACACAGCTAGAAATTGTCTGAGACTATATTTGAACCCAGGACCTCCTGACCTAGCACTAGATTTTACAAATGAAGAAATGGATATAAATGGCTAGGAATGGTAGTTAGGTGGCTTGCTCATGATCACCAAGGTAGAGAGTAGTGGATTTAGAATTCCCATCTAGCTACTTGTAAGCATGATCCAACTCTCTTTCTACTCTAGCAAACCCCTTCAGATTTCCTCTGGGGCAGAAAATTTGAAGTGACTCTTAAGGAATCCAGAGAGGGAAGATCTTTCAAGATTAAACAAAGTTTTAAAAAAAGTCATAAATGAAAGCATTTTTTTAAAAGTCCTTTTTATTTAGTTATTTTAAAAATAGAATTCATTCCCAGGTATCTCAGCCTCTCTATTCCCATTACAAAAAAGTAATCACCTGATAAAAGGATATGTGTACATAAATTATATTTTTAATATTTCTATTTATCAGATCTTTCTTTGGAGATAGACATTCACAAGTTATTCTTCAAATATTAATTCTGTAGAAGTATTCAATGTTCTCTTGGATCCACTTATTTCATTCTTCATTATTTCATGAGAATCTTTCATAGTTCTAATATTAACCTGCTCATTGTTTCTTATGGCACAATACTATTCTACTCACAACAATAGGCCACAATTTGTTCAGCAATTCTCCAATTGATGGCTATCCCCTCAATTTACAGTTCTTTGCCATCATAAAGAAAACTGCTATATATATTTTATTTATCATTTAAACCAATTTTATGTAGGTGAGATAATATTTCAGAATTGTTTTGATTTGCATTTCTAAATGAAAGGTTTTAAAATGTAAGTTAGATTAACATTATATCAGAGTAACTGATACAGTCCAATTTTTATAATTTTATGGTAGTTTGTTGCTTTATTTATATTTTCTTTCCTCTGTCATTTCATAGCAGGTAGAAAACAATGGGACCAACAACAACAATGGTATGGAAACTACTAAAGAAACTGAGAAAGTAAATGATGCTTTTAGAATTAAAGGAGATGACATTATTTCTGACAAAGGATATGGAAAGGATATGGCAGGGAAGTTTAACAATGAACCTGTTGGAAACAACCTGAAAATTAATCTTGGAGGCAAAGGTGGACCCAGCAACACTGGCAGTGAAAGCAATAGTGATGGATATGATGAGAGCTATGATTTTGACAATGAATCTATGCAAAGAGATGACCCTGATAGCACTAATGATGATGCCAAGTCTGAAAGTGAGGATATTAGTAATAGTAAGAGCAATGATTCTGAGGAACCTGATGAATCAATTGGTGATAGCAATGGCAGTGACTCACCAGAAGGAGATGAAGATAGTGACAGTGCATCAGACACTAATGATAGTGATAGTACTCATCATGGCAGCAATAGTGGTGACAATAGTAATGGAAATGGTGGTAGTGATAGTAATGACAGTGATAGCAAATCTGATATTGATAACAAATCTGATAGCAATGACAGTAGTGACAGCAGTGATAGCAGTGATAACAGTGATAGCAGTGACAGTAGTGATAGCAGTGATAGCAGTGACAGCAGTGATAGTAGTGACAGCAGTGACAGTAGTGACAGCAGTGATAGCAGTGACAGTAGTGATAGCAGTGATAGTAGTGACAGCAGTGATAGCAGTGACAGCAGTGATAGCAGTGACAGTAGTGACAGCAGTGACAGTAGTGACAGCAGTGATAGCAGTGACAGCAGTGATAGTAGTGACAGCAGTGACAGTAGTGATAGTAGTGAAAGCAGTGACAGTAGTGATAGCAAGTCTGATAGCAGTGACAGCAGTGATAGCAGTGACAGCAGTGATAGCAGTGACAGCAGTGATAGCAGTGATAGTAGTGACAGCAGTGATAGTAGTGATAGTAAATCTGATAGCAGTGACAGCAGTGATAGTGACAGCAGTGGTAGTGACAGCAAATCTGATAGCAGTGATAGTGATAGCAAATCTGATAGCAGTGATAGTGAAAGTAGTTCTGATAGCAGTGACAGCAGTGATAGTGATAGTAAATCTGATAGCAGTGACAGCAGTGATAGTGACAGCAAATCTGATAGCAGTGACAGTAGTGACAGCAGTGATAGTGACAGCAAATCTGATAGCAGTGACAGTAGTGACAGCAGTGATAGTGACAGCAAATCTGATAGCAATGACAGCAGTGACAGCAGTGATAGCAGTGACAGCAGTGATAGTGACAGCAAATCTGATAGCAGTGACAGTAGTGACAGTAGTGATAGTGACAGCAAATCTGATAGCAGTGACAGCAGTGATAGCAGTGATAGTGATAGCAAATCTGATAGCAGTGATAGTAGTGATAGTGAAAGCAGTTCTGATGGCAGTGACAGCAGTGATAGTGATAGCAAATCTGATAGCAGTGATAGTAGTGACAGTAGTGATAGCAGTGACAGTAGTGACAGCAAATCTGATAGCAGTGACAGCAGTAGCAGTGATGATGACAGTACATCTGATAGTGATAATAACAACCATCAGGGCAAGGGCAAGTCTAATAACAGAAATGACAGTGACAGTGACAGTGACAGCAGTGTCAGTGAAGGCAGTGACAGTAACCATTCAACAAGTGATGATTAGAACAAAGGTCAGGAGGTAGAAAAGTTTCTTCTGTGAAAAGTCCAAGTAATTTCTAAGAATTAAAATTTTCTGGAAAAGTACAAGCAAGAAGAAAGAATGAAATGAAAGTCAGGTATCACCTCGGACACAACTACAAAAATTATCAAGCTGTCAGAACTGGAGTCAAAGAAAAACTAACTCAGAAGTATTCTGAATGCTTGATCTGGATGTGTTTTAAGTTAGTAGGTAAAAATGTTACATAAATATAGATGTACTCAATGATAATGAAATTTCTTTGTGTTTTAACTTAAATTCAAAGGCAAAGTAAAATATGAAACAATAGTGGAAAAATACTGTTTAGGTTCACAATACCTAAAAGCTTAAATCTTCACTGGGTTGCCAAATGGCAACTTACATTTCACAAATTACAGGTTCCAAAAAGTTCTATAGAATGCTTCCCATAAGCAATAACAGTTACAAACAAGTATGCGGCATTGTCATGCTCCAGAAAGCATGAATTCTGTATGACTACACTCAATCAAGGAAGGTTTATTTGATATCTAGATGCTCTGGTTTTGGCACCATTATTTGATCTAATACCCTACTTTATGTAAAGTGGAAGGATAATTAATCTCTGTAAAGAATATATTCATCATAGTCTTCAGAGCATTATTTTGACAAGTGCTTCTGATTCTAAGTATTGAAGTATAACATTTTAATGAAAAAGTATAGCTGTAAGCCACCAGGAATTTAGCATAACTTTGTTTATGGAACTCAGGGAGATTCACGTTCTAAATCTAGTGCTGTGATCTCCATGTATAACTTTAAAAATTAGCCACACAATATTATGTCTTGGTTATCATAAAATGATTTGTCTATATAAGCATTGGCTGATTTAGAATAAATTTATCTTTTAAGAACTGAACCTCTCTTAAGAGTCACATCAAGTTCTCAGATATCTCCCTGGTCTAGACACGGTCTATGGTCTTTAAGTCAGTAGCAGTTTAAAAATCACCTGGAAATGTTCTTTTTACTTCTTGGATAATGTTTGCAACCAAAGGTCACAGAAGACCCTTTAATTGGTTTTCAATGAATACCAGTAATTTTCAGTCAAGGATGTATTCCCAAGCCCTTTCAATTAGAGGAATGCTATAACCTAAATAGCATTTTAGAAGATATGTAACTCACAGATATATTTAAAGATTCCATTATGATCTAAACGATGGCATGGGGGAATCCCTTCACTTTTCCCTTATTTTATTTTAGATTTGGACTTGAGGTTTCATCTGAGAACTCTCATTGTAGAAACTCCTTTCACAGATCAGCGACTCAGCCACAATTTGCAGACTTAGAAAGCTGCCAAGTTAAATGAAAACTAATGTGACTTGTATAATTCTGGTTATGGGTCAAAGATGATAGGAATCCAGTCTTCTTGAGTTCAAGTCTAGTACTTTACCTTCTCTAACACGATGCCTCCTTTGTACAACTAATTATCCTTTTGACTGATTGCTCTAATAGAGTTTCAAATATAGTTTGCTCCCTTCCTTGACTGATTCTAAAACTTAAAGAGATGGTCACAGGTCATAGAGCATTTTGTTCACTACATGCATTGGGGTCTGGGAGCGTGAGGCAAGTATTCTTAATCCTCTCTTACAGATGAAGACATTGAAGCTGAGAGAGGGTAAATGACTTGGTGATTAGTACCATAAGTGCCACATCTCACATTTGAACCAGCCTCTTAAATTCATTGTCCTTTCCAATAAGCTAGGTTACTGTAGAGGTGTATTTTATTTTCTTTGTTGATTTGATTTGTTTGTTAAATTTCTAATGAAATCTTACTCTGATGCCTTCAAGTGATATGTAAGAGATCCTAGCTTCTCAAAGGCTATGCCAGTAAAGTCTATGTTCTTGCTGGTCCTACCAAGCTTGGAAAAGTTACAAGTAGACTAGGATTGAAGTGCCAAATATAGTTGGAATGGCTATATTGAGATTTTTATTGCATTGTGGTATTTAAAGGATGCAGTTAATATTTTCTTTTGTGCATAAATTTATAATTTCTCTGTGCTCTGTTTTGTGTCCTGTAATTCAAAGGGTGGGTTCAATTTGAGCCAAGAAATGAGTTCTGATTAGAGGGAGAGGATGCTTCTGGAGGCCTTGTTCTCCAAAGAGGGATAGTGTTTCTTGGGACTACTTTCCACCCCAGTAAAAGTAATATCAGCATCCTAGGGGGGAAAGGTTACAGTTATCCCTTCCACATCTCAGCTTTCTCTATCGTGGTTTTGATATATTGTGGGTTGGCATAAGAAATTAAATGGGAATATTTGAGGTGTTTTGTGGAAGGTACAGAGGACATTCAAAGGTCAGCAAAGGCAGACAACCCAGAAGAAGTTTAGAAATGCATATTTAACCCCAAATTTACAATGAGGTACTGTAAATATACTCTAAAAGAAAAAAAAATTCAGATGTCTTTTCTGGTACTAAGGAAAAGCCAAAAAATTTTACATGAGTTTTCCAGATCATGGGGATGCTGTACCCCTAACAACTGTATTATGGTCCCCAGGCTGTCAATTTGACAGAGAATGAGAGAGAAGATATTAATAAAAATATGCTTAAGGGATAAGGGACTTGGGGTGGTTGCTTCTATAGGGGTAGTGGAAGTAGAGACTAAGGGAGGAAGATAAAACCACAATGACTAAATGCATAAGTAAGTAAGAAAGCATAGACTTAATTATATGCTTAAATGAAAATGGATTTAACTCTTCTATAAAATGAAGGAAAATGGAATAATGGAAAACAAAAAACTCAACAAACTGTTGTATACAAGAAACACCTGTAAAACATATAGAAAAAAAATTTTTATCTGTGTTATCTCTATCATTGTTATTCATGTAGTTATAGCTTCTTTGATTTGTTTTTGTCATCAATAATTTTGATTTGCATCTTTTGCTTGTGCTCTCTAAATTAAGATTTTCAATAATTTTGCTTTTTGCAGAAATTAATAATTTCTCTGT
Organism: Monodelphis domestica; assembly: GCF_027887165.1. Classification (NCBI taxonomy): domain Eukaryota; kingdom Metazoa; phylum Chordata; class Mammalia; order Didelphimorphia; family Didelphidae; genus Monodelphis; species Monodelphis domestica. The sequence continues at coordinate 266,446,655 of NC_077232.1, read as the reverse complement.
GCTCTGTTTTGTAGCATATAATTTTTATGTATCCTATTCTCTGTGTCTGTTTATAAAAGTCACATAGTAATATTACCATTCAGAAAATTCTGTCTTTCAGATGTAGTTTCCCATTATTTGCTCACTTCCATTTCTCTATTTTTTTGGGGGGTTGATCTTTCTGATGTATTTATCCAAGTCATGGAGAACATTAAAATCTCTTCCTATTATGCCTCTCTTTTTTCTGAATGTATACATTTTCATTGATTAGGGCATATTTTGTAGGGTATGTCATTTGGAGTTTCAGTCTAAGTTCCTTTTTTTTTTAACATAGTCTGTTTCTTTTTGTAAATTTTCATGGCTATGGAATAATCTCTTGTTATTCAAGTATCCTGTCTTTTATATTTGAAAATATTTATCTTCATCATTTTCAAAATTGATTATTTAATATTGAAATTGTAAAATTTTTCCATTGTGTCTAGGCAGCTAAAGAAGCCCGGACAGGAAAAATATATCCCTAGAAATTCTAGCGATAGAAATGATAAGAGAAATAAATTTAAAGTAGAGATGAGGTAAAACCATTCTTACTAGTTCATGACATGATAGTCTACTTAAAAAATCCTGATGAATTCATTAACAAAAAAGATTTGAAATAATAACTTCAGTAGGAAGGAAACATAATAAAACTATAAAAAATGAAGAACAATTCTATATGGCATTAAAATACAAAAGAGGATAAGCATATGGGGAATAAGCATACAGCTGTGAAGTATAGTAGCTGTATGATTTTGAGCTAATAATTTAACTTGGTTCCCTCATATGTACTATTCAAAATAACTACAAAACACATAAAATATATGAATCAATCTATCAGACTACACTCAAGGCCTTTATATATACAATTAAGAAATGTTTCTTAAAGAAATAAAGTTATATAACTGGGAAGGTTTCATTGCTCTTCAGTAGGTCATGCCAATATAATAAAAATGACAATGCTAATTAAATTAATTTATAGTTTTAATTGCATAATAATTTTTAAAAAGCAGATTATAGAGAAAATGGAGAGGGATGGGGTACAGTTATTTGGATTCAGAATTAGCAGGATAATTTAACTCAAAGAATACATATAATAATGGCATTTGTATAGTTCTTTTATGTTTATGTAGCATTTTACATATATTTCTCAATTTATCCTCACAACACCACTAAGATGTTAAACATCATCACCATTTTACAGATGAGGAAACTAAGGTTCAAAGAAGTTAAATGGCTAGCTCAGAGTCATATAGCTACTATACCCCATGGTTCTGTGCTTATCCCCTTAATTAACCAAAAATGTTAGTCAAACATTTTTTAGTGATTTAGATAAGGATGTAGATATGATGTTCATCAAACTTTTAGACCAGTACAAAACTAGAAGCAATCTTTATCACTCTGAATAACAGAATTGGAGACCAAAAGAATCTTGATAGGTCAAGACCTACCAAATTAGGCTGGATGAAATAATATGAAATTCAATAGGGATAAATGTGAAGTCTCACATTTACCAAAAAAAAAAAATCACCCCAAGTCCAAGATAGGGAAGGCATGGTTAGACCAAAGGTGTTCTGAAAAAGATTTGGGAGTTTTAGTAGATTGCAAGCTCAACAAATCTGATGTGATTACCAAAAAATGAACGCACTCTTGTGCTCCTAGATTACTGTGTTCAGTTTTGAGCACCCATAGTTTAAGAAGAGGAAAGAAATTCATAAGCTGGAAAATTTCCAGATGAGAACAAATAAGATGGAGAAGGACCTTGAGATCATGTCTTGAGTACTGGATGAAATAACTTGGCATGTTAAACCTGGAAAAGAGAAGTCTTAAGGGGAATTGGGAATTTGAGGAGAGGGAACAAGATAGCCATCCTCAGTTCTCTGCGCAGTTGTTACATGAAGGATTAGACTTTCTTTGGCTCCAGAAGACAGAAAGAGGAGCTATGGGGAAAAGTTACAAAAAAGCCAATTTGGGCTTGATATAAGGAAAAAAAATTCTAACAATCAGAGCTCTCCAAAAGTGGAATGGGCTGTCTCATGAAGTTCTCCCTCTGTGGACATCTTTGCACAGTATAGGAATTGGCTCCTACAGCTCAAGCCTCTTACAATTCTCAAATTCAGTGATTTGATGAGTTAGACCAGGAGAAAGAAGATAATCTGATGAATTCATTAGTATCCACACATTTTCAAGAGTTTTGTCAAGTAGACAGACCCTCTGTGAAATATTTATAGGAGGACAGCTAATGTCCAACAAGAAAAGGAGGCATTGATTGACTAGGTTTTGCATCACTGGAGGGAGTACCCACATCAGCGTATTAAAGTCTTTGGTTAGCAAGATTCTAAGGATGCCAGATAATTCATGTCTATCAATTTGCTTGAATTCAACCATTATATATATACATATACAAATATATATGTACATATACGTACACACATACACATTTCCCCATGGTCTTTCCAGGTGCCTGATAGCTAGAGTATACATGATAAATGTCAACAAGATGCCAGTTGCCCCCATGGCATGCAGTTTCCTAAAGAACATGGCCTTCACCCATGGCCTGTGTAGGGTGAGCCCTTCCCACAAAAGAGTTTTTCCCTGTGGGCTTAGATCCGAGGTTCAGTCTTGGGGGAGCCAGATCCCAAAGACAAGGATCAGTCTTTCCTCATAACCTCTTGCTCACCATGCCCCCATTCTAGGGTTCTGAGAGAAATATATTTTTAAAAGTAAGTTTGAAAATCTCTTTTAAAAACATTATTTTTATTCTGAACTTAAACGCTACAAAAATATCACCACCATATGCATAGCAAATCACAAAAGAGGATTCCATATGAAGCCATGAATCTGTATTTCATGCTGTTTGCTTTTTATTTTAAAAAGTCCATTTCCCTCCCTCCTCCAACAGGATCATATTCAGCTTTTTGGGACAAGTTATTCAGGATTGTAAACATATGTTGCCTCTTAGAATACAGGTTTTCCAAGATCTTTTATGGAAAATGTCATGTGTGATCCTGATTGGTTCTTTTGTATTTGAATTGCTTATTTTGTGATCTGCTTTTATTTTTATTTGACATAAAAAATGTAAATTTTGAGGTTGCATTGACCTTTTTGTTCCAGAAAAGGGAAGTAGAAATTTTCTACAAGTTCTTATGCCCTACTGAGGGTGACTCCTCCTGGCATAATTGCCAAGCATTTTCAATATACTCCCAATCAGAGGACACACCAAGACCAATCAGGAGCTTCTAGGTCATATGTAATTTTTAGTAAAAACTCAGAACACAGACCTAGGTCCAGGCTCCAAGGGATGGTTCCTGGATCACGGGTTTGAGTCAGGACAGGTATGGGGAATTCCTGAACATCTTAGGTGGATCTATTTTGGATTCTTCATGTGGATTAGACTCCTTCAGTTGCAATCCCAGAACCTCATTGTTCCAGCTCAACTTGATGCCAGATAAAATTTTCCTTTTTACCTTTTCTTCTTTTTCTCTTTGTTTTCTTGTCTGTGTTAGCCTCAAGCTATTCTGGCAGTTTTCCTTAACTTGATCTTCAGTTCATGTCACTATCCTCATAAAGAAATTAGCAGTCCAGAAGTCCCTTTTGGAGAGGTCTTTAGACATTGGCATTTTGTTATCCAAATAATAGATTGGAATATCTTTTGTTTTTAAATCTCCTAGATTTTCCTCAGAATCCTTTTCTCTCTTTCTCTCAGAGAGCCATTCCTTGTAACAAAGAAATTTTTAAAAAAAGAAAAAATACAAATCCCCCCAAATTGATAAATATTTTGAAAAAAATGTTATCATATGGACCCAAAAATCTCTAGAACCTATCACATCTCTTGAACTTTCTCTCCACAAGGAGTGGGAAGGAAATTTTCTTTGGAGATAATTCTTTATAATTTTGCAACATTCACTTTCCCTTATTTTGTGGTGGTTATTTCCATTATTGTAACCATTGTATATGTTGTTTTTATGCTCTGCTAACTACTTTGCATCAGTTCATATAAAATCAATTTACATTCCCAAGAGTCTTTTAGGGCCTTAGGGAGGCATCATGGAGGTAGAGACAAGAAGACTCAACTTAATTTTAGTCCAAATACATAGATTTGGCTCCTAACTGCATGATCTTAGGCAAGACTCTTAACCTTTTGGAGCCTCAATTTCAATATCTGTAAAATCAAGAATAACAATATTCTTCTTTCTCATAGTATTGGGAAGATCAAATGTCATTAAGCAGATAAAACTTTTGATTCTAATGTATTATGGAAGTCTGATCTATGACTTTTCTAGGCTCAAACCCTAATTCTGGGGATGATGCTGTCAGACAAATTCTCTCTAGTAGTAATTAAAGGTTTTTGTGAGTGAAGGGTGGCGGAGGATGTATGTTCTGAGTATTAGAGGTGACTAGGCAACAATGGACAGTGAATCACCTGTCAGATCTCCAGCTGCTTCCCAGCACTTGGCACAGGGAGTAATAAATAAGGGCTAGGCATTCTCAGCATTGATAGTTGAAAAGTGTCTACTATTTTCAAAACCCAAACATAGAGCTTCCTTCATGTACAACCTAGAAATGTACATTAACAGGAAACCTACCCTTCTATCCTCCCTCATGTCTGACAGGATTTGTCAGTGTGTGGGTGACACTGTCATTGCTTATAATGCTCATAAGCCTTCTTGGATGTGAATGACATATATTTAGAAATCAAAACAAAACTTTAGGAAGATATTCAATTTAATGGAAACTAGTCTAGTCATTTGGGAACCACAAGAGCTTTTTAGGGAAATCTGCCCCTGCAGGATAGAGGAAGTGTGGGTGTACCGGAGTCCCAGTGACACTTTATGACATCAGATATCCCAAGAGGAAGGTTGATTGGCTACTGAGGAGCTGAAGCAGGGTTTAAATTCTTGTGCCATCCATGTAATTTTCAAAAACCAGCTAAAACATATCTTCATTGACCCCACATATTTCTGATGAGATCTACAACCCAATATTTGGTGAATTGTCTAGAGAAAAAATTTTCGAACTGAAGAAACAGATAAAGGTAAGGAATCACAGAATTCATATAACAATAAAATGAAGGAACTAGTTCATTGAAAATTTTTTATCTGTGCTTTGGGGCAAATGACAGGCAAGAAGAAAATGAGAAAAAAGTAAAGATGTAATGGTTTAACTGGGTCATTTTTTCTGTAAAAATATCTCCATGTGCCATTTCTCTTGCTCTTGCTCTGGATACATAGATTCACCAAAATATTAGGGGATTGGTACATGTGTTCCTTTTTATGATACATTAATCTCTACAGAGTATTTGAATCTGGAGTCCATCACTTTCAAAGAACTTTCTTATTTATTTGTTTTTTCCAAGGAGCTTTCTAAGTTATTTAGTATTTAGAGGAAAGTTGCTGAAAATGAGGCTGGAAGGAGGTAAGATTGAGATTTGGTTTGAATGAACTCAACAAAGGAAACTTCACATTCAGGTTTTACATTCTTGGATGATAGATATTGCCTGTTAGACACTGAAAACACTGTATTAGAATGAGAATGAGAATGAAACAAATTCTTTAGAAGGCAGTTAGGTGGCTCAGTAGATAGAGAAGCTTGGCCAGAGATGGGAGATCCCGGGTTCAAATGTGACCTCAGATAATTCCTAGGTATGTTATTCTGAGCAAGTCACTTAACCCCCATTGCCCAGCCCTTACTGCTCTTCCATCTTGGAACCAACACATAGAATATTAATTCTAAATTTTTTTCTAAAATTCTAAAAAGGAAGGTAAGGGGTTTAAAAATTATTTAATTAGAAGCTATGAAGGCAAAGGATATTCACTAACTACTCATTATATACATGCATAACCCAGATTGAATTGCTTGCCAGCTTTGGGAAGCAGGAGGGAAGGGAGGAAGGGAGACAATTTGGATCATATAACTTCAGAAAACTTAAGTAGAAATTGGTTACTACATGTAATTGGTAAAAATAAAATATATTTACAATAATAACTAGTCATTATAGAATGAGTAATAGTGAGAACTCTGAAAAAGAAGAGGAAGACTAATGAAATTTCTTATTGTTGTTGTTTAATTGAATATTAGAAAAAAAGGATTTCTTTACTGACAAATAGAGAAATACTTTGTTGTTCATTTATGGTTTGGTTTAAAGGTTCCTGTCTTTCAGGAAAAGGAGAAAGGAGATGAGGATAAAAGCTATGTGGTATAGAAGATGGAAGACAAATTATTTCACTTCCCACTTTGGACACATACTAAATAATCATGAGCAGAACCTTTGACCTCTCAATGCTCCCAGCAAATTTCTAAGACCTTAAATTATAAATTAGTTGCTGATATCTGCCAGGGAAGGCAATCTAAAATTGATGAAGTCACTGGTCTAGAATATTCACCCTCTCACTTCACGCCACCCCCCACCCCCATCTTGAAATAGTTCCCAAGATTTAGAACTGAAAACAACCTTAGAGATAATGTGGATGAGGAAAATGAATCCCAGAGAGGTTGTAACTCATATAAGTACATTTTTATCAATATTATGTTTTTTTCTTTTTTACCAATTACATGTAATAACAAATCGCCACATAAGTTTTCCTAAGTAATATGATTGAACTTATCTCCTTCCCTCCTTTCCCTTCTCCATCCCAGTACTGGCAGGTCATCCAGGCTGGAGTATTCAGTATTCCTGGGCTTTATTCAACTTTTCCTTTATAGCACAGCCCCAGATGTAAGATGTATAATATAGAAAAGTCTGAATTCTCAGGGTTCCAGATAACTGGATTTTCTTGTTAACTGAGGGCTAAATAGAAACCCCTTTCTTCAAGAGTCAAAACTTTTAAAAATATTCTAAAATGTTCATTATACTTAGAACATGATTGTAGAACCTCCAAGCTCATCACTTCAAATTCAGATGTATCAAGTATAGGGGACTGGGGCAATTTTTATGGATGGTGGGACAAAATTGTTGAATACAAATTTGTATTGTTGTAATTTATGCCCTCAAACTACAGAGCAGAAACTTATCCAAGCAACTGAGATCCCACCAGATGCCTAGGTTTTCCTAAATGCAGATTTTACTTTGATCTGTTTGTAAAATCAAGGGTCCATGATTCTGTTAGTGGGAGCTGAGGGCTTGGTCCAGTGATGCACACTGAACCTCCTTTAGGACGTGGCTTTTTTTCTACTCAATTCTATAAACATTCATTAAGGGTTCACTATGTGCTAGTCTTTGAAAACTGGTTGTGCCTGAACAATTCACCCTCTGAGCTCATCTGATGAAAAGTCTCTATGAATATGGCCAGTCTTCTTCCTGGCCAGTAGATGGTCTGCCCAAGACCCAGGGCTTCCAGAGTGCCAGCAACTGCTAGAGCTTGCGCTTTCCTTCCATTGCCTTTGACACCCCAGTGGCATGACTTTGGGAAGTAAAAAAAAACATTTCTGTTTACATGTGGCTCTTCTTAACCCTCCAGATATTAAACTGGCATGAAAGATTACATATTGAATTCATATCAACCTTTTTTAAGGAGTGAAAAGAACTTGACTTTTTTCCCCCTTATTTTTCTCATTTGTGCTTATTTCTTCCCCTTTGAATAAATATGAAAAGGAATATTGTATATTAGATATGCAATTAGAATCAGGAAAAACCTTGGTTTGATTTTTGCCTCAGACAGTTCTCTGAGCCATTCATGACCTCTCTAAGCATCCGTTATTCATAAGAGGAATAATAATTATTATCTTCATTTTGAAGATCAACTGTTATAATACTCTATATAAATGTCACATGTTATTATCTTGCAAGTGAATCTTGATTTTACAGAATTTCTGGCACAAATTTGAACACAAGCATCTGAGATGAGAGCACTTGGCATAGTGGATAGAGAACAAGCCTGGAGTCAAGATGATCTGGGTTCAAGTCCCATCCTTGACACATACTGGGTAAATTCCATAGCCTGCCAGTATGCCTCAGATAATCTCTAAGGCAGAATAGATATCAAGCTGTATTAGTAGAGAATTTTCTCATGGAAATTTTCCTTTGATAATTAAATCACAAATCTAGCCCAAAATACCACCTGACAATGTTTTACCATTTGGAATGCTTTTCTTATCCAGAGCCTTTAAAGGGTTTTCTTGTTCCACAAAAGTACCTGAAAAATGTAAGGATGTTATCTATTATAAATTACATCATTTAAGTCTATATAGCATAGGGCCTTTAAGAAATATTGTTTTTAAACTATTGTATAGGACTTTTTTTTAAACCCTTGTTTTCCATCTTAAAATCAACACTGTGTATTGGTTCAAAGTCAGAAGAGCGTTAAAGGGTAGGCAATGGGGATTCAGTGACTTGTCCAGGATCACACAGCTGGGCAGTATCTGACATCTGGAAGCCTGGCTCTCAGCCCACCAAGGTACTGCACTCTATAGTACATTTTAGCATCATTATAAAGTGATTTTTTTTTTACTGATGGCAAAGATCTAGAAGGCAGGTCTCCCATTTGTGCAGCAACAACTTTGCCGGTTTCTATTTATTACTTTGCCCAAATATAGAATAAAATCCTCCTTTACCCAGTTCAAGGCTATTTCATTCTGATAGCTGATATTCACGCAATTTTCATCTAGAAATCCATAACCCTAGAAAAGTCAAATTCTTCCACCAAAAACGATTAAGTTAAAATATAAATTATGGTGGTCATACTAGTGCCTGTCAAGGTTACCATACTCTTAGCAAAGTGTTATTTTAGTAGACTAAATATCCCCAGCAGCCAAAGGGAGTAAGTTAATGGTCTTGAAATGATCAATATGTAGCTTTTGAAGGAGTAAATTATAAATTTTTTGATACCATGTTATTTCCTACTCCATCCTCATCTCCACCTCAGTTTGAATTGACAACATCCTGTTTTCTTACGAGATAAAAATTGGAGATTGAAAGCAAGATGAAACTCACATTTTCAATGACCTTTTAGTTAGTACTAGAACAATTACTATTTCCAGTTACACTAATATAATTTCACCAATGATCTCTCTATTTCTTTCTTTAAAAGTTCATATAAAAAAGGCCATTGGCATTTGAAATTTTGAGCATTGTCTTTTTTTCCCCAGACATTGCTAAACCATTACTTGGCTAAGGGAAACACTCTTTGCAGTTCTCTGTGCATATGTGAATGCTGGGGTAACCTGTGACTTCCCTGGATCTTGGTTTTCTCATCTTTAAAAGACATATTTTAGATGACCTCGAGCTTCTTGTCAGCTCTTAATTTATGATCCTACTATATATAACACTGGGAAGCCAACAGGGGCTGGTGTGACATCCATTCCCTCTCTCTAAATGACCCCTCTACTCTGGAGTCATGTACGCTTTCTAGACAGGGTTCAGAATAAAGGAGCCTGATCTCTAAGGAGAGGAAATCTAGGCTTTCTTTTGTCATAGAATTTGGCTTGTTAAAACTCCAAGACAAATTTACTCAAGTCTTAGCTTTAGGCTTCTGACTAGATTTTCCTTAAAGGGGAGAGTAGAAATGTACAACATGAAGGTATTCATACAAAAAAAAATGGTAAAACACAGACAACTCTGACAAGTGAAAAGGAAGGTTTAAAACAGGATTCAACATCATAATTTAGAGTCATACTCTTTCTGAAGACTGATTCTTATTTCACCTTGGCTCTCTGGATGTCTAAACAACTCTTTGTACATTGACATGTCTGCTGGGAAAACAGCCAGGCTCAGAGCTATCCTCTTTATTGTGGAAACTTTTCTTTTAAACAGCCAGCTTTACTTATTGGTGCTACAATCTATGACCCTCTCAAACTCATGAGGACACCTGCAAGCTTGGACACATCCACCTCGATGTTATTGTTTGTTTATCTTCTCAGGAAAAGTAACAAAGATGAAAATACAGCCAGGTTCATCAGTTTGAATTGATCCTCCATGTGGTGGCACCCATCAAATGTGTATAAAGAACACAGATGATCCCTTTACCTCTTGTCATGGCCAAAGTTGAGGCATAACATCCAAATTGCCACATGAATCAGACAAAGCTGGGGACTAAATTATAAGTTATATTTCCTTCTAAGGTCTACTGACTTATCATCATCATCTTCCTCCCCTCCCCTTTCCTCCTCTTCTCTTCCCTTTTCTTCCCTTCTCTACTCTTTTTCATCTCTTCCTATAATTCAACTATCATGAATTGACTTATCATATCAAGGTAGATGACTTCCAAATTTCTATACCAGATATTTACATTATTTTATTGCTATTTTTATCTTAACAATTTACTTTGAATTAATAAGACATTTTAAACTCTGAACTTATTTTTTTCATGTCCCTCAGAATCTTGATTATGAATGAAGTCATATGGAGGGGGAAATGTCATATTTGATTATATTTCTAATACAGATTTCTAAAAAATGGGAAATCTATAATGATTCTTAAAATTTTTATTAATCTGGAATGTATTTACAAGTAATTAGCACAGCATAATTAGCATAGCCAAATGGACATTAAAACTTTCTGCAACTGGAATATTTTGTATGTCTACTTATATCCATATATATGTTTGCTTAGTGGATTTATATAAATTTGTAATAACATATAGCTTATAACAACTAGGTACAGAGGGTACCTGCTCTCAAATTAAAATAGAAACATGCCCTCTTTTGTCTGTAAATTATCTCTGTGCATCTAAAATTTGAATCTGGAGCACCAGTGGCATTTATGTGAGGAATAATGGTCATGGGCATATGCTTAGATTACATATTAGGTGGACTAGAGTGAATTGGTTAAGAACTTGGCATAGTATTCCTTGGTTGCACAATCCTCATGTAAGTGAAAAGGCTTAGATTTCTGATTTCCAATTTATTCATCTGAAAGCAAGGGAAAACAATAAGTGATGGCTCCTATTTCAAAGTGTTTAGATTTTTGAAACAGAATTTGGCAAAAATGAGACTTGTTCATCAAGAGATGAAAAGTTCAGAATGTTTTTATATGATGAAATATTTAATCCTAGATAGTATATTTTATGTACATTCTTCCTTATAGGTTGGAAGTTTCCTAATTATCAACTATGAAGACTCCTTTCCTGCTCATCGTCTTCTGGGGATTATCCTGTGCTCTTCCTGTAAGTACTATTTTCTTGGTGATTCCTGAATAAACATAGAACCTTCAAATTTTCATCACTCAGAACACAGGCCATCCAATTTGCTCCATTTGGATAAAATAAAGGATACTTAGTAAAAGGCATCCATGTGTGATGCTTTCTGATTTTTTAGGTGCCAGCATCTTGTATGGAATCTGAGGTTTAATAAAACAATAGTTGGCCTTGGAATAACAAAAAACTAGTTTTTTTTGTTATTCTGTTGTTTGTAAATATTTGTAAATCTGTTGCATCACTGATTGGCTAATTCTAAACAAATTGCCACAGTGGCCAGTAAATGAGAATTCCGTCCCTCCTTTCCATTTTGGGTGGTATGGAGTGAGTTTCACAGGTATTCCTTCTTCCCAGTTCAGTTCATGACTCCCATACTGGGGGGTGAACTCTGTGTAATCATTTGCCTTTGGACACATTAGGAAAGAACACACAGGAAAGAAAGCGAGACTGACCCAATCTGGCAGTTTTCTAAAAATACCATCTTCCAGCTACATAACCAATGGAAGAAGACTTACTCAAACCCATTTGATTGGGGAATATAGGAAGCAGCATGCTTCCACATTGGTGGTTTGGGCATGTCAAAAACAAGTCATATGTAAGTAACTGCTTCCTTGAAAATTACTCTGAATATTTAACTCTGTGTTTTACATTGATTTAGGTCACCAGATATCTAAACACAGATTCTGAGAGTTCTGAAGAATTGACGGTAAGAAGAGCATGAAATGTTTTTAAATAATAATAATAGCAAAAATAATAGTAATAATAATAGTTAGCATTTATATAGTACCTACTATGTGACAGGCACTTTTCAAATATTATTACATTTGATCCTCACAACAATATTGGGGGGTAGGTGCTATTATATTTCCATTTTTATAGAAGAAGAGAGTGAGGCAAACAGAAGTTAGGTGACTTTCCTAGAGTTACATAACTAGGAAGTGTCAGAAACATTTGAATGTTATAACTGGTATGAATGCTGTTGTTGTTAGGTTTTTTTTTTTATGGTGACTAGATTGATGGATTAGTGAACACAAAGGATAGTAAGAAAAGGAAAATGGTTTGGTGTAGCAATAGTCAATCTTGAAGTCAGGAAGATTTGGATTCAAGAAAAGCTTATGAAATAAATTGATTAAGTGATCTTGGTCAAGTCAGCCTCTCAGTGCTAATATATCTATCTCTCTACTATATATATTATATAATACATAATATAGTTATCACCCTACAACATCTCTTGCATCTGTGCCCTTCTCTCTACTCACATAGCTACAATCCTAGGCCAGGCTCCCATCACCTTTTGTCTTGGACAGTGGCAATACCCTCTCCCAGATGCTAACATGATTTTTCTTAAAGTCTCATCATGTTACTTTTCTATTCAGCAAAAATCTAATGTCTCCCCATTAACTAAAGGGTCAAATGTTATTTCTTCTTTATCTCGTCCTTTAAAAATGTATATCTTTTGTGTAAAACTATAATATTTATAGTTATCATTCACATACTGCTACATTTAATAATTCATAAGCAAATTTATAAAGATATTTTATAAGTAAAAATAACCATATTAGGGTGCATAATAAGAAAAATTTTAATGCTTATGGGCTTGGAATCAATATAGTTTGGAGACAACTTCCTTTTATCAATTAAATCAGTGATTCATACCCCCAACTCCCAAAATTCTAGGTACTAAAGACACAAAGATGAAGCAGTGAAATAATTTCCGTCCTAAAGAAGCTTATATACTATTGGTGTATAGAACATTTGGTCTAGGGAAAGAGAGATGAATCTGGATTTAGGGGGCCTTGGTTCACATTCTAGTTTTTCCATTTACTATTTGAATGAATGACCTTAGCCAATTACTTAAACTCTCTGAGCCTCAGTTTCTTCATGTGCTAAAAAAAGAGGTTTGGACCTTAAATTTCCTTTCAACTCTAAATTTATGGTCTGTGGTCAAATACAAATATATATATAAAGTACATACAATTAATCAACCAGAATTTCTTAATGTATGTCTAGTGTGTGCCCAGCATCAGGGAAAAAACAAAATAGTCCTTGGCTTCTAGAAGCTTAAATTTTATTGGACAACCTACAAAGTTTTTGTTGTCATTTCATTGTGTCCAACTCTTTATGACCCTATTTGGGGGTTTCTTGAAAAAGATACTGAAATGGTTTGCCATTTCCTTTTCCAACTCATTTTACAGTTGGGGATTGTGACCAATAGAGTTAAATAATCTGCCCAGGGTTACTCAACCAGTAAGTGTCTAAAGCTATATTTGACCTCAGATCCCACCTAACTAATCTACAAAAGAACAATATCTACAGTCTCTGTGGGAAAGCCAAGTGAAGCAGTCAATAAAGAAATATGTACAAAATATGTACAAAAGGAATCCAAGGTTCTTTGTGGGAAAGTTTTTATGGAGAAGCTGAATTTTGAGGGAATAAGGGATTCTAAGAAGAGTATTTTAGATGTGGAGAAGAGTCAGTGCAAAGGCTGGGAAATGGGGGAGAGAATATTTTGTAGGAAGGGCAGTAACCTATATGCCACATATATGTAAGGTTGGAAAGGTAAGTCAAGGGGACTTGTGAAAAGGGTTTTAATGACAGAGAGGCATTTCTATTTCATCCTAGAGGTAAGAAGAAACCAAAAGAATTTGTTGAGTAGATAGGTGACCTTCATTTTAGGATTTAGGAAAATCAGTTTGGCAGCTGTAGAGAGGATAGATTGGAGAGGAGGGAAATGAGGCTGGGAGACCATTTAGGAGGTTATTGTAATAGTCCAAATGAGAAATGAAGAGGTGATGGAAATCAAGATTCATCAGTAGGTGAATATATATATATATATGTATATTTTTTCATACATATTCACCTACCGATGAATCTTGATTTATATTGATATATTTTCATATATATATATATATATATATATAACTGCTGATTTTTCCTGACATTATCATTCAATAAATTATCTAATGCAGAATAACTCTAGAATCATAGACACATACTTCTCTTTATTCTCTCTTTGATATCTGCCCTCCCACTCCCACCAATTTTCCTCTTAATTACACACTATCATTGACTACCATCACCTTCTTTCAGATGGTCCATACTCTTAGTGAAACAAGGCATAGTTTAAGCCAGTTATTACCTTTTCCTTAGATATGTCCAGTCTTGGATATGTTATACAAGGAAACAGGCTCCAGTTATGCAATGTGGTTGCTTCTGCCACACTTCAACAGATGTCTCCAACCCAACCTGCCCCTTCCAGTAATACAGTGTTGTATCAGCATTTTAAACATATCTTGCACAGAGGAGGTACTTAATAATGTTTTGTTGAATTTCACTTATGACTAAAAGGATCCTTGAGTAGCTTTACTGGATTCCTCAGTCATTTACTATTAAATTTCATGTTGAAAATGGCTGCTCTTTAGATTACATAATTTAGATGGATTCTTCTTTGTTTCTTATCCTGCCTTATCTATTCAGTCCCTTAAGGATCTCAATCCTGGTTCTAAAATCATGCTATAATAATATTTCCAGATTTCTCATGTAATATGGGATAATGTCAGGCATGCATTAAGGAGGTAGAGAATCATCTAAGATTATTCTAAACCTTTGTAGTGACATGAAATCTTTGTATAAAAGTAAGTTCCTTTTTTCTTTCTCTTCTTTTCAGGATCACTTGACTCTGACACCACCTCCGTCCTTGGTAATTATCTCCTTGCTATCATATTGGCTTATACCCTGTTTTCCCCCATGCGCTGTCCCCCACTCCAAGCAATCATTATCACACCTTGAACCACCTCATGGCCTTGGGAGATATGGTACACCTGGACTTCAAGCAAAGGAGATGATGCCTTTTTTTTTCTGTTTCCTATGGAAAAAAAGTAACTTGGAATTATATTTCCCTTCTTTCAGGAGAGTAGTGAGTCATCAGAAGAAAGTAAAGATAGCTCAAAGGAACAGGTAATTAAATCTTTCCTAACATTTAAGTTATTTATGCATTGAGGGAAATGGTGATGACTTAAATTATATGGAAGCAGTTCTAAATATAATTTTTTAAACCATGAAAAGTCAATATTTCTGAGTGCCAAAAAGGGAAAAACAAGTCATTTCTGTTATTCTAACACATTTTTGGTATTTATTTTGAATGTTGGGGTGAGGATGGGGGAAGCAATCTATAGACTTTAGCAGTCTGAAGTTTCCTTCAATTAAAATATTTTTTAAGATTTTATTTATGGCTACTAATTTAGACTTGGGGATATGATAGGTGAACTCAGAAAAGTGATGGAATATTTGTTCATGCTAAAATTGTAGATTTTATAATTGAGTCAGTATGCATCAATTAAGGAAAGTCTTCCTAGTCAAAGTGGAATGGCTGCAGAGAGAGGGGGCAATAATAATCATATTCCTGATGATTAAGATGATGATGATAAAGGTAAAGTTACAGGGAAGAATTTAGTGAGACAATGCCATTGGTAATAAAATGTCACTCTTTTATAAGAGGGATACTAGAGTTAGGATTGTTGACTTGCCAAGAATATTTTTGACATGAGAGGTAGAAAGTAAAATCTAGGGTTCAGAATAGGCTCTATCATTGATTTCTTGTGTTACCTTGGACAATTAACCAATCAACAAATGATTATTTAGCACCAACTATGTGGATGAATGAAAAAGCATTTATTAAATTTTTATTTGGAAGTAAACACTCTGCTAAATCTGGGGGATACAAATACATAAGGAAAGATATTCTCTACCCTCAAGTAGCTTATATTCTAAAGCCCACATAGGGAGTGACCAGGGAGGGCTACCTTTTTCTGGGAGTTACAATGATGATGCATAGAGCCCAAGGGTAGAAGAGTGACACATTAAATGCAGGAAAAATGTCAGTCAGTTGGTCCATTGTTACAGAGATGTGGTTGGTGGAGTGGGGCAGGGCATAGTGAGTTGGAGAAAGGGCACTAGGAAGATCAAGGAAAGCTAATGGCCCTAAGCAACTGGTGAAAAAATCCCCTGAGAGTAAGGAGTGACTCAGGCATGTGGCTTTCATCCAGAAGAAGCAGGCACCAGTCAGGATGGTGGAAGAGCAGGGCAGGATTTTCTGGAGATGAAAAGCTGAAACCTTCCAGGGAAAGGTCTCTGGAGTGGGCAGCAAGGTTGTGGAGGATATGACCAAAGAAGTAAATAAGTTCTTTGGGAAGGCTGGAATGGGAGATCTAGGCATTGTCTGCAAAGGCAGAAATTAAATAGTCCCTGCTGTCAGGAACATATATATATGTATATATATATATATATATATATATATATATATATATATGTGTGTGTGTGTGTGTGTGTGTGTGTGTGTGTGTGTGTGTGTATGTATGTATGTATTATCAGGAGAAATAGATTTAATTATATACAAGGTCTTTTTCTTTGGTTCAAACATGTGGTTCCACCAGTGTTAGAGAACACCTGGTGAGGCAGCTCTCTCTACCAATAAATATTTGCATTTTCTTTACAACTTGAAGTCTTAATGAACTTTACACTATCAAGTCAAGTGACTTGGAAGGAACCTCAGAGACATTTTACAGGTGAGGAAACTGAGGCCCAGGGAAGGTTAAGTGGCTTACTGAGGATCACAAAGCCAAAACAAAGTCAGCTCTCTAACCACAGTGAAAGACCAACTCTCATACAACATAAAGACAATATAATATATCAAGTAACTTCAGCAGCTAAGGGGTTTAGGAAAGGTACGGCTTGGGTTGAGTTTTGAAGGAGTTTGGATTCTAAGAGATGGAGTTTCAAAGGGAACACGGTCTAAAGGGGGAGCACCTACAAAGGCACAGAAATGGAAAATGATATGTGTATAAAGAGCAGCAACATGATGAGTTTTGCTAACCTTTAGAATTTGCAAAGGAGAGCTTAGAAAAGTAGTACCTTCCACTCAGTTTCCTCACATATAAATATGGAGGTTAGACTAAACTACTGTTGAGACCATTTTCTGCTTCATCATTCCATAATTTCACTGCTACTTGTGGCAGAATGCTACCAATGCCAGAGAATTATTGCTTATTGTCCCATTATGAAGTAAACCTTAGAAATGCTCCCCAAAATTGTTACTTTTTACTTCATGAAAGACTTTTCAATTTGCCACAGGCTTTTCTATTCACTTTTGTTATTTGAGTACCATTATTGAGGCACCTAGTCCTAGGACCCAGCTTCCAGTTCTTCCTCTGATTACTGTGCAACTTTAAGCAAGTCCCTTATTCTTCTGGGTCCTGTTTTCTCGTCTGTGAAATGAATGAGGAGGGTTGAATTAAATGACCTCTAAGGCTCCTTCCGATTTTAGATCTATGGCCCTATGATATTAAACCAATGAGTACAGAGTTGGTATGAGGGATGCTAGAAAACAGGACTCTAGTAAATAAGGGGGAGAGCCTCACCTGATTAATGGAAAAGCCAGGAAAAGGCTTTTCAGAGTCTAATGAGTTCTGAGTGGTCCACCTTGAATGAGTTTCTCAGAACGTTCTTGATGATCAGCATTGTGATATAGTGACGTAAAATGGCATCTCGTATCTCAGCCCCATGCGCATTTTTCATGACTGAAAAATATGAGATGCTAAAGCTTCTTTTTTTTAGCCCCTTTCTTCTTTCTTAGAATTAATCCTTAGTATCAATTTTCAGGCAGGAACTCAGCCACGGCTAGGCAATTTGGTAAATTGGTCCAGGATAACACATCCAGGAAGTAGCTGAAATCATATTTGAACTCAGATCCTTTCATCTCCAGGCCAGGTTCTCTATCCACCAACTACCTAAGCTGCCCTTGAAGTTTCTTTCTACAACAGTAGCTGTCCATACTAATGGCCCGATAATAGGCAGCTTTTTAGTGCAAAGAACAATTGCCTTTGACCTGGGTCCTGGAGACCTGACTGGCACTTATTAATTGTTTGACTATGTCAAATACACACACATCTGTTTATATATGTCACTTAATTTACTGAGTCCCAGTTTCCATTTTTGGTAAAGCTAGGATAATCATAATTTAACTCTACTGCACAGGGATTTCATGAAGAAAATGTTTTGTAAACACCAATATGCTATTTGAATGAGTTATTTTATGAAACTACCTCTGATGCTTTTATTTAATCTTATTTAACCTCCTCCCCTGCCAAAGTCTTTCTTTACTCTGGTTGCTAACAAGTACAAATGTACCTATTATTTGCCAAACTCTATGCTAAAGACAAAAATGAAAAAGTCCTTGCCCTCAAGGAACTTATATTGTTTTGAGAGAGAGAACAGGTACACTTAATACAAAATGAATTCGAAATAAATAGGTAATGAGGTGTTGACTGCTAGGGGAATCAGAAATGACTCATAGAGACAGTTGCATTTGAGGTGAGCTGAAGCTAGAGCTACCAAGAGATGGGGATGGTAAGGAAGCACATTCCAGATGGAGAAATATGGGGAACAGCTGGTATAAAGATGGAATTATTTTTCCTTGTTCAATTGTTCCAGTCATATCCTATGTTTTGTGACCCCATTTGGGGTTTTCTTGGCCAAGATATTGGAATGGTTTGCCATTTCCTTCTCAAGCTCATTTTACAAGTGAGGAAACTGAGGTAAACAGAGTTAGTGACTTGTCCAGGGTCACACAACTAGGAACTGTCTAAGGTCAGATTTGAACTCTATCTACTGCATCACCTCACTGCTTCTTTTTCCTTACAAAATAATTTTTTACTTCACAAAATGATTAACTGAAAAGTTTCTCTAAAGAATAAGTTCCCCTAATGTGACTGTAGTGTATTGTGTAAAAAATGTGACCTGGATTAAAATCCAAACTGCTATAGCCTAGATGATATGTGTCTCTGGGCAAGTCACCCAAACTTTTCTGCACTTCAATTTCCTCATTTGTAAAATAAGAAAGTTGGCTTAAATGACCTTTAAGATCCCTTCCAACTCTAAATATGAAAGTAGGATGGAAATCGTAGACATTTAATTTCCACATAGCTTTTTCATGAACTTATATATTATAAAAAATGATAAAGTGGGGGTCGATAAGAATTTCTCCTCTCATAAACTCCCTGCAGAAATGCCAAGGAATAGTAAAATAAAGAAGAAGGCAGAAGGAGAAGTAGTGGACTTAGAGAGTCCACCAATTAGATGACTTGACTCTTAATTTTTGTGTGCTGACTGTATCTCTTGATTCCTCTGTGTAGATGAATGAGAGTAAAAAGGACTACAGTGATAGTATTGAATCAGAGGAAGACTTGGGCCTTACTGATCAAGAGTCTGTATATCTACAATCTGACAGCTCCCTTAAGAGTGGAATAAAAGAAGATGATAAGAATGATGATGAAGATGACAGTGGAGATGACACTTTTGTTGATATAGACAATGGCCAGGGCTCCATGGAAAGGCATCAACAAGAAGATGATGATTCTGACACCACTCTATCCAATGAAAATAGTACTGCAGATGGGGAAGATGGCAATCATAATGTGGTCAGTGATGAAAGCAGTCAGAGTGAGAGCAGAAGCCTTGAAGAAGAAGAAAATGAAAGTCATGAGGTGGATGTCCATGACAGCAAAAGTGATGAGCACAATGTGGAAGTAGGAAGTGAAAAAAGCTACAGCAGTTCCAGCGATGAGTCTGCTTTAGATGAGGAAGGAATGCAAGGTGATGACCCAGACACCATTATGAGTGAGATAAGCAATTCCAGAATGACTGGTCATAGCGTCAACTTGAAGAAAAAGATTCACAAGACAAGGCATCAGGATGGGAACAGAAAAGATTCTGATGTGAGCCAACTGGTGGGGCAGTTTGGCAGAAAGTCTTTCCAAAAGGCCCACAGCTCAGAAGAAGATGATTGGGATGAAAACAATGAGAGCAACACCATGGAAGAAACCATGAGTGACTCGACAGAGAAGAGGCAATCCAGTGAAAATGGTCAATCTAATGAGAACAGCAAAAGCAAATCCCAAGAAGATAGCAACAGTCAGTCTCAGGAAGACAGTCAAACTGTGAGGGATCTTAGCAGTGAGTCTAGACCTCATGACAGTGATGAATCATATGAAAAACAAAGTAAATCCAAAGAAGAAAATGAAAATGTTTCAAGAGGAGATAACCCTGATTCTGATGGAAAGAGTGTTGGCCTATCTGAAGATAATAAGGAAGATAGTAGTAATTCCTCTGAAGAGGATGACCTCAACACATCCTCCAAATCAGACAGTGAATCTGGGGAGGCACAAAGTGACAGTGAATCTAATGAGAGTGAGAGCCCCTCAGTGGAAAGCAAGGAGTCAAGTGAGGAAAATAGTTCCAACCAGGAGGGCTTCCAGTCTCAGAGCTCGTCAACCGAGAGCCAAAGTGTCTCCAAGGAAGACAGTGGGGAAAGCAGTTCTGAACAGCTACAAGAAGAGGAAAATAGTCAGTCTGAAGAAGATGCCAGAGCACTTCAGGAAAACAGTAAGCTTAAAGAAAATGAGAGTTCCAGTGAAAGTAGATCAGTCAGCAATGAAGAGAGTTTGTCTAGAAGCATTGAGGTGGAAAGCAGAAAACTGATAGTTGACACCTATCATAACCGACCTACTGGGGACCATGATGACAATGACTGCCAAGATGGCTATTAGCATTAGCTCAAAAGTATATTTTTGTAGAAAGGAGGGAGACAGAGAAAGAAATAGATGGTGCTTTGATTTAGTCATCTTACCAGACTTAGGATGATCTGAATTTATTTCTTTTGGAAGATAATTAATGGGGCATCATAGTCATTTATGGGGAATTACTCTTCCAAGGAAGTTCACAGAGTGTGAAATGACTCTAAGCCACACTATCCATGATAGTGGAAACAAGAAAGAATTTTGTGCTATAGTTTTACAGCTTGGGTTTTGAAAAATTACCATGAGGACTCTTTCATGAGTGAGTTTTAAGTGATTAAATATTTGGTTGGAGAAAACATTAAAAAATTATAGGCTAGAGCTGTGTTTTGGTTCCAGGAACAAGATTTCTTTCTGTCAACCATTTTCTATTTTTCAATGGGGTTCTGTGTAAAATATCAATGTTAAAGGGAGTTATTTTGGGCCACAGGTGGGGTGGGAATGGGTTATAAGAGTTGCTAAGATTCCCTTTATTTGTTAAATTATGTGTTTAATATAATTCGAGCTTCTGTTCCTTAATTTGGCTTATGTGCAATGCCAGAATTGAACCTGACCAGCTGTAACTTTTTTGCTCATAGCAAATAAAGATTGTGTACATAGGTTCCAATTGAATTTGTGATGGATACTTTGGAATGTTACCTCAACACAGGATATATTTAAGTTTTTGTAATAAAGGTAATAATATCTAGAAAAGGTGTGTGTTGTACCTTTTTACATTGGTGATTATGCACATATGTTTCTAATTTAATGAACACTTTGTTTTGCTCCCATTTCAAACAATGCCCAAGTAGTTCTTAAGCTTTGTCTGAAAAGACCTTTCTTCCTATACAATGCAATAACAATAGTTCCTAATTATCACCACACAAGATTTTTACTTATATTCAGGTAATTATTTATTGTTTTTGTTTCACAGACAATTATGCCTTTTCACTAATTTTTTTTTAAACCCTTACCTTCTGTCTTGGAGTCAATACTGTGTATTGGCTCCAAGGCAGAAGAGTGGTAAGGGCTAGGCAATGGGGGTCAAGTGACTTGCCCAGGGTCACACAGCTGGGAAGTGTCTGGGGCCAGATTTGAACCTAGGACCTCCCATCTCTAGGCCTAGCTCTCAATCCACTGAGCTACCCAGCTGCCCCCTTCACTAATTTTTAAATAACTTCCATGTACTACTTTCATCAAATGGAAGAATAAGATAAAATGTTAACTTATTTTATAATGGCATACAGATTCATATAGGAATAGATTCCCAAGCCACAGTTATTAGTTTTTTATTTTTATTTAAGAATTTTTCCATGTTTACATAATTCATAAACTCCCCTCCCTCTTCCCGGAGCCAACAAGCAATTCCACTGGCTTATATATGTATTATCACTCAATACCTACTTCCATATTAATCATTTTTGTAATAATCTTTTAAAAGCCAAACCCCCATATCCAATACCAATATAAACAAGTGAAAAATCAAATGTTTTCCATCTGCATTTCTATTCCTACAGTTCTTTCTCTTGATGTGGATAGCTTTCTTTCTCATAAGTCCCTCAGGATTGTCCTGGATCATTGTATTGCTATCAGTAGCAAAGTCAATTACATTTGATCATCCCACAGTGTATCAGTCTCTGTGTACAATGTTCTCCTGGTTCTCCTCATTTCACACACCACATCAGGTTATGGAGGTCTTTCCAGTTTGTATGGAAATCAAGTGGTTTATCTTTCCTTATAGCACAATAATATTCCATCACCATCATATAACACAATTTGTTCAACCATTCCTGAATTGAGGAATCTCCCCTCGTTTTCCAACTTTTTGCCAACACCAAGAGCGCAGCTATAAATAGTTCTGTACATTAAAAATTTTTTTTTGGATACAAATTTAGTAGTGGCATTGAAAGGCATGCATTTAAAAAAATTTATTTAATTAGATGATTTAGAATACTTTTCCATGGGGGCAGCTGGGTAGCTCAGTGGATTGAGAACCAGACCTAGAGACGGGAGGTCCTAGGTTCAAATCTGGCCTCAGCCACGTCCCAGCTGTGTGACCCTGGGCAAGTCACTTGACCCCCATCGCCTAGCCCTTACCACTCTTCTGCCTTGGAGCCAATACACAGTATTGACTCCAAGACAGAAGGTAAGGGTTTAAAAAAAAAAAAGAATAATTTTCCATGGTTACAAGACTCATGTTCCTTCCCTCCCCTCTCTCCATCCCCCTCCCGTATCTGAGGTGAAATTCCACTGGATTTAACATGTGCCATCGATCAAGACCCATTTCCTTATTATTAATATTTGCACTAGTGTGATCTTTTAGAGTCTACTTTCCCAGTCATAGCCCCACTGACCCTTGTGATCAAGCAGTTGTTTTTCTTCTGTGTTTCTTTTCCCATAGATCTTCCCCTGGATGTGTATAGTGTTCTTTCTCATAAGTCCCTCAGAATTGTCTTGGATCATTGCATTACTCCTAGTAGAAAAGTCCATTACATTTGATTGTACCACAGTGTATCAGTTTCTGTTTACAATGTTCTCCTGGTTCTGCTCCTTTCACTCTGTTTTAATTCCTGGAGGTCATTCCAGTTCCCATGGAATTCCTCCACTTTATTATTCCTTTGAGCACAATAGTATTCCATCATCAACACATACCACAATTTGTTCAGCCATTCCCCAATTGAAGGGCATCCCCTCATTTTCCAATTTTTTGCCACCACAAAGAGCTCAGCTATGAATATTCTTGTACATCTTTTCCCTTATTATCTCTTTGGGATTCAAACCAGCAGTTCTATGGCTGGCTATGGCTGGGTCAAAGGGCAGACAGTCTTTCAGTGCCCTTTGGGCATAGTTCCAAATTGCCCTCCAGAATGGTTGAATCATGTCATAACTCCACCAGCAGTGCATTAATGTCCCTACTTTGCCACATCCCCTCCAGCATTCATTACTTTCCTTTGCCATCATGTTAGCCTATCTGCTAGGTGTGAGGTGATACCTCAGAGTTGTTTTGATTTGCATCTCTCTGATTATAAGAGATTTAGAACACCTTTTCATGTGCTTATAAATAGTTTTGATTTCTTTAGCTGAAAACTGCCTATTCATGTCCCTTGCCCATTTATCAACTGGGAAATGGCTTGATTTTTTGTACAAGAGATTAGACCTTTTCATTTTCAGCTAAAGAGATCAAAGATTCCAAAGTGGTACTGAATACCAGTGTAACCTCCTATTGTAGGCAATAGGTAAGCAGCCTGATGCCTTGCCTGGTAGATTTGTTTTGAGATTAGACTGAAATATAAATTAATAGTCCATCTCATACTTAACAAAAGAAGGCTTTGCAGTGCAGCCCTAGGTTGGTGGAACTGGTGCAGCTTTCCGCCACACTCCTCCCTCCCTTCCTTCCTCCCTCCCTTCCTCCCTCCTTATATCTCTTCCTTGGTTCCTTGGTTTCTTTTTTCCTTCCTCACTTCCCCTTTCCCTTCCCCTTTCCCTTCCCCTTTCCCTTCCCCTTTCCCTCCCTCCCTCCCTCCCTCCCTCCCTCCCTCCCTTCCTTCCTTCCTTCCTCC
The DNA here is from genome assembly GCF_027887165.1 of Monodelphis domestica. Classification (NCBI taxonomy): domain Eukaryota; kingdom Metazoa; phylum Chordata; class Mammalia; order Didelphimorphia; family Didelphidae; genus Monodelphis; species Monodelphis domestica. The sequence continues at coordinate 266,422,346 of NC_077232.1, read as the reverse complement.
CTTCCTTCCTTCCTTCCTTCCTTCCTTCCTTCCTTCCTTCCTTCCTTCCTTCCTTCCTTCCTTCCTTCCTTCCTTCCTTCCTTCTCCTCCCCCTCCCTTCCTCTTTCCCTCCCTCCCTCCCTCCCTCCCTCCGTCTCTCCCTCCCTCCCTCCCTCCCTCTCTTCCTCCCTTCCTTCCTTCCTTCCTTCCTTCCTTCCTTCCTTCCTTCCTTCCTTCCTTCCTTCCTTCCTTCCTTCCTTCCTTCCTTCCTTCCTTCCTTCCTTCCTTCCTTCCTTCCTTCCTTCCTTCCTTCCTTCCTTCCTTCCTTCCTTCCTTCCTTCCTTCCTTCCTTCCTTCCTTCCTTCCTTCCTTCCTTCCTTCCTTCCTTCCTTCCTTCCTTCCTTCCTTCCTTCCACTTTAAGACCAGCGCTAGTCCAAAGGGCCCGACAGGCAGCCACAGCACCCCCATCACTTCTTCATGCTCTAATGGTTTTCAGTCCTCATTCTACTTAGCCAAGCCCCGTGCATCCAGATGGCATAACTCAACGTTGGTTTTATTCCTTGATTCCTAAGAGCAGCCCTGAGTGACCCCTCTTCTTGCTGAGACAAATGGTCAATTCTCCTAAAGCCTGAGATGACCAAATCAGATCGGAATCAATCCTGGATCTAGGGGGACGGCGGGCCCCAGCGGGGGGCGCCAGTGCTCAGGGCTAGCGGCCTCGAGGTGGGGACGTATCTGACTCAGGCACTGGCGGTGATGATGTTTGTTTCTTCCTCAGCTCCTCAAGTCTCCAGACTGCCTTGCGAAACTATCGTCAATTGCCTTGCTGATTAAAGGCGCAGGAAAGGAAACAACTACGTTGGAGAATCGAAAGAACCTTTATTTAAAGTAGCAAAGTTTCAGAGCTGAAGCGGGACCTCAGGTCCCCAATGGGAATCAGTTTCTCTCCAAAATTCTTGGCAATTTCGGCCTTCATCAAGGGGCTTTGAGTGATGGGAGAAGTCCGGAAAAAGTGGTAAGAAAGTTCCCCTCCCCCGCCCCGCTTCCAGCAAGCATCCTTCCAATAGCCAACCGATGCTGCTACTTCTGCCCTGTGAGGCCACTCAGAATCTCCATCATTCCTTTTTTAGACTGTCTTTCTATTTGTTCGTGAGGACACTTGTCATTCCTCACCAAAACTTCCCTTTCCAGGCTAAACATCCACAGTTATTTCAGAAAACCCGCAAGTGGCATGTTCTCAAGACCCTTTGCCATCCTGGCCACCCATCTGTGGACCTTCTCAAGTTTATTGTTTTCCTAAAACGTTTCAACCTGAACTGAGCATAATCCTATAGACGAGGTCTAGGGAGAACAGAGAACTGAGTAATGGAGATAGGGAGAAAAAAATGAACCTGGCAATAGGGAGCAAGGAATATTCCAGCTCCCCTGCCTCAACCACCTAGCTGAGGGGAAGATTTTCTAGGCATGATGTTACTTCTTGTAGTTTTTAATTGGATTTCTTGATTCAGTCTGGCAAGAACTATAGGAATTTACAGGTATAAGATGTAAGAGGTGGATAACCTGCCACCTGTTTAGGTAGCCATCTTTCCTAATAACCTGGGTGGTTTAATTCTCCTTTTCCACCATATATTGGCGAAATTGATTTTTAAAAGAACCTTTATGTTAGACTTACTGATATTCATCTTATTGGCCTTCACCAGATGTAACCTATCAAGATATTTTCAATACTCTCACACCCTTTACTAGCAATTTATTTTATAAATTTAATTATTTGCAAATTTAATAAGCATTGCTATATAAACCATTGATAAAAATGTCATATAGCCCAAGATAATGCACAGATCTCTAGAATACTTCATTGGAGAATTCACTCCAAGTTAACTTTGAAAGATTAATGCTTACTATTCAGGTCTTGCCATTATTGAGTTCAGAATCTATGTAATTCTACTAGCCTATGTCTCAAGTGAAATAGACACCATTTAGTTGCATGCATCATTAATACATCATCATTATCAATAAAAAAGAGATCATTTTGTTTTTTCTTTGTCCACGTTTTTAGTTTTGTGTGTGTGTCATTGAGATAGCATTTATAACAGTATTTAACAAGGGACATAGTTTCTTTTTTAAAAAAATCATTATTTATTTTTAACATGGTTTAAAATATTTTTGAATTCCCAACTCCCAACTCTCTCCTGTCCTTCCACCATCCATTGAAGATGCAAACATTATATCAATTATACATGTGAAATAATATAAAACATATTTCCATATTATTCATGTTGCAAAAAAAGGAAGAAAAGCAAAGTAAAAATTATACTTTAATTTGCGATCTGAGTTTGCCATTTCTCTGTAGGTGGATAGCATTTTTCATCATGAATCTTTCAGAATGATCTTGGATGACTGTATTGATCATTTATTGATAATGTTTTTTCTACTTGATCATAGAAAAATCATTGCTGTTTCTATGTACAGCCATCTCCTGGTTCTGCTCACTTTGTTCTATGTTAATTCATATAGATCATTTCAAGTTTTTCTGAATCTATACTGAAATATTGTCCCCAATAGGGATGGTGCGGATGATGATATAGAGACACTATGGTTAGTGAAATAGGCCTGTGAGCCTGCCTCACTGGAACCAGTTCAATCTACCAGGCAAGTTGTTGAAAAAAAAACAGGAACAGGGATTTATTTTTGAGAAAACAATGTATTGTAAAGGGAGGATTAAAGAATAGGGGTCCCTAGTTCTAAGGGATTTCTCACTAGCCTCTCACCTTCTAAAACCTTATCAGGATGGTGTCTTCTTTATCTTGATACTCCCTTGGCCCTAACCTGTCTTTCTAGATTTCAATGGCTGACTAGCTAACAGGTCTTCAGATATATCAAGGAGTGAACTCAGGATGGCTGGATCCACTCTAGCTGGGCCAGGCTGGAGTTGGGCTCAGGCCTCACCAACACTGTAGTTTTGCTCAGGCTAGCTGGTCACAGATCTTCTTAGTAGACAGGAACACTTATCAACAATACAGAACAGTTTGATTTTGAAGCAAAGAAAGGGTTTCTTCAGTCAGGAACAACAGAGGTAAGCCTATTCAGCTCCATGGGACAGGAAGTCAAAAACTCCTCAGCTCCAGAGAGAGGAAGTTCAATTCTCCAGTCAGCTCAAGAGTCAGGAAGTCCAAGAACCCCCAGTTGATGTTCACTCTTTATCCCTTCTCTGTGTTCCAGAATCCAGCATCATTAGTTCCTGGCATGCAACTGGCTCTTGCAAAATGTCTCTCTTACTGTAATCCATTTCTCTTCTTCCCTTATTACATTCCACCCTTTGAACAAAACCAAGATTCATTTTGAAAAAAATGTTTTGGTATTTGTTCACCAACAAAATTTAAATTCTCTCAATTATAATCCTATGCTAGTATTTCTACCCAAAATAACAAACCTACACTTACCTTATCCTAGTCCCAACACTACCTTACCCTAAGGAATATAAACAAGGGAAAGAAAGGAAAAGGATTTACAATAAACAGTTACAAAGATAAAATCAAAAGGCAAACATTTGCAAAAACAAAACAAGTAAGATAAAATTCAAATTACAAATACAAAATGTAAAGTATAAAAGAATGTACTAAAAAAATCCAAAAGTTCAAAATGCCAATATAAAACTTTTGCAAAAACAGTTGTTTAAAAAAATCAACTATGATGCTAATACACAAAACAACCTTATCTAAAAAATATTATAGCAATGGATAAAATGTGAAAATGAAAAAAATTACAAAAAACACAACATAGCATAAGCTTTTTTTTTAAACATTATTTTATTTGGTCATTTTCATACATTGTTCATTGGAAACAGATCATTTTCTTTTCCTCTCCCCCAACACCCCCCCCCCCCTTCCCTAGCCGACATGCGATTCATCTGGGTATCACATGTGTCCTTGCTCTGAATCCATTTCCTTGTTGTTGGTATTTGCATTAGGGCGCTCATTTAGAGTCTCTCCTCCATCATGTCCCCTCAACCTTTGTAGTCAAGCAGTTGCTTTTCCTCGGTGTTTTTACTCCCTCAGTTTGTCCTCTGCTTGAGGATAGTTGTTTTTTTTTATTCTCGTAGATCTCTGCAGGTTGTTCAGGGACATTGTAAAGCCATTACTGGAGAAGTCCATTATGTTCTCTTGTACCACAATGTGTCAGTCTCTGTGTACAATGTTCTCCTGGTTCTGCTCCTCTCACTCTGCATCTCTTCCTGGATGTTGTTCCAGTCTCCATGGAATTCCTCCACTTTATTATTCCTTTGAGCACAATAGTATTCCATCACTAACATATACCACAATTTGTTCAGCCATTCTCCAATTGAAGGGCATCCCCTCATTTTCCAATTTTTTGCCACCACAAAGAGCGCAGCTATGAATATTCTTGTACAAGTCTTTTTCCTTATTATCTCTTTGGGGTACAAACCCAGCAGTTCTATGGCTGGGTCAAAGGGCAGACAGTCTTTCAGTGCCCTTTGGGCATAGTTCCAAATTGCCCTCCAGAATGGTTGAATCATGTCATAACTCCACCAGCAGTGCATTAATGTCCCTACTTTGCCACATCCCCTCCAGCATTCATTACTTTCCTTTGCTGTCATGTTGAACAATCTGCTAGGTGTGAGGTGATACCTCAAAGTTGTTTTGATTTGCATCTCTCTGATTATAAGAGATCTAGAACACTTTTTCATGTGCTTATTAATAGTCTTGATTTCTTTAACTGAAAATTGCCTATTCATGTCCCTTGCCCATTTTTCAATTGGAGAATGGCTTGATTTTTTGTACAACTGGTTTAGCTCTTTATAGATTTGAGTAATTAGACCTTTGTCAGAGGTTTTTGTTATGAAGATTGTTTCCCAATTTGTTGCTTTCCTTCTAATTTTAGTTACATTGGTTTTGTTTGTACAAAACCTTTTTAATTTGATGTAGTAAAAATTATTTAGTTTGCATTTGGTGACTCTTTCTAAGTCTTGCTTGGTTTTAAAATCTTTCCCTTCCCAAAGTTCTGACATGTATACTATTCTGTGTTCACCTAATTTACTTATAGTTTCCTTCTTTATATTCAAGTCATTTGTCCATTCTGAGTTTATCTTGGTGTAGGGTGTGAGGTGTTGATCCAAACCTAATCTCTCCCACACTGTCTTCCAATTTTCCCAGCAGTTTTTATCAAATACTAGATTTTTGTCCCAAAAGCTGGGGTCTTTGGGTTTGTCAAAGACTGTCTTACTGAGTTCATTTACCCCAAGTCTATTCCACTGATCCTCCTTTCTGTCTCTTAGCCAGTACCAGATTGTTTTGATGACAGCTGCTTTGTAATATAGTTTGAGATCTGGGACTGCAAGGGCACCTTCCTTTGTATTTTTTTTCATTATTTCCCTGGATATCCTTGATCATTTATTCTTCCAAATAAACTTTGTTATGGTTTTCTCTAATTCAGTAAAATAGTTTTTTAGAAGTTCAATGGGTATGGCACTAAATAGATAGATAAGTTTGGGTAGGATGGTCATTTTTATTATGTTAGCTTGTCCCACCCATGAGCAATCAATGTTTTTCCAATTGTTTAGATCTAGTTTTAATTGTGTGGAGAGTGTTTTGTACTTGTGTTCATATAGTTCCTGTGTTTGTCGCAGCAGATAGATTCCTAAGTATTTTATATTGTCTCTGGTGACTTTAAATGGAATTTCTCTTTCTAATTCTTGCTGCTGAACTGGGTTGGAGATATATAGAAATGCTGATGACATGTGGGTTTATTTTGTATCCTGCAACTTAGCTAAAGTTGTTGATTATTTCGATTAGCTTTTTTGGTTGATTCCCTGGGATTCTTTAAGTAAATCATCATATCATCCGCAAAGAGTGACAGCTTGGTCTCCTCATTGCCAATTTTAATACCTTCAATTTCTTTTTCTTCTCTAATTGCTACTGCTAGTGTTTCTAGTTCAATATTAAATAATAAAGGTGATAATGGGCACCCTTGTTTGACTCCTGATCTTATTGGGAAGGCTTTGAGTTTTTCCCCATTGCAGATGATGTTTGCTGATGGTTTTAGGTATATACTGTTTATTATTTTTAGGAAAGGCTCTTCTATTCCTATACTTTCTAGTGTTTTCAATAGGTATGGGTGTTGTATTTTGTCAAAGGCTTTTTCTGCATCTATTGAAATAATCATGTGATTTCTGTCAGTTTGCTTGTTTATATGGTCTATTATGTGGATGGTTTTCCTAATATTGAACCATCCTTGCATTCCTGGAATGAATCCTACCTGATTGTAGTGGATAACCCTTGTGATGAATAACCCTTGTGATGACTTGCTGGAGTCTTTTTGCTAGTATCCTATTTAAGATTTTTGCATCTATATTCATTAGGGAGATTGGCCTATAGTTTTCTTTCTCTGTTTTTAACCTGCCTGGCTTTGGTATCAGTACCATGTTTGTGTCATAAAAAGAATTTGGTAGAACCCCTTCTTGGCTTATTCTGTCAAATAGTTTGTATAGTATTTGGGTTAGCTCTTCTTTGAATGTTTGATAGAATTCATTTGTGAATCCTTCTGGACCTGTGGATTTTTTCTTAGGGAGTTCTTTGATGGCTTGTTCAATTTCTTTTTCTGATATAGGGTTGTTTAGGTAATTTATTTCTTCTTCTTTTAGTCTAGGTAATTTATATTTTTGTAAGTATTCATCCATATCACTTAGATTGCCATATTTTTTGCCATATAATTGGGCATAGTAGTTTTTAATGATTGCCTTGATTTCCTCTTCATTAGAGGTGAGGTCTCCCTTTTCATCTTGGATACTGTCAATTTGGTTTTTTTTCTTTCCTTTTTAAAATTAGACTGACTAGTACTTTGTCAATTTTATTTGTTTTTTCATAGTACCAACTTCTAGTCTTATTTATTAAATCAATAGTTCTTTCACTTTCAATTTTATTAATTTCTCCTTTGATTTTTAGGATCTCTAATTTAGTCTTCATCTGAGGATTTTTAATTTGTTCACTTTCTAGTTTTTTAATTTGCATGTCCAATTCATTGACTTCTGCCCTTCTTAATTTGTTTATATATGAACTCAAGTATATAAATTTTCCCCCTGAGTACTGCTTTGGCTGCATCCCATAGGTTTTGAAAGGATGTCTCACCATTGTCATTTTCTTCAATGAGGTTTTTAATTGTTTCTACGATTTGTTCTTTAACTAGCTGGTTTTGGAGAATCATATTGTTTAATTTCCAATTAATTTTTGATTTATCTATCCATGTACCCTTACTAATTATTATTTTTATTACACTGTGGTCTGAGAAGGTTGCATTTATTATTTCTGCCCTTTTGCACTTGTTTGCAATGATTTTGTGCCCTAGTACATGGTCAATTTTTGTGAATGTACCATGTACTGCTGAAAAGAAGGTGTATTCCTTTTTGTCCCAATTTATTTTTCTCCATATGTCTACTAACTCTAATTTTTCTAAGATTTCATTTGCTTCTCTCACCTCTTTCTTATTTACTTTTTGATTTGATTTATCTAGTTCAGATAGGGGAAGGTTCAGATCTCCCACTAGTATAGTTTTTCTATCTATTTCATCCTTGAGCTTCTCTAGTTTCTCCTTTAAAAATTTGGATGCTCTGCCATTTGGTGCATACATATTGAGTACAGATATTTCCTCGTTGTCTATACTGCCTTTTATCAGGATGTAATTACCTTCCCTATCTCTTTTAACTAGATTTATTTTTACTTTGGCTTTGTCAGATATCATGATTGCTACTCCTGCTTTCTTTTTATCATTTGATGCCCAATAGGTTTGGCTCCATCCTCTTACTTTCACCTGCGTATCTACCTTCCTCATGTGTGTTTCTTGCAGACAGCATATGGTAGGGTTTTGGATTCTAATCCACTCTGCTATTCGCTTGCGTTTTATGGGTGAGTTCATTCCATTCACATTCAGAGTTGTGATTACTAGCTGTGTATTTCCCAGCATTTTGATTTCTACTCCTGGTCCTGCCTTTTCTTCTTTCACTATTTCCTTCTATACCAATGTTTGTTTATAGTCAGCCCCCCCCCCCCGTTCCCTTCCTTATTTTACTTCCCTTTCTACCCCCCTCCCTTCTTATTCCCTCCCTTATTTTCCCCTGTAGTCTTTTTAAAATTCCACACACACACACACCCTCTCCCTCCCTTGTATTGCTTTCCTCCCCACCAGTCCGTTTTTTACCCTTCTACTCCCCTATAGGACACAAATCTATTCTCTTCCCCAATGGATTGGGTTGTTCTTCCCTCTTTGGGTCAGTTTCAAAGCACATAAGAGTTGAGTATTTCCTGTCTCCAACCTCTTTACCCTTCCAGTGTATCGATGTTCTCCCCCCTCCCGCCATGAGCTTCTTTGTGACATATAAATTTACCCCCATTTGTTTCTTTTCCCATTTCTTTTAGTCATAACCTCTTTTCTTTTTTAGCTCTAGTCATGTATATATATATATATATATATATACAGTAGTTATGTATGCATATATCTATATACCTATTTATGTCTTGTCCTTTCATCCTGTACAGTTTGTCACTATTCCCTCTGAGTGTAATTCTTCTAGCTGCTCAGGTGATAGCTACAGTTTTTAAGAGTTACCAAAGACCTCTTTTCTTATAGGGATACATATCATTTTAACTTATTGAGTCTCTTATTAAATTTTTGTTGTTGTTTTGTTTGTTTTTCCCCCTCTTTTTTAATTACCTTTTGATGATTCTCTTGAGTTCTGTGCTTGGACATCAAATTTTCTGTTCAGGTCTGGTCTTTTATTTATGAATGCTTGGAACTCTTCTGTTGTGTTGAATGACCATAATTTCCCCTGTAAGAATATAGTCAGTTTTGATGGGTATTTTATTCTTGGTTGTAGACCTAGTTCCCTTGCTTTCTGGAATATCGTATTCCATGCCTTTTGGTCCTTCAGTATGGATGCAGCCAGATCCTGTGTTAACCTCACTGTATTTCCATGGTATCTGAATGGCTTCTTCTTGGCAGCTTGTAATATCTTTTCTTTCATCTGATTGTTTTTGAATTTGGCTATAATATTTCTTGGTGTTGTCAGTTAGGGATTAAATACAGGGGGTGATCTATGGATTCTTTCAATCTCCACTTTCCCCTCTTGTTCTAGGATCTCGGGACAGTTTTCCTGGATAATTTCCTCTAGTATTATGTCCAGGCTCTTTCTTTTGTCATGTTCTTCTGGTAGTCCAATTATTCTTAAATTGTCTCTTCTTGAAAGATTTTCTAAATCATCTGTTTTGTGAATGAGATGCTTCACATTTTCCTCAATTTTTTCTATTCTTTTTGTTTTGTTTTATAGTATCCTGCTGCCTTGTGAGGTCACTTGATTCTAGTTATTGTATTCTGGTTCTTAAAGATTGGATTTCATCTCTGGCTTTTTGGTTCGTCTTTTTCCTTCTGGTCTGATTTTCTTTGAAGATCGTCTTTCATCCTCTTTACCTCATCTTTCATCTCCTTTGCCTCATTTTCCAGCTGGTTGATTTTGGCTTTCAAGACACTATTTTCTTGTTTTAGTTCAAGTGCCTCTATTTCCAGATGACTTTCTTAATTTTTAAGTTCTTTTTCCAATTGTCTTCAGCCTCTCTTAGTTGTGTTTTGAGTTCTTCCACAGCCTGTATCCAATTTGCTGGGAATTCTGGTTTATTGTTTACTGATCTCTCCCCCTCTGTTCCATTTGCTGAGTAGTATCTGTCTATTGTAGTTTCTTTCTTCTTTTTCTGTTGTTTGCTCAAATTCACCCCTTCTTTACTCCCTGTATTTGTCTGTGTTCTTGTTCCTCTCATTTTTTTGTTTTTTTGGAACTTCTATCAGTCTCCCCTCTTGGAGCTTTAACAGAAGATCTCTTGGTGTAGTCTCTGGGGGAGGGTTGTTGGGGGTTTGAGCTTCCCTGTTCTCTGGAGGCTTTTGATTGGCTTAAAGTCCAGCAGTCAATGAGGATGGGTGGGGAGCCTGGCCTTCCCTGAGTTCTGGAGACTTTTGATGGGATTAGATTAAGCTGGTTCTTTCAGAAGACTCTGCTTTCTAAGGGGGGAGGGGTTGTGGCCTCCCTGGGCTCTGAGGGCTCCTGATGGGGTAAGGTTCAGCTTGTTTGTACTGAATGAGCCCTAAAGCAAAAAACCTCCTCCTCCACAATCTGTGTTGAATGCCCAGAGACTGGCCCAGGTTGCTTTCAAGGTAAGCCCTTCACCGGTCCTGTTTCTGTTGTTTCAGAAGCTCTGAGGGCTCCTGATGGGATTAGGTTCAGCTGTTGTGGGCCAAATGATCCCCAAGCCAAAAAAAAGAAAAAAAGAAAAAAAAAACAACCTCCTCCTCCACAATCTGTGTTGAATGCCCAGAGACTGGCCCAAGTTGCTTTCAAGGTAAGCTTTTCGGAGCAACCCCTTTGCCGGCCCTAAGGTTTCTCTCCTTTCAGTAGCTCTCAGGGCTCCTGATGGGATTGGGTTCAGCTGGTGCCCTAAAGCTGGGACCTCCCTTGAGACTCAGTTGGAAGGACCCAGGCAGGGGGCTACAGGCTTCCCCCCTTCTCTCTATGTTTCCCTGCCATCTGTGTTGGGTGTCCCAGAGACTGGCTCAGGTTGCTTTCAAGGTGAGTCCTTCAAAATAGCCAACCCTGGGGCCCTTTTGCCGACCCTGAAATTCCCACTGCTGCCGTGGGCTCAGCACTCTGGGTTGGGGGGGATGGGTCCTGGGACCTTCCTTCTACCTGCCCCTTAGATCCAAGTGATCTAGGGTTTTGGTTTTTGGGGGGCCGTACCTTTTGATCCAGGTCCGGGAGGAGGGTTCCCTGGGTCTGTCCTGTTGTTCAGCTTGAATTTCGGTGTCCTAGGAGCTCTCAGTTTGCGATCAGTAAGGAAGGGTTTCTGAGCTCTGAACTTTTGCAGCTTCTAAGCCGCCATCTTGACTGGAAGTCGTAGCATAAGCTTTTACAAAAAATAAAATCTATCTGACTAAAAAATAAACTTAGACAAAATGCAAAAAATCTAAGTTGAACAATTCACAACAAAACTTTTCCTGTACTAAAATCCTATTGCTATTACAGAAAACAAAACTGTGTCTACATAGAACTTGAAACTGAGTTTTCTCCTAAGAACCCTATTATAACATTTTAAACTATTCACACATCTATTTTATATAGTCTTTACATATATACATGTATATTTACACAAATGTATGTTATATATATGCATACATATGTAGAGATTTGTAAAAACTTTTGCACTATGCCAACTATGGACAATCATACAAGATATACAGAAATATCTTTCAAAATATACAAAACTTGTTTAGCCATTCCCTGACTGATGGGCTTCCTTTAATTTTCCAGTTCTTTGCTGCAACAAAAAGAGCTGCTATTTTTGGACACAGACACAGACACACACACACACACACATATAGTCCTTTTCCTTTAATCTCTTTGTTACACAGATCTAGTAATGGCATTGCTGGGTAAAACTGTGGCCATAGTTCCAAATTGTTCTCTAGAATATTTGGACCACTTTACAACTTCATCAATGGTGCATTCATGCCTCTTTCCCCTTCACATTCCCCCGCAGCATTTGTCATTTTTTCTCTCTCATGTTAGCCAATTTAATGTATATGAAGTAAGACCTTAGAATTGTTTTAGTTCTCATTTTTTTAATCAATATTGATTTAGAAAATGTTTTTAAATAACTATTTTTTTTAGGTTTGATGTAAATTTATTTCAATTGCATAAACATCAAGTGCTCACTCTATCTATCCAAAGCACTGTGTTAATACCACAGACAAAAACAGAATAGTCTCTGTTCCTAAAGAAAGCCATGAGACACACAGAGAAGATAGAATATCTATTGTTGTTGTTGTTGTTGTTTTTTAATTTAAGTTAATTTATTTAGTCAATTTATAACCATATTTCTTGGTTACAAGAATCATATTTTTTCCTCAAATAACTATTGATAGTTTTGATTTCTTCTTCTGAAAACTGCCTGTTGATATCCTTTGTTCATTTATCACATGGAGAATGGTTCTTATTTTTATAAATTTTATTTAGTTCCCTATATAGTTGAGAAATATAATGATCAGAGAAAGTTGCCACAGATTTTTTTATATTACTTGGTCTATAGTAATTTGACTTTAGCAAAATGTAGTTTCCTGATTGTCTCTTTTAATTATGTCTCTTTTTTTCATTTTTGCTTTGTCTGAGAGCCTTTTTTTTTTATCTTAGCTGAAGCATAATGGATTCTGCTCCAGTTCTTTATTCAACTCAGTTTTCTATTTTTTTCTTCTTTTGATTTTTAAAATTTTGTTTTATTGTCTCTTGATGTCTCATGGTGTCATTAGCTTCCACTTGCCCAATTCTAATTTTTAAGAAATTATTTTCTTCAATGAGCTTTTGGACCTTTTTTTTACCACTTGGTCAAATTTTCCTTTTAAGAAGCTCTTTTCTTCAATGAACCTTTGTATTTCTTTTACCATTTGGCCATATTTGTTTTTTAAGGCATTATTTTCTTCATTATAGTCTGCCCCCCTTTTACCAAACTGTTAACTCTCTTTTTAGAACTTTCTTACATTATTTTAATTTCTTTTCCCAATTCTTTCTTTACCATTCTTAATCTCTTCTTTAGCTCCTCCAGGAATTCTTTTTTGGGCTTGTGTCAAATATATAAATTTGCATTTTTTTCTTTGAGACTTTGCACAAAACTGTTTTCATGTTGTTATTTTTTTCTCTGTTTGACCTTGATCTTCCTTGACATCATAGTAGATTTTTATAGCCAATTTTTTTGTTGTTGTTGTTGTCATTTGCTCATTTTTCTGGCCTATTTCTTGATGGGATGTCACTATCCCAAGCTGTAGGCTTTTTGTTCTGCTAGTTTTGGGGTTTTTCAGGGTTTTTTGTGCTTCCAAGGTGGTATGATCTTTGGAGAGGTCTGGGCACTGTTCTTCTAGTCTGAACTATGGTCTTTACCCAGAAAGGTCTCTTGATCCTCTATCGCCACATATACTAGTATTCCTCTGTGCCCTGGAACTGCAATGAAGGCCCCTTGCTCCCTTTTGAACAACTACAAGTGTTCCTCTTCACCCTGGAACTATAACCCAGAAGTGCATAAGGGAAGTGGTATTGCCAAATAATACCAAATCCTGTTCTCAGTGTCAGATTAGGGTCCCCTATAATCTCTTTCTGACAAGTTATCTAATTCCCTTATTGTTCCTGGACTCAGAGTTCTTAAAGTTACTAGTGCTCTTATTGATATATACAAGATTCCCCACTGGGGTTACTGCTGTGTGCAATCTGGGCTGGCCTATATCCCAGGGTTATAGACCTCTCCAGCCATCCTCCTAAATTTTCTTCATCTGGGAAAATGTCTTACTCTTATCTTTTATTTACTGTGACCATTCTGGCATTTAATTTGATGCATCATTTCAAAGTTGTTTGGAGAGAAATAGTGGGAGATGGGTTCTATAAGGATGATATTAGAAAATAAGTCTTTTTATATTAGTTTAGAGATAAGAAGCAGAGAAGCTGGCTTGAGAAAGAATTGGAGTTTCAAATAGCTGAAACAGTGTCAGTTTCAAGTATAATGGTTTTTCTGTGACAGTTACTCTCTCTGGGTGGGACAGTTGGTCTCTGTCATTTGACAGTCACTTTCTCTAAGGGAGTTGGGAGTTAGTCTCACTCTGCAGGTTTGGAGGAGGTAACATCTTCTCCTCTCTCATTATCTGAGGTAGAAGGAAAGGAGGGAAAGACCTGAGGGAGCTAAGTATTTTCCTTTCCCAACTTGGGAAACACTAGTGACTCTCTATTACTGTTTTCATAGATTGTTTCAACTCTGAGAAGACCAAAGAGATACCTGGTTTATGTTTTGGACTCTGAGTCTGTTAAGGCTTTAGAGTCCTAACTTGGTCCTTGCTAAGGCTCAGCCAGCTAGCCTTTGTTATTTTTATAACTCAGAATCAAAGTTAAGAAGTATAAGGATAAGAGTGTTAGTTTATTATAGAATAAGGAAATTTTGTGTTAGTCAGACCAGGAAGGATTAATGTAACCTGTGGACACAGGAGAAGCAGTTCCTTGGGGAACTAGGGAGTTTTATTTGTTGGAGTTAGAATTCCTTAGAGTTAGAAATCCTTTTTATCCTTATATATTTCAATAAATATTTTATAACAAGAGTCTCTTTAGCATCCTTGTACCTGACTCTGAAGAGAAGTACACTTTGAGCTTCACTTCACTGATATAAACTGAAGATACTTTGTAAGCAAAACAAGCAGAATATCTAAATCAGTTTATGTCATAATCAATTCATTGTTATATTATTTTTACAGTTTGCCTTTTTATTTTTACAGTTTCTACATCTCCTCTGCCATTTTGGATCCATTCACATCTTTTCCTTATGTTTGATCTTATTGGAAAGGACTTTTGTTTTCCCCATCTAATATAATGATAACCAATAATAATAATAATTAGAGATCTACTCATTGTTTTTAAACGTGTGTTATTTACCTTTCTTTAACATGGTAAATATATATATATTACATATATATTATATAACATTTTCTTAATATAGACATCTTTGCATTCCTGGTACATATCCATTGTGGTCCTAATGTAAAACCTTTGTGATATATTGTTGTAGCTTTTTTGCTAATATTTCATTTAACCCTTTTTTTAATCAATATGCATTAAGGAAATTGGTTTATTGTTTTGTTTATCTGTTTTGAATATTCATGTTTTAGGTAGCAAGGGAGGGTTTGTACCATAGAAAGTACATACCCTTTCTATGATATAATATAATTAATTGCTTTTTTCATTCATTAATTCTCCCCTTTTCATTTTTATATTGTTAATTTGATTTGGCTTTTTCTTCTTTTTAATCAAGTTAGTGAAGGGTTTTCTTTATTTTTTTAAAAAGCCCCTAATTTTATTTATTAATTCTATGTTATTTTTTAAACTTTGTTAATTTCTTCAACTTTCAGGATTCCTCTTTTGATATTTGATTAGTATTTAAAAAATTTTAATAGTTTTTTTAGTTGCAAATTTTTCTTCATTTTATATATAAAAGTTTATAAATAAAAATATTACCTTAAGGACTGCTTTGGGTATATCTTTATAATATTAGTAGATTGTCTCATTGTTGTCATTGTCTTTAATGAAATTATCTTGTTTCTATATGTTCTATAAGCCATCAGTTCTTTAACATTGAGTTTCTCAGTCTCCAGATAATTTCCTCTATTTTTTTCAAAAGATTGAATAATCATACCCTAAGTGAGAAAAACTGGTAGTTGAAGATTTAATAAATCTTTCTGTCTTGAAACAGCAATTCTAAAGGCTTGGGATAGACTGTTTTGGGTTTGACTGCTTTAGGGTAAGTGGGCACAGTAGGTTTGTGGTCAGTGGGCTTAGCAGCTTTGGATTCACTGGACCTTGTAACCTTAGAATCGGATTTGGTAACCTTGACTCCACTTTGTGGCCTTGAGATCAGAGCTGGTGACTTTGGTTTCAAACTTGGTGACCTGAGGGTCAGTAGGCCAGTATCCTTTGGTTCAGTGGACTTGGCAGATTCCAGGTCAGTGGGCTTAGTCACCTTAGAGACTGTGGTGTTGGCAATATTAGCATCAAGCTTAGTATTCTTGGGACCTGGATGTTTAGTGCTGGTTTTGAGGCTTGGACATCTGGTGGCAATTTTGGGGCTTGGACATCTGGCATTGGTCTTGGGCCTGAGGAGTTTGGACTTGGAAACCTTGGTTCTCAGAACCTTGATGGCCTCTGTTCATGCTCTGATGGCTTTGGAATTTTTGTCTTACATCTTAGACTTAACAAACTTTATACCATTGTCTGTATTAAAAAGCAACACACAGACCATAAACAGTTGGAGGGAGGGAAGAAAATAGAGAGAAAGGGTGGTGGTGGAATTGGAGGCTTCTCCAATAATCTCTAGGACTAAGGAATTTATTTCTTCAGTGACTCTATACAGAATATATGTGTACACACACACATACATTGTGGTCAGTAAAAGATATGTTTAATGTATTTTTTCATATGTTTGTTAAGGGTTTTTTTTCCTACTTTTATACATGGTCAATTTTTGTAGGTAGCTGAACAGCTGAGTAATATATGGCCTCCTTTCTAGTCTTATTCAATAATTAGCAAAGATCTCTCCTATTGTACTTTTCTAAATTTCTATTCAGATCTTTAAATTCTTTCTTGTTTACTTCTTGATTTAAATTTGGCCAGCTCTGAAAGGTTCCTCACTACTTTTTTCTATTGTCTCCCTGTAATTCATTTAGCTTTCCCTATTTTTAAATGCTTTGTTATTCGGCACATTGATATCAAGCACTGATATTAATTAATTGTCTGTGATACCAAAATAGAGTTTCTCTGTTTTTCTCTTTTCATTTTTATTGAGTGATCTTAGTCATGTCTTGTGGTCCCTTTTGTGACACTCTTTGGGACCCCATTTGAAGTTTTCTTGGTATAGATATTAGAATGGTTTGACATTTCTTTTTCCAATTCATTTTTAACAAAGGGAAAAACTAAGGCAAACAAGGTTATGTGGCTTGCCCAGGATCACACAGTAGGTATTTGAGGACAGATTTATGCTGAGGAAAATGAGTCTTTGCTCTATTCACTCTTTGCCCTATTTCTCTCTTTTAATTAAGTCTATTTTTGCTGTTGTCTGATAGTTAATTTTTACTACCTTTTTTTAGTTTATCTGAGGTATAATAAATTTTGTTTTAAACTCTTATTTTTAACTCTGTGTGTCTTCATATTTTGAATAAATTAAAAATATTTATATTTATATATTTCTTGTAAACAACAACAAATAAGGTCACATAGGATATATCTGAGGCCAAATTTGAACCCAGGATCTCCCATCTCTATGCCTGGCTCTCTATCAATGAGCCACCTCAATGTCCTTCACATCTAATCTTTATGATGGGTTCTTACCTTTTTTCCTTTCAATTCTTTTTTCATTATCCTTCTACAAGTTTAGTGTTTTGTTTTGTTTTTACTTATGACTAATTCCTTCCTGATTCTATCCTCCCTCTTATTCTCTACTCCCTTCTCCTTATTCCTTCTTGTTTCCTTGTTAAATGGAATGGGTTTCTACACCAAAATCTTTGTCTATTTGTGTGTTCTACCTTACTTCAATTGGTTCAGCTTAGAATGAGGTTCAGTGATGCCCATTGACTCCTAACCCCTTCTTTATCTGTATAGGTATCTACTTGCTGATCCTGCTTATGTGAGATAAGTTCCCCCTTTTCTTTCTTTCTTTGCCCCCTTTCCCTTCTCTTTCCTTTCTTCATCCAAACATAACAAAAACACCCATAGGTCTTCTGTTTTAATGCACTTCTTCAGTGATCT
This sequence comes from Monodelphis domestica, assembly GCF_027887165.1. Classification (NCBI taxonomy): domain Eukaryota; kingdom Metazoa; phylum Chordata; class Mammalia; order Didelphimorphia; family Didelphidae; genus Monodelphis; species Monodelphis domestica. Next base: position 266,404,992 of record NC_077232.1, on the reverse strand, counting down.
CTGATGATAAAGTTAAAGTTCTTAAGGCACCCATCTATAACTTAGCAAATGGTAAGACATTTGCTAAGCTATAGATGTCTTAAAGACAATCTAGGGGCAGGGAGCCAATTTTGGGACAGATTATCTTTTCTCTTAACGTTTATATTTTCATTAATATTGAAATTATAGAAGGAAAGAAAAGCCATACAGAAAAAAAAATGTCTACCTTATAAATAATCAATTGTAAATGAATTCTCTTGGTTTCGGAATCAGTTTACTTTAAAATGGCATATCTTAGGTATTAAATTATTAGGAATTGTCCCATTTCATCTTCATAAGTCCATCCATTTCCCCTCTATTAGTCCACTTCACTTTATCTTCATTTAAATAGAAACCAGATTAAAGCTAGCAACATGCACAACTTGAAAGTCTGATTTTCTTAATGCTTCACATTTACATAGCACATTAAGGTAAATGAAATACTTTATAACAACTCTGTGTCCTTTTTCATTATGAATTTCTTAAATGAATGTGTGAAAGGAAATTTCCTGAAACCACGAAGTTCCAGAGAAATTATAATGAACTTTTTGCAAAGAAAGATAAATCATTCCACAGATGAAATTAGGAATTGCTTATGGAGAAAGAGATCAAATGCCTGAAATAGTTTCAAATGGTTTAAATTAGAAAATACAAAATTGTCTTTAAACAACAAATCTAGTAAATAATTTGCTTTTTTTCCCTGTACATAAGGATAGTGTCTTGCCTTGAAATTACTTTGTATTTATTTAGGGTATAATAATATGTTTGTTTTCATTGATATTGATTATGATGGTTTCTGTTTTCATCATTTTTTTTTCATGAAAAATTTGTCTTGGTTTTTGTGGATTGCCTTGATTTTCGTTGGTGTGCCCACTTGACCTTGATGCTAATTTTGCAAACACAAAGGGCAACTGCATGTTCTCCTGCTCAGTGTGAGCAATACATGTATTGAAAAGCAAATAAATCCATTTATCCATACAGATAGCAAACGAAAATCAGATAAAGCATATGGAGGACAATATGTACCTGACAACATACAAAATGAATGATATAGTGCTACAGAATGAGATATCTCGTCTCAATCAAGTAGAAGTTCTCCCATAATATCTCTGCTGAGAAGAGAGACGTAATCAAGGTAACAACTCCTCTAGGTGTCAGTTTCTTTCCAAAGTCTTTCCAGATAGTGCCTTGGTAAGGCCAGATAAGGTCCTTATGGAGGGGGATTCCCCTTCCAAATAACATCCTCTCTCTCTCCTCCTCTCTGTCTTCCGTACACCAAGAAGAGTCTTCACAAAGGTAAATGCCATGTTAAATATTCATTTATTCTTTATATCAGTCTTTTGTATTCATTTTATATTCATTTCTTATTGTTTTTAGTACTAAACACTATATTTATTCTCTATAAAATGTGTTTTTGGTATGTATTTTGGAGTGTCTAGAACAAATTAATTGGATTTACATAGATTCATATGGAAATAATTGCCTTGGTTTTTGTTGGTTTCAGATTTCACCGATTGTTTTCCATGGGATTATTAAGGAAAATGGAGGTATTACTGTACTTATATATCTGTGTACTTATTTAAGTCCCAAAGTCCATTGGTATAGATTCTCACCAGTGGAGAACAATGCTACTCTTCTGCATGAGGAGCAAGGTGGAGTTTGGAAGAGCAAAAAAGAGGAGAATGTTGCTTTCTTCACAAATATGGACCAACTTTGAGTCTCTTCAGGTCTTTTCAATCTCCTTGGGCCCTACAGTCTCTTTGTTTGCTTCTATCTAATAGATTAAAAAGAGAAGATAGATAGTGCCAACCTCACTTCAGGTTGCTGAAGGAAAAGACCAGGAAGAAGCCGAGACTTGGCGATCTGCATTACGTCCATATCACCTATTTGCTAAAGTAGACCCTGGAGAATTTCCCCTTGTATGAGATCTGGAACTCTGTCTCTTAGTTGAATTAAGTTATCTGGGTACATGTTTTTCTATGTATATGTTCTCTGATTTACTTTTTTTTCCCTATTTACTTTGGATAAATGAATTCCTTTGATAATTGCTACTTTCTGTGCGATCATTGAGGAACTGGCATTTGGTGTAAAGTGAGCCAAGACTTGTATATGCAGCTTGGTGTCCTGCTCCCTCAATTAATGAAACAGCAATCAGAAGTTAGCTTGAACCTAAAAACCACATACCATAGGCTGATCAGAGAATCCTCTATCTCTAAAGAGAGCAAAATAGTCCAGTGTCTGGCCCCAACATTCAGCTTTCCCTCTTGGCAGAAATTAAAAAGTCCCTTGGAGAAGGGGTGAGTGGGAGAAGAGAGGTTAGAGATATTCATTCTACCTCCCTTTGAATTACACAATGGCACCACCATGCTAATGTGGGGGCCAACTATAGTTACACCTTTTTTTTTAAACCTTACCTTCTGGCTTAGAATCAATACCAAGTATTGGTTCCAAGGCAGAAATGTGGTAAGGGCTAGGCAATGGGGGTTAAATGATTTGCCCAGAGTCATATAGGCAAAATTTGAACCCAGGACTTCCTGTCTCTAGGGCTGGCTCTCAATCCACTAGACCACCAAGCTGCCCCTACACTTATTTTTTGTTCTATTCTTTGTCCTAGTAGAATATCATTTTTTTGAGGACAGGAGCAATAGGTTTCAGCTTACTTTTGTATTCCCAGTACTTAACACAACATCTGACATAAGGTAGGCATAAAATACTTATGCCTTTATAGGATTGTATAATTATATAACAATAGATAATTATATAAATAACATATAGTACTTACTGTCCATACATCTATCTATAATTGTGTATAGAGAGAGAAAGATGTAGATACCCTCTGTGGGAAATGGACTAAGCTCTGTCCCCCATGCAAGGCAGTCTGATGTTTCATTGAAAGGTATTAAAACTGCCCTCAAGATAGGCTCAGAGGATTCAGGTTCAGGCTGCTGACATCACTTCCTTGCCATCTGTGTACAAAGCAGCTTTGAAGAGCTCCCACAGCTTTTTTTTTGATGCTTGGCTGGATAGAAAATGGCAAATAACCCAGTTTTGCTCCCCTGAATGGATTCAGAGTTTGCTCAGTGCCTGTACTCCCTCTGTTGAATATCTTGCTCCTCCTATTAAGTAAATCTTTTGTTATGTACAGATGAAAAATCTGCCACATCTGAGCTACATTCTCAGCATCCTTTTCATTTATGTCCTCATTGTACTTAAGGATGCTGGGGAGATCAATTTGGCTGAGGCCCACGCTGTGGGGCTCTTTTTTCAGAGCTTGTGCTTTTGGTAAAGAGCTGCAGGTATGAGTCTCTGGCTCTCTTTGCTCTGCTCGTTTGATGGAAAGAACCCTTTTTCTTTTCCTTCTCTTTTAATTATTATTAAAATCCTACAGTTACTAGCTGAATGACCTTAATCTTGCTCATTTTGTTCCAGTATTGAACCAAACAACCAGGGGTCTATCCTGAGTCAAGCCCAGCCCAAAACACGTTCAAAGCCTACCAGTCTTATGTATGACACTAGAGTCCACATTAAGAGTTTTGTTGATCTCAAGCTTAAAGGTTTTCACAAGAGGAACTGTCTAGAACTCCGTGTCTAGAGAAGGGAGCAGACGTAGGACCTTCTCATGGCTGCGGCTACCTAAAAGAACTTCAGAGCCCCAAGAGTAACAGGAACAAGACTTTATTCAACAAGGAAACAGAGCTGCTTGGAAGAAGTAAAGAAGAATCTTATGTGTCATTCTTTAGATTTCTGTAAATTCTCCCACCTTTCTCAAGATACTGTATGCTTTGGTGAGTAAATTGATCCCAGGTTTTGGTTGGATTCTGATGTTTTGATTATTCCTGGTTTTGCCTTCTAGTTAGTTTTACATCATGATTTTTATTCATTTTATCTTTTAGTTTGGTAAATTAATGCATTATTTTAAATACTTTGTATAAATGGGAAACATAATGGTGAGGCACTGGAACCATATTTGTGGATGCACACATATTTCTCACACTTCAGTTTTCTTCAAGGATGTGAGAAGGGGGACTGGACACAACCCCTGTGGCCATGCCCGGGCCTCACTTTTGGAAAGCCCAAACCAACATAGTGAATACAGGTTGGGTGAAGGAGCCAACTCCAAAAGAGGACAAAGGTGCTGGGTTCCACACTGGACATCATACCCATTATACTCATTTCCTGAACTCGTATATATACCCCAAACAGCCCTTTATTCCTGACAGAGCTGTTCCCCCCAACCTCCCTTGGTTGCCACATAGCTGAGAATGACAGGTTGAGTGAAACAGATGGTTTGGTTTAGTTTCCCACACAGTTCGTTTGTTTGGGGGTGGGAGAGCATGGGCTCTGTGATCTTGGGCTTGACTTTCCCACATTTCTCCATGAGATGAGGAGAATGGAGGTGGTTTGGTTAATCTTTTGATGCCCAAATATGTGCTAAATCCAGTGCATAATTCTGCCACCGTGGCATTAATCTTTGGAATTCAGGCTTGAATCTTGAGATTTTAAGGGGAAAGATCCACAGCCAAGAGGAGTCATGGAGGTAGGAAGTAATAGAGATATATTTTTTCCTCATTAGAGAAAAAAAAGTTAACTTTTTTAAGGCTCCATTCTTCCTCACTTGTCTTTTATGGATACCTTTTATAAAATAGTCTAGAAAAAGCAATGTGTTCTTGTACCTAAAATTTTACTACTTAATATAGCGATGTACCATGTACCGTTTATTTATATCTGTACTTCTTTCCTTCCTACAGGTATTTCCATCAAGGGAAGGCTAGTTTGATATTTGTATCCCCATGATTTAACAGGAGGGTTCAGCAGGTTGCACTGTTTACAAATGGCTCTTTTTTCTCAGTGAAATTTCAAGTATTTATTTTAAAAATCTCATCACTATTTTTGTTCTTTTTTTATGGGATCATCAGTCCCTGCTACTTGTGGAAAGAGGGAGTTGCCTGTACACAGAGTTTTCTGTGCTTAAAAACTGTTTGGTTTGCTTTTTTTTTTAATAAATGTAATTAAGCTAAAAGATGTGCACAAACAGTGGTGCTGGGCTTCTTTGCCCAAAAAGCAATGGAAGCCTGTGTTTCAGTGTGCCATAGGACAGCAGAATCCCAGGAGAAAGTTTTTGCAATATATGCTCTTATATTTAAAAGCCTTGTAGGTTCCTTCCTCAATGCTGGGAGAGCCAGTTTTGCAATGAGTCAGCTTCCCACAGGCTCCCACAGCTTACCAGCCTGAGACTTTCAATTTTTTTTTTCTTGTATACAGCACTGTCTATAGTGTCTTCCCACTTTCTAAAACTGCTCTTCCCGGATGGCCTTGGTCTAGAAGTGGTTTGTGCTGCCTGGTTTTGAGGTGGGTTAAGAATAGCAAGAACAAGAACATTATTATTTTTTTAACCCTCATCTTCAAAAATACCACATTTTCTCAGCGTTTATTATTTTGTTGTCAAAATGGTAATTCTCAGGAAAACTTCAGGATTTTGAAGAATTAATTTTGAGCTAATAATTATGAGATTTTCATCCTAGTCTTATTTGGGAGTGTCTTTTCATGTCTTCACCTCTGTGGATCTATTTATTCATCAGTAAAATGGAACAATAGAACTAGAAGAAATCTAAGGTTCTATTGTCTTCTAATAGTTTTCTATTGGTAGATAAATGAAGGACAAGAAATAGACTTGGTTCAGTCAATTCATCAATTGTTAAGTATTTATAAAACAGATTAGTTGTTTATTTTATTTTGTTTTTTAAACCCTTACTTTCCACCTTAGAATCAATACTATGTATTGGTAAGGGCTAGGCAACAGTTAACATGCTTAGGACTATACAACTGGAAGTGTCTGAGGCCAAATTTGAACCCAGAACCTCCCATCTCTAGGCCTGGTTCTCAATCCACTGTGTCACCTAGCTGACCCTCATTTATTTTTAGCATTAAAAAAAATTTCATTCCAAATTCTCTCCCTCTCTCTAGTCCCTTGCCTCCCCATTGAGAAGACAAACAATATGATATTTAATATATTGCATATGAGCACATGAATTGTTAAGTATTTATTTAGTACATACTATGTGCTAGGGACTTGTGATCACACAAAAATATGACTGCAATATCCAATAAAATACTTTTAACCAAGAAAAGATTCCCTAGTAGTACACTCTGATTTCATCAAGGTGACTAACCTTGATGCTGCAGGAATGTCCCATTTCAATAACACTTTGCTAACTCTTTATTATTTATTGTATTCTAGACACTAGGCTAAATATTGGGAACACAAGTTTACAAAAATGGTCCCTGCCCTCAAATAGCTTACATTCTAAAGGGGGGAGACAACATGGATTTAAATGAGGTACAGATGAGATTCAAAGGTTAGAGAACCTTTGAAGAGAAGGTACTAGTTGCTAGAGAGACCAAGGAAGGCTCCTTCCTGTATTTGAGCTAAATCTTAAAGGAAGTCAATAGGTTTCTAAATCAAAGATTCTGAGGCAGAGAGAAGGAGATGGAATGTTCTGTGCTGTAAGCAATGAGAACGGCTCATTTGTAGTGTGTGTGGAAGGCAATAAAGAGTAAGGCTAGCTTAAAATGCCAAAGGACTTCATATTATATACTTGAGGTATTGGGAGTCATTGGGATAGACAGGTAGGTTAACGAGGGGTGTTACATGGCAGACATGCTTAAGGAGAATCACTCTGGTGGTTGCAAGAAGAGTAAATTGGAACTAGAAGACAGGGAGACAATAAGATGACTGCAATAATCTAGACAAGAAATGATGAGGGCTTGAACTATGGTGGTAGTTGTGTGAGTGGAGAGAAGGGGATGTACATAAGTGATGCTGGGAAGGTAGAATGACAAATTTTGGCAACTTACTGGATATGCAGGATATGGAAGAGTGAGGAGCTGAGGGTGACACTGAAGTTACAGACTTCCTGGGAAGATGGAGGTTCCATCAATAGGAGCAGGAAGGTCAGATGACAGGGAAGGGAAGATAATGAATTCTGTTTTAAACATAATGAATTTGAGATGGGATAGTCAGTTTAAAATGTCCATTAAGAGGTTGATATTGGGGGACTTTCTCAAGAGAGACTAGGGTTGGGGCTGGTCGGGAAGTAGCAATGGGGAGCCAAGAGTATTCTGACTCACACACCAGAACCAGTGAGATTTAGGAGCACTGGATTTTGCCTATGGTGTTCCTGAGACTTTTAATTTTAAGGTTCCTTTTAGGAGATGATTAATGGTTTCTTTTTATTTGAATTTTTGTCCTCTGCTTCAAATAGATCTAGGAAATGTTCATTTCTGAAATGGTTTTTCCTTGTATTTCTTGATCTGGTCTAATTATTTGGTCTGGTACAAATTTCAGGTTTTTGCTTGAGTAATGAGGGAAGTCATGCCACCTCCTAGCCCCTAGCCAAAGTACTAGAAATACATTTTTTTCTAATATAAAAAGTAACTGCTAACAGATGCTTAGTATGCTAGGTATTCATACAATGAATGCTTTTTGTTTTTGTTTCTTTGTTAGCTGTAATTTGGTGCATATATTTCTCTAGATCACAAAAATTTATTGGTGACTAGTAGGAAAATGGATAATTTTCAAAGATGAGGCAATATCTTGAGTTATAGCCACCTTATTTAACAAGAATTTATGGTAAAATTCATGGAGATGTAGAGGTTAACGGTGCTGTGGAGTCTAGCAATGTTAAATTCATCCTGGCACATTTTCTTAATTCACTCACTTGGTATAATTTCTTAAACATTTGAAATTTATGTCAAGAGCTAAATCAGATTTTTTATCATGTCTTAAGAATTTTTCCTGAAATCATAATATAAATTTCTTATAAATATTAGGAGTTGTATAGCTTAAACTTGGGCAATTCAGCTGAAAATATTTCTAATAGTCATCACAGTTAAATGATTTAAACTTAATTGTTTTGTTTCTGATGACAAATAATTTTTTAGAAGGAACACTGTATGTCTTTTGGTATCTAAACTAGACATGAAGAAAAAAACAATTTCCTTACAAGTTGCTTGCAACTTGATTTTCCCACATCACCCAATAATAAGCAAATAATTTCATGAGGATAACAAAGGCTTTTTTTTCCCCCTTAATGCATACTTCTTGGCTTTGATTGATTTTAGTTTGGTGTTACAAACTGACATATATGGAGGAGGAGGGGGGAAGAAAAGAGGATTTCTTGAGAAAACTATACAGAATTGGGAGTATATAGGGGATAGAAAATGATTGTCTGTGGTGCAAAGTAAGAGAGTGGAAGATCTAAGAAAGGAAAAGTGGACATGGGGACATACTTTTTGAAGTAGAAGAAACAAAATGATGGGGTAGGAAAATGGAAGTGAAGGTGCAAAAGTGAATCTTGAACTGTGACAGGAGGGAGGGAAGGTAAAGGAATGTCATAAAGAGGTAAAGGAAAAGAAGGATAACTGAACTTGGAACATAGAAATAAATGTGAGTGGAGCAGCTAGGTGACTCAGTGGATAGAGAGCCAGGCCTGGAGATGGAAGGTCCTCAGTTCAAATCTCCTCAAATACTTCCTAGCTGTGTGACTCTGGGCTTAACCCCCATTGCCTAGCCCTTACCTTTTTTTTTTTGCCTTGGAACCAATACTTAGTATTGATTCTAAGCCAGAAGATAAGGTTATTTTAAAAAGAAAAAGAATAGGGTATGAGATGCCTGGATCATATGACCAAAAAGAGACGCTTCTAATTGTCTTGACCTAAAACCTGTCCAAAATAGGCTTATCTCCTTTATTTCTACATTCATTAGATATGATGCAATTTTGGCTGTCTTCATGGTTTAAGACACCAAGATCCCTGCGAAGAAACAAACTCATTACCTAATATCTAATCCCTCATTTGATAACTTAGCCCCCTCTCCTCACCAACTACTACACTCTGGCAGAACTATGGGCTTGCAACAGAACTCAATTGTAACTCCCTCCTTTATGCCGCACAGAAGCTTGCTCTGAATAGAAGTTATATAATAATACTCAGCCAGAGAAATGAAGAACAGAGGGAACTGAGGCAGGATACCAGTGTGTGTGGGGGAGAGTGGGGGGACACCCTACGAGATCCGAATGAAAGAAGACTGGCTCTCAGCTGGACCCAATTATGGTTGGGTGATTAGCTAAAGAGATAGAAATCACAGAGACTGTGGCTGTGGAAATGTGAATTCCAAAGTGTGGTAGGAGATTGAGACAACTTTGTAGTTCCCCTAGGGTGACTGCCAATGAATGAGGAGTCAAAAGGTGAGTCATAGAGAAGTATAAAGAAAAAATATTGAAATGACTAAATACCTCAGGAGGAAGAAAACTCAATCTAGCATGAGCAGATAAACCAACAGGAAGAAAAGGAAATAGACTTTCTGATCAGATTAGAGTTCAGATAGCTGTGAGTAAATATTATAAGTCAAAAGAAAATGAATCAATAACTTATGAGGCAGAGTATCAGTGGATTCCCAAAAGGACATGGAACTATGGTAATAGTTTACTGAGTGATTTAAAAGGAAAATGAGAATTGCCAGAGCAGAATTTATAAGCACATTAGAAATAACTAGTATAATAACTTGAATCCATGGTGGAAAACCTCACTAAAGAAATAAGAGAGAACAATGGATTGGGAATGAGAATGCACAGAAGTGAAGGAACATATTGTAAAAATTAAATTAGTCTCTAGTAATAAAAGTATTATATTTTGTGAGGTTTATTAAAGATTATTAGAAATCAAAGAATAAAGAAAATACAAAATAATAAACCGTGCCTAGGGCTGATTAGCCCATTCATAGCCTACTTACTACATGTTGCAATCTCCGTGTCAAGGAAGAGACTCTTGGGAGGCAGAGAACCATTAAATACTAAATTGTGATCTTGTCCAGGTGAAGACTCAGATGAGATAATAGGGAATTCTGGGAAGTACCAAGGACTTCTGGGGATTGAAGTCTAGGGTTCAAATCCCCATTTTTGCATATCCCCCTGTGATCATATTGGGAAACCAGTTTCCCCAAAAGGATCATGGAAACATAATGAACTTAAAGATTGCAATAATTTGTGGGCAAAAGGAAAAGAGAACAAAACCAATGATTGCTAGGTGCACTGACAAAAAGCCATTTAGGGGGCAGTCCCTTTTGGCATAAGAGTATACATACAAAATAAATGTTCAATCAACCTTCAGTTCAATCAACTGCACCCCAAGTTCATTCTTTTTTTTTAAACCCTTACCTTCTGTCTTGGTGTATTGGCTCCAAGGCAGAAGAGTGGTAAGGGCTAGGCAATGGAGGTTAAATGACTTGCCCAGGGTCACACAGCTGGGCAGTATCTGAGGCCAGATTTGAACCAGGACCTCCCATCTCTAGGCCTGACTCTCAATCTATTGAGCCATCCAACTGCCCCCCAAGTTCATTCTTGATCTACCCTTGCACAGCTTGTGGTCTGTGGAGGCATCTTCATTGTGTCTTCTCCAAACAGTTCAGTTTCTGGATTCAGAGAGGTATCATGTTTCTTAACCTAAATTACTCTCAAAGAAATTTAAACTTTGCAATTTAAAATAATAATAATTTTACATTTTTACATACCCCCCATGAAGAAACACAGGAATCACTTAGGGTTGCATGGCTGAGTTATGAGGTATATGAATCAATTGGCAAAGAAAATTAAAAAAACATCAGAAAAATCCAAATAAAAAAGATAATTTCTGGATGAAATATAGACTATCAAAGTCTTATGTGTAAAAATTCCAAGTAAAGGAAAAATAAATCTATAACAGGTCCTTGAATCAGGGACCAATTAAAATGATTTAAATAATTAAGCATTTACCCAGTCAGTAGCCAGGACTACAGAAAGTTGACACATTATGAAAGACAGAATAGGGAATATATTATAGGAGCCAGGTAGGAGCCAAATTTGAGATACTTGTCTGTAAGTATTTTCACTAAGAGTGTGGATACAAGGAAGGCCTACATCTTAATGCATGTTAAACATCGCAACCTCGATTCTCACACTAGGTTCAAGTCCTTTGTATTGACTTAGAAGTGCATCAATCCTACCTGGATTGGTTTCTTCTTTTTTAACCTGTGTGCTCTTTTGGAACAATTCTGGTTTAGCTTTATGCCTCTTTGGCCCTGTGTAATGGCTCTTTTGTATATCTTGTCCTGGAATCAGACAGAATCATTAAGCAAAGTCCCATAATTTTTAAAAAATAATTAGTGGCATCATTTTTACAGTCTCAAGCTTTAGGGGCATGCATTGACATTATAGCAAATGTATTTTAAATTTGTATTGCTGCTAAATCAAAAAAGTTAAAGAAAATCTCAATACTGGTGACACATGCTTCAAATATAAAAAGGAGAGAACAAATAAAAAACCTGAAATATGTAAAGGTTAAAATTATGGTTGAGACTGAATGTAATAATTATATTTGGTCACTAAGGATTTTATTTATAAAATCCTAATGAAACACCCAAACTCAATTGGAAATTTTATGGTGATTTAATTGATATAGTGGATTAAGAAGAAGGAAGAAGAAAAGGGCTAGTACCAGGCAGGAAGATTAGGAGATCTAGAAAGTAAGGTTTTGAGTGTGAAGGAGGAAAGAATCAGCCTGGCCTCCAAAGGGGCTCAGCTAAGAGGCCCAAACCTGAATCAGCTCAAGGGCAAAACTCACCACCAACACTCCAAGATGTTAAAACACCTAGCACACTCTCAACCACTCTCCAGGGAAAGAGGAAGAGACAGGACATGACATGCCTTATATAGATGGTTTTACATCACTTTCCTGCATCTCATCTGTACCAATGATAGCTTAGCTTGACTTAGGACAGCCCAAGGGTCTGTTAGCTATTTCTGCACATGTCTGTTGAAGGCCATCTCCTCAGATAATTAAATCTTGAGTATGGTGCAGGCATCCTGACCTTGTTAAACTGAATAGGGTGGAGAAATGTGGACTTCCCAAGACCTGATTCTGTTATTCCAAGTGTCTCTTTTGTTATTGATCAGGAAATAGCTAAATCAAATCTTCTAAAGAATGGTCTGATTAGGGTGGAATAGTTTTAAAATTTACAAATAGTATATTGCACATGTAAGAAAAATATAATAATAAAAGATTTTTTTAAATCTTATAATCATTGACACACTGTCAGCTAAGGAAATGTATAATACAAGGTTTTCTCACCAAAATGAGATCCATTTCCTCTTCATATCTGACCATGATCCACTGTGAGTACAAGCAAATGAATTTCAGAAGGTAACAAGTTTGAACAGTAGTTCAAAATCCCCAAAATTGTCAATATCCCAATTAATTACAATAGCAAACAAACCCACTATCATATTTTACATAAGTTGTTGTATGACATTTAAAGAAAAATGGATACTTGTCACAAGTTTTTTAGGTGTAGCAATGTTTCAACCTTTGCAAACATATTATAAACAAAGTAAAACTTATTTGGGTCTAGAACATCATTGAGAAATCTAGATTTCATTAACAAATATGATAGAGGAGTCTAGGAAAAAAAAAACCCCAAACTCTACTGTTGATGTTGGGTAAAGTGAGCTGAAGAATTATAAATGAGAGATGCTCCTCTTTTTGGAGTCATCCAGAGGGGTACAATGCCCTGGGATTAACTTCCCAGCTCCTTTGTTATGAGACTGTGATGTCCCATCCATTCACATTTTTATAAATGTGGGAGGTGGGGATTATAATTGTATTTCACTTCAGCTACTAAAATGGACCTTATCTCATGTTAGAAACAGGAAAAATGACCAGAGTTGTTGGAAAAAAATCTAAAAATCATGTCTAAAGACCCCTTAAAATCAATTTGAGATATTTAGCTAAAACTTATTAAATTTTCCAAAAGTTGTTATACAATTGTAACCAGTTTTTATGAAGTCTATCCATCCTTTAGGTGACAATTTACAAATTCAAAACTGTAAAAGGGCTGTTTTTATATAGGCTTATTCAATAATATTTGTTCAGTATGGTTATAGGGGAAAAGCAACAGAATATAACAGTAGTTAAAACCCAGTATATTAAAATGATTCAGTGTAACAGTATAGTATTGAATACATTAATATATGAACTTAAAACCAACAAAATTAAATCTTAAAGAAAACAATCAGCAAAATGCAATAAAATACAGAGGTTTTTATAAAACATTGGAGTCTGAAAAGTCTTAAAAATATAACCTCCAGTCTCTTTAAAGTTCATTGGTTTTGTTTGTTTGTTTGTTTTTATCCATTTAGATGCCTATTGTCAGAAGGCAGAAGACCGGTAAGGGGTAGGCAATGGGATTCAAGTGACTTGCCCAGGGTCACACAGCTAGGAAGTATCTGAGATCATATCAGAACCCAGGAACTCCCGTCTCTAGGCCTGGCTCTCAATCCACTGAGCCACTGAGCTGCTCCCCCATAGTAAGGGTGGGTTTTGGAATCTCAAATTGGGCCAAAGAGTTGCAGGGAGATGAATTTCTCCCCTGATTCTCAGGTGAGATAAGTAACAGAATCAATGCACTCAAAAGATATCCTTTAAAATAAGCCTTGCTTATAACTTCCTGTTTGGAAAAGTCTCTTCCTTCTCCTCCTCCCCTGTGGTCCCTGTATCCTAAGGAAGAACACACCTGTTTTTACTAGCTGGTGTTTGTAAATCCTGAAGAAACTGGGACAGCTACCACCAGGCTGGGTCCTGGGTTTGGGCCTGAGGTGATGAGCTATCTGGGTTGGAGGCCAGAGTTGCTGGGGCCAGGGCTGGGGCTGGGGCCAGGGCCAGGAGAGCGATCTGGGTTAAGCAGGTCCAGATTGCTGGAGCACAGAAGCAGGAAGCAGGAGCCGGGCGGGCAGGGTTGGGACCAGGTGAGCGATCTTGGTCAAGAAGGTCGGGAGGAACTCAAGAATCAGCTTTGCTGAAAAGCCTTGGCAGGAAGAACGTGGCTTAAAAGCATTATCTAGGCTATCACATTAAAAAAAAAATTGAGAAGTTCTCATCCTTTCGTGGTTGCCATTAACTGTAAAAATTAAATTAGTCTCTAGTAATAAAATATTATATTTTGTGAGGTTTATTAAAGATTATTAGAAATCAAGGATACAAGTTAATACACCACATGCCTAGGGCTGATTAGCCCATTCACAGCCTACTTACTACATGTTGCAATGTCCGAGTAGAGGAAGAGACTCTTGGGAGGCAGAGAGCCCATTAAATACTAAATTGTGATCTCGTCCAGGTGGAGACTCAGTTGAGATAATAGAGAATCCTGGGAAGTACCAAGGACTTCTGGGGATTGAAGTCTGGGGTTAAAATATCCATTTTTACAATATGGAAGAAGAGAAGCAAAAGTCAATAATATTAAAATAAAGCATGCTCTCCGTGGAAATAAAACAAATTGTTCCTGACTCCTGAAGACAGGGTACATAGAGACAGTTCAGAATTATAGTTCTCCCAAACGTAAAAAAGACAAAAACCTGAAGACCATAATGCAAGAAATAATACTAGAGAACTTCTCAACAAAGAAAGCAAAGAATATATCATCATCATCTCCAGGAAAACATGCAGCAAATCATAGGGATTTAAGAAACAATGAACAAAATGATTTAAAAACACCAGGAAAGAACTATACAAGGTAATGAACAGTGAAATAAGTAGACCAGGAGAACATTATACTTAGTCATAAACCAATACTGGAAGACTAAACAGAGACTTACCTCCAGAAAGTGAACAAAAAGATAAAACATAAAAGACTTTATTTATATGAACATGTTGACTACCTTGACTATAGGTTTGTGAGGGCTTGGGACACAAGTGGACAGGATCCATTATGTAGATATGAAGGAAAGTAAGTTAAATATATAGGGGATCTGTGGTTTCATTTTTGTAATATCTTCTTTTTCTTTATATATGAAAATGCTTGCTTTGTTTGGATTTGTAAACATTTGGAATAATAATGAAATTAAAAATTTTTTAAAACAGGAATTAAATAGAACAATTCAAATAACAATTAAAAAATTCTGAAAGTGACAAGGAGAAAGACTTTCAAATATAAAGGAAATTTGAATAAAACAAGACTATTTTTGCCCACAAAAACTGCAAGAGGAAGAAGAATGTTGTGTTATAAACAAAGGTTCTACAATGTAGTCCAAAATAAAATAACACACCCTTTGAATCTGAACCTAACCATTTATGAAAAGTCATTTAATAAACATTTATTTAAGTGTCTACTTACTCTGTGCTAAAGATTATGCTAAGCATAATAAGAAACCAAGAGAAAGGAGACCATTGGTGTTGGGAACAGCTGGTGCAAAGGCCTGGTGTGAGGGGGATGGTGTGCTTGAGTTTGAGGAATAGCAAACAAGCCAGTGTCACTGGATGCAGAGTATATGAGGACAAAAATTATAAGGTGTAAGAAAATTGAAAAGGTAGTAGGGGAAAGTTAAAAAGGGCTTTGAAGGGCCAATAGAGGATCTTTTATTGTTGTTGTTGTTGTTGTTAATAAAGATGTTTTATTTAGCCAATTAAGCATAATAACAATATTCTACTTAAGTTTTCTGAAGTTATATGTTCCAATTTGTCTCCCTTCTTCCCTTCCCTCTCCCTTTCCTGAGCTGGCAAGCAATTCAATCTGAGTTATATATGTATTATCATGCAAAAATAGATTTCATATTGTTCATTTTTGTAAGAGAATAAAGAGAATATAAAACCAAAACCCCCAAATAAAAGCCCAAATAAACTAAAGTGGAAAATTATATGCTTTGATTTGTACATCTGACTCCAATAGTTCTCATAGGTCTTTCCAGCTTTTTCTGAAATCATTCTGTTTATCATTTAGAAGATCTTATATTTTATCTTGGAGGTTATTGAGAACAGCTGAAATTTACTGAAGAGAGGAGTGACATGGTCAAGTCTGAACTTTTGGAAGATTACTTTGACAGCTGAGTGGTGGATAGACTGGACTAGAGGGAGAAATCCATTGTAAAAGTCCAAACACTAGGCGATGAGAGCCTGCAACCATGGTAGAGGCAGGGTCAGAGGACAAAAGGCGTGTCTGAAAGTGAAGGTAAAATTGAGGAGTCTAGGTGACAGATTGGACATGAGGAGAAGGGGGAAAGAGTCAAGAATGACCCCTAGAATGTGAGCCTCAAGTTTTGGGAGAGTAGTGGTACTCTTAAAAGTAATAGGGAAGTTAGTAAGTGGTGAGGGTTTGGGGGAAATGATGACAAATTAAATTATGGCCATGCTGAATCTAAGATGTCTATAGGATATCTAATTCAAGCTGTCTAATAAGAAGTTAAAGATGTGAGCCTGAGGTCAACAGAGAGCTTAAGGAGAGATAAGTAGATTAGAGAATCATCAGCATAGAGATGATTGAATCATATGAACTGATGAGATCACCAAACAATATAGTATGGAAGAAGAAGATAAGAGAGAGGGCCCAGGACAGCCCCATGTAATATCCATGGTTAGTAGATATAACCTGAATGAAGGACTAGTAAAGAAGCCTGAGAAGGAATTTTCAGATAGGTAGAAGAACCAATAAAAGATAATGTCTTGAAATCTTAGAAGAGTATATCAAGGAGAAGCAGTTGAACAACAGTGCAAAAAGCTGGCAGACCTCTCAGGAAGGATAGAGAAGAAGTCATTAAATCTGAAGAATCGTTAGTAACTTAGAGAGAGTAGTTTCAGTTGAATGATGAGATCAGAAGACAGAATTTCCTATCTTGCCTTCACTTAACTTTTATAAAGTGATTTTTTTTACTGATTTATCTTCATAAGTTAGAAGTCTTCCATTACTAGTTTATGCATGAACCAGAAATAGAATGGGCAAATTGGTAATGCAAACTTCTCCCACACAGAGCTAGAAATATTCTTTAATTTTGTTCTGAGTAGACCACCCAGGGAGAGTAAGCCAGTAGTTTCATTCTTGGTCCCTCTTCCAGGAAGACACAAGTCAAGGATATAATTAACATCAAAGAAGATAGGGTTGCCTTATTTTTTTCAGGACACCAATATCTTTCTTTTAGACCAGCATTTAAAGTCAATTATTTCTGGAGAGGCCACCAACTACATTCATTCTTGGTCATTATTATGCTTCCTGGAGAATTCAAGAGTGAACCAATTATGAAAGAACATAAAGCAAGGTAAAGAGAAAATGTCTTAAAACTGCCCTTATATATACTCATTTCCTTATCTATAGCTATATGAGTAAATCGAAGTCAATTGAAAATGTGAACCAAGGGGTGGGAAACAATTTGGATCTAATAATTTTGGAAAATGTGTATCAAAATTTTTTATCACATGTAATTGGGAAAATAAAATATCTTTGAATTTAAATCAGTTAATTAATTTTTTAAAAAGAAAAAGAAAATGTGAACCAAACTACTAAATAATAGCTGTTTTAAAAATAGAATTAAAATGAGATAAACATGGCAAATACTTGATAGACTTAAAATTTGCTAAAACACATATGCCTTTTCTGTTCAATTAAAAAAATTTATTGAACGTTTGCTTTGTACAAAGCAATGTGCTTCAACTTTGCCACAAGGAGAAAAGGAAAGGGCATTTACAGAATGTTATTATTATTTGTCATCAATAAAAAGAAAGTATTATTTTATGAGAAATTAAAGAGATTTTTAACAAAGTTGATGATGCCAAAGATTCTTACCAAGCCTAGCTCACTTGACAGACAACAAAGGAATGACGAAGTTTATTAGGTGAAACAAAGATGTGACAGATCCAAAGAAAAACACCAGTTTGCTACTCCATCTAGTCCAATACCATACCAGGAAATAGTTCAAAGCCTGTGGCCATCTCAACTGGGGAGAGTGTGCTAAGGACAACATTAGCACTAGGTCAGTTACACCAGAAGAAGGGAAAGGAACAGCTTGAAATCCTGGCCTAAGAAGCAGTGGAAAAACAGGTGAAGTCTTGCTACCACCCACTTGCTACAGAAGGTAGGGCTTAAGTCAAGTCAAGCCAATAACAATTTTTGAAGCATTTACAGTGGGCCAGACACTGAGTTAAGTACCAGAGATGCAAGAAAGACAAAAATTTGTCCCTGCTGTCAAGGAGCTCACAGTCTAATGGGGGGAGAAAATATGCCAACAAATTCAGGTATCCCTTCCACATCAAGACTTTTCCCATTGGAGTTTTGATATATTGCGAGTCAGCATAAGACACTAAATGGTAATTTTGGGAAAGATGGATTTAAAGCATTCCAACCATATTCTAGTGTAATCTTGGAAACAAAATCACAGAAGGCAAGTTAAACATAGAAACAGCTCTATTCCTCATCACCTCTTCACTCTTGGATCACATCACTAAGGGTCACATCAAAAAACAAATTAGAAGAGCAATGAAGACATTAAGTTTCTGATTTATCTATAGAAGAAGAATTCACGGCAGTGGTGGATCAAAAGAAGGATTAAAGACTTTTATAGAAAATAAAATGGACTGTTCTGAGTACATGAAATGTGAAAGGTTTTTCACAAATCCAATGTAGTTAAAATGTGAAACAAACAAAAAAAAACCCTCTTACAATATATTAGTCTGAGTAAGAGTCATTTCCCAATTGATAAACTGTCAACAAACATGAATAGGCTGTTTTAAAGAAAGATAAGTGCTTTTGGGTTTAATAATGATAGAAACAAAAATTGAAACAAGTCTGAATTTTTGTAGCTCACATTCATCAAATTGGCAAAGTTTACAAAAAAAGGAAAATGACAAATGCTAGAAGGGTCTATGGGAAAACAGGTGCATTAATAACTCTGCTGCAAAGATATGTCTCCAAAGTTATTAAACTATGTATATAACTTTGATTCAATAGTACTACTAGCAATACTATGGGCAGCTATGTTTGGTCCCAGTTATTAAACTGAGGGGTTGGCCAGCAACTGGGGAATGGCTGAACAAATAATGATACATAATGTAATGGAATAATATTGTATAGTAAAACAATGATGAAATTAATAGGCAGAACAAGAACCTGGAAATTTTCCTGATGAATTTATGTAGAAGCAAGTGAATAAAATCAAGAGAACTGTTTACACAATAACAACAACTTACTAAAAAAAAACTTGGAGACATTTGAAAGCTTGGCAAGACCAAGTCTAGTTCTAGAGGACTGATGATGTAGCATGTTATTTAGTCTCTTGAGAAAGAGGTAATGGATTCATGATGTAGAATAGATACATCTCTTCCCACCAGGTGGTCTTTTATTTTGCTTGACAAGGGGTTCTCCCCCCCCCCTTTTTTAATGGCGTGGCAATAGGGATATATGATAGCAAAAGAAATAAAAGAGTAATTGAGGCATTTTATATATATATATATATATACATATATATATATATATATATATATTTAAAACACAAGGAAGGCTGTAGAGAAGCTTAGACAAGAAGTTCGAGTTCTGAAAACTCTAGGTGGAGGGGGCAGCTGGGTAGCTCAGTGGATTGAGAGCCAGGCCTAGAGATGGAGGTCCTAGGTTCAAATCTGACCTCAGCCATGTCCCAGCTGTGTGACCCTGGGCAAGTCACTTGACCCCCATTGCCTAGCCCTTACCACTCTTCTGCCTTGGAACCAATGCACAGTATTGATTCCAAGACAGAAGGTAAGGGTTTAAGCAAACAAACCAACAAACAAAAAATTCTAGGTGGAATTAAATATATACTTAAAATAGAAAAACAAATTGTTCATAATAAAGATCTACAGTTTTGGGTGCAATCCCATTTTTTGGTTCTACTATGAATATGAAAATATCTATTTTATTTGGTTTGTTCAGAATAAAAATGAGGAATTTTTAAAAGATGTGGAAAGTATTAATTTATTCATAAAGGGGTGGGGATCAGTAAATTAAAAAAGCAGAATTGGAAAAAATATTATTTACAAAAAACATACTTGCAACACAAATATTCACACATACTAGAAAAAATGAATGACTCAAATGAAATCTATTGTGCATTTGAAAATGCAAAAAGCCAGAGTGGATATCATGATTTTAGACACAAAAGTAAAAATGGATATGATTTCGTTCACTAGCATTTAGGGATATAAACAAAATCCAGACAGTCCTTACTCTCAAGGAGCTCACAGTTTTTTGCAGGGGAGGCAACAGGCAAATATGTGCAAACAAGACAGAGATAGGATATGTGGAGAAGGTAGTGTGTAATTTGAAAGAGGGAAGGTATTAGGATTAAGGAGGACTGAGAAAAGCTTTTTGCAGAAAGTGCAACTTTAGCTTGCACTTAAAGGAAGCGGGGAGGTAGAAATGAGAAAAGTGAGCATTCTAAGAATGAGAGACAGCCAGCCAGTTAAAATACCAGGAGTCCTAAGATGGAGTGTCCTGTGCAAAGAACAGCAAGGAGGCCAGTGTCATCTGTTAGGGTCCGGGTTTCCGCCCACCACCACGGAAGACCAATAGACAATGCAATTAAGCAAGAGGGTCGTTTACTCAGCCAAAAGAGTTCCCCCGTAGCTCCTCACCGCTGGGATTATATGCCCTCCAGCATGTATGGCCCCCCTAGTCCTTATTTGGTACATACCATTGTTGGAATGTTGCCGGCATTTATGGCCCCTAAATTCTTATCTGGTACCTGCTGCTGGGACCTTGACATATTAACTTCCAAGGCCTGACAGGTTCCTGCTCAGGCCTCCCTCACATCCACTCTGTAAAAGAGATGTTGCAAAAGTAGAAATGGCAAGCCTGATTTGATGAGGCAGGGAAAGAGAGAATGTGAGCCTGGATGTCTGGGAGGGTGGAGTACTCTTAACAGTAATAGGGACATTAGAAAAAAAGGGAGAGGGTTTTGGGGAAGGTCATTTTAATTTTGGACATTTTGAGTTTAAGGTACCCATGGGATATCAAGTCAAAGATGTTGAATAAGTGAATAAAAAAGAAGACTGGAGGCCAGAAGAAAGCAAATCTCTCTGCATAGAAATTATCATTGGAACTATGAGTTTGGGGGGTAGAGGGAGAAGGGAAGGGAAAAGAGGGAACAAAGGAAAAAGAAAAAGAAGGAAAAAAAGCCAGATGGGTCTGTACCCCTTGGTGAATTCACACTTTGGGAGCATAACATGGAGGAGAAACCTAAAAAGGAGAAAAAGATAGGGCATACTAATGGGAAAAAAAACCATCAGAAGAGAATGTCACAAAAATCATGGGAGGGAACAGTATCCAGGAGGTAGTAATATTTTGTGTAAAAGAAAGAAGTCAAGAAAGATGAGACCTAAAAAGGGGGTCCCTGGATTTATCGATGCTTTCTTTGGAGACAACATTTTCAGTTGAATGAATGGAATCGGGTTAGCAAGGGGCTGGGAAGTAATTGGAAGGTAAGAAGATGGAAGCAGTAAATGTGGGTGGTGGTGTGTTTTGCCAAAGCCAGAGTTTAGCTGTGAAAGGGAGAGATTTAGAATGGCGGAAGGGGTCACGGGAAGATTTTTTTTTCAGGATATGGAAGCTAAAGGGAATGTTTACAGGCAGCAGGAATGAAGTTGAAGGACAAGAAAAAGTTGAAAATCAGAATGAGAAAGGATATGGTCAAATGAGAAAATTTTGGTCCTACCTAGACTTCAATTGTGGTTGCTCTCTATGTGTTTAAAGCCTTAGATATGGTTCCTATGAGAGGAACTAAACTGTCACAACCAAATTGACTTGGTATCTTGGAATCAGAGGACAAAGTAAAAATAGAAAGAATCCACCAGCTACCTTCTGAAAAAAAAAGAGCCCAACATGACAAATCTCAGAAACATTTTAGCCAAAATCTAATTATGCAAGGTCAAAGAAAAAATTTACTACATGTACCTGAGATAAAAGAATTCAGGACTGAAGTATGATAGTCAGCATTATTTGCTATTTAGAAGCCACAACTATAAAGGGGCAAAGAGCTATAAAAACATACCCATCAAAACTATAATTTTGTAGGGGAAATAACAGATCTTTAATCAAAAGGACTTCCAAGCATTCTCAATGAAAAGACTAGAGCTTCATAGAAATTTTGAACTGTAAACACAAAAATCAAGAGAAGCATAAAAATGTAAATATGATAAAAATAATAATAAAGGACTAAACAAAGACAAATTTTTATATTTTAATAGGAGGAAATAATCATGGGTCATTAGAGCAAGTCTAATTAGAAAGAGGGCCTGGTTCTTTTATATTTTGATGATCTAAAAAGAAGAATGAAAACAAAGGAAAAGAAGGATACAATGGGAGAGAGGAAAAGTGAGGAAAAACTGGGAAAACTATCTCATACAATAGGAGTAAGAAAGGAATGGGGTAAGGCTTGAACCTCTCTTTGTTCTAAATTCTTCAATAGAGGGAAGAATACACACATACACAGAGTTGGAAACAGGAATACATTTTACCCAACAGGGAAATAGGACTGAACGGTGCTGAGGGAAAAGAGTGGGCAGCTTAAGGAAGGGCTTAGTCATAAGCAAAAAAAGAAAGGACTAAAAACAAAGAGAAGGAAATAACAAGAAAGACAATAAGTTGAGTATTACTAATATATAATTAACAGTCATAACTGTTAACAGGATAAAGAAGATAGCATATTTATAAACCAGAATTGAACTTTTTGATCATATGGAGGATGTTTTCTCTGATCTTGCACAACTCAGACATCTCTAAAACAGAAATTATGCACCAGAGATAAAGCAACTTCAGCTGTCTCCATGGTCTAGGATACCTAGAATACAAAAGATGGCTAAAAAGAACAAAACCCATGAACTGAAGCCTACATTGAACTCACTCATCATTCTTTCCATCCTTCCCTTCATCCCCTAAGTTATTGGTAGTGAGGTTGCACTAGCTGACCCAAGGACTTGACACATGTATTTGCAACAAAACTCAATCTTGCACCCTGGAGACCCTGGCTCCAGATGGCAAAAGTTTGCTCAGACCCCAACAGACATTCAGTGCTATGAAAATCCTTCAGGAGAAAAAGCTTCCTGAGAGCCAAGACAACCAGCCAGTTTTAGCTGCATCCTGGAAATGTTGGTATATTGCATCATTATCATTTTCTTTCACATAATTATTAATTGTTTTTATTATTTGTTCTTTGACCTACTCATTATTTAGGATTTCATTTTAAATTTCCTTTTAGGCATGAGTCTTTTGTTTGTGGTTCCTGAATCAATAATTATTTTCATTATATTATCATATGTAAAGAATGTATTAAACATTTCTGCTTTTTTACACTTGTTTGCTCTAGTATATGGTCAATTTTTGTAAAATTCCATGTGTTGAGAAATATGCATATTCTTTTATTGTCCCATGTAGAAGATGCTATATCTTCCCTTTTGATTATCTTTCCGTTAGACCTATCCAAAACAGAGAGGGATATTGAAGTCTCCTATGTCTGTGTTTTCTTATAGCTCAGTTAATGCTTCCTTTATGCTTTTGGAAGCTAAGATATTTCAGTGATTAAATTTATTATTGAAACTGGTTTCTTTTGGCATTCCTTGTTTATCCTTTAAAATTTTTTGAATATTTGTTTTTACTTTGTTAGACAATATAACCATACTGCTGTTTTGAGTTAATTTGATGTTCAGTATATGTTTCTGTCCTGTTTTATTTTGTCTATGTCTGTTTTTAAAATATATTTCTTGTAAGATTGTAGGGTTTTCTTTTCCTATCCAATCTGTTGCTCTATTTTCTTTTGTTGCATTGTTTAATCCATTCATATTGAAAGTTATAGGAGTTAGCATTATCTTTTCCTCTATTTGTCTCTAATATTGTTTTTATGATTTCATCCCTTTTTTCATTGCAAATACACAATTATGTCTCTTCAGTTACTTTGACTTAATCTTTTTTTTAAGATGAGTTTTTTTTTCCCCAGGGCAGTTAGTTGGCTCAGTGAAGAAAGAGTCAGACTTGTAGAGAGGAGGTCTGAGTTCTGATTTGGCCTCAGACACATTCTAACTGTGTGACCTTGGGCAAGTCACTTAACTCCCATTGCCTAGCACTTACTTCTGCTTGGAACTAATACTTTGTAGCAATTCTTTTTTTTTTTTTGAAAAATGTATTTAGTCAATTTAGAACATTACTCCTTTGTTACAAGAATACTATTCTTTCCCTCCTTCCCCTACCCCCACCCCTTCCTGTAGCCGACGCACAATTCCACTGGGTTTTACATGTGTCCTTGATCAGAACCTATTTCCATGTTGTTGATGTTTGCACTAGGATGATCTTTTAGAGTCTACATCCCAAATCATATCCCCCTCGACCCATGTGATCAAGCAGTTGTTTTTCTTCTGTGTTTCTACTCCCACAATTTTTCCTCTGGAAGTGGATAGTTTTCTTTCTCGTAAATCCCTCCAAGATGTTCAGGATCACTGCATTGCCACTAATGGAGAAGTCCATTACGTTCTCTTGTACCATAGTGTATCAGTCTCTGTGTACAATGTTCTCCTGGTTCTGCTCCTCTCACTCTGCATCAATTTCTGGAGGTCATTCCAGTTCCCATGGAATTCCTCCAATTCATTATTCCTTTGAGCACAATAGTATTCCATCACCAACATATACCACAATTTGTTCAGTCATTCCCCAATTGAAGGGCATCCCCTCATTTTCCAGTTTTTGGCCACCACAAAGAGAGTAGCTATGAATATTCTTGTACAAGTCTTTTTCCTTATTATCTCTTTGGTGTACAAACCCAGCAGTGCTATGGCTGGATCAAAGGGCAGACAGTCTTTTATCACCCTTTGGGCAGAGTTCCAAATTGCCCTCCAGAATGGTTGGATCAATTCACAACTCCACTAGCAATGCATTAATGTCCCAACTTTGCCACATCCCCTCCAGCATTCATTACTTTCCTTTGCCATCATGTTAGCCAATCTGCTAGGTGTGAGGTGGTACCTCAGAGTTGTTTTGATTTGCATCTCTCTGATTATAAGAGATTTAGAACACCTTTTCATGTGCTTATAAATAGTTTTGATTTCTTTGACTGACAATTGCTTATTCATGTTCCTTGCCCATTTACAATTGGAGAATTGCTTGATTTTTTGTACAATTGATTTAGCTCTTTATAAATTTGAGTAATTAGACCTTTGTCAG
Organism: Monodelphis domestica; assembly: GCF_027887165.1. Lineage (NCBI taxonomy): Eukaryota > Metazoa > Chordata > Mammalia > Didelphimorphia > Didelphidae > Monodelphis > Monodelphis domestica. Next base: position 266,379,950 of record NC_077232.1, on the reverse strand, counting down.
AGGTTTTTGTTATGAAGATTCTTTCCCAATTTGTTGCTTCCCTTCTAATTTTGATTGCATTGGCTTTTTTTTTGTACAAAAACTTTTTTATTTAATGAAATAAAAATTATTTATTTTACATTTTGTGATTTTTCCCAACTCTTGCTTGGTCTTAAAATCTTTCCTTTCCCAAAGATCTGACATGCATACTATTCCGTGTTCACTTAATTTACTTATAGTTTCCTTCTTTATGTTCAAGTCATTCACCCATTCTGAGTTTATCTTGGTGTAGAGTGTGAGATGTTGATCCAAACCGAATCTCTCCCATCCTGTCTTCCAATTTTCCCAGCAGTTTTTACCAAATAATGTATTTTGGTCCCAAAAGCTGGGGTCTTTGGACTTATCATAGACTGTCTTGCTGAGGTCCTTAGTAGCAATTCTAAGACAGAAGGTAACCATTAAAAAAAATGATCCTAGAATCCAGACAGAAGGGGACTCTGAAGCTTTTAGTTCAATTTGTACCTAAGAATCAGTTCTGTGATTTCCTAATACATAGTTCTCCAGAAGCCTTGGCTTGAAGACCTTAAGTGAGAAATTCCACCACTTCCTGAGGCAGCCCATTCTACTTTGAATTCGAATTATTAAGGAGTTGGGTTTCCTGCCCAAATTTATATAAGTCTAAATCCACCTTTATTGTGTGTTCCCAACACTTAACACAGTGTCTGGTACTGCTTAGTAAATGTTAATTGATTATAATTAATGCTACCAAGCTTTGGTCAATTTTCCTGATGGACAATCCTGTGACCTGTACTCAGGACACCAGGTACCTCGGAGTATGTGTGAGATGTGAGTCCTCATTGTATGAGAGAATTCTGAGCCCTGTAAAGGGAATTCATTTTTGTTGGAGACACTTGGAGAGGACTTCAGGAGAAATGAGTCATGAGGGGGCAAGGCAAGAATGCTTCAGTGACAAATAGAAACACTGGAGCCACAGACCGGGAGAATTATCCACCATTATAAACCCTGAAATCTTGTACTTATAACCATAGAAAATGGATTCCCTTTTGTGAGATTTTCTTCTTCTCTTCTTGGATGAGCTTAGATTTCATCTTATAATTAAAGAGCTCATTTACTTCTTAGCATTTTAAATAATTCTAATCTATATAACTTCTCCAATTTCTGTTTGCTGTTTTATTTGATAAGAAAGAATACCACTGTGGCAAACTTTTGTGTGGGTAGGAAAGAATTTCCCCTTTGAGAGCAATTAGAACAATAGTTTTCCTTCTTGCCTTAACCTAGAGATATTTGAGGGGTGGCAGATAGACATAATTATAGTCTGTTACCCCTCTTAGAGCCTAGAGAAGAGACTGCTCAGATTTTTTTTTAAATCTTAACCTTTCATTTTAGAATTAATACTGTGTATTGGTTCCAGGGCAGAAGAGCAGAGCAAAGGGAGTTAAGTGACTTGCCCAGGGTTACACAGCTAGGAAATAACAAATTTGAACCCAAGATCTCCCATCTCTAGGCCTGACTGTTAATCCACTGAACCACCTAGGTGCTCCCAACTGCCTAGATTTAATGATCTTAGATCCTGACTATACTTCCCTCTGGCTAGGATACTAGTGATGTTGTGGTAGTCTTTTGAATCTATCTAGACAGCCAACAGGGTATGTATACACACATACATGCATACTACATACACCACACTTTTTCATTTATATTATATTCAGTCTTTGTGTCATTGTTATACTTTTGTAATTTTTTCCTTGCTGAGGAGAGTGAATGAATGTATGAAAATTTACAGTGTATCTTCCAGAAAAGGAAGAAAAGTAAAATAATGACTTTGTGGAATTAGAAAGGATGAAAGATGAAAAAGGGGGCAGCTATAGGGATACTTGTTCTGTTCCTGTCTTCCAAGACTTTTATGAACTATACAATGAGGGACTTAGATTAAATGACCTAAAATTTGAGGATTCTGAGCAGAGCAAAGAAGAAATCATGGAATGAGGAAGAGGTGGAGATATCATAGAGGAAAGACCTTTGAGTTGCTTAGCTCCCCTGTTCAGGTATCTCTTCTGGACTGCTGTGAAAATTTAATACCCAGCCAAATCAAATATAAAAAAGCATTTTTTTTCTACTTTGAAGTCTCAGGGGAAAAATATCTTCACAGAATCAAATATTTTATCCTAATTGAAGCATATCATCTTTTATTTAAAATGCACGACACTGTATTTTCTTCTTTAATTTATTTCTGGAATCATGTTTTTTCCAGGGTAGAAGTATGCCAATGAACCACAGTTAACACACCTAACCTATTAAAATGACAACCATAACTTTGGGACTGAGAAGTGGCAAAAATAAAAGCTTATTTTTTATTTAACTAAGCTATAAAAATAACCTCAAGGTTAAATAAGTGAGGAACAGAAAGAAATCTCTACATGTAAATACTTCTAGGGAAAGCCAAGAATTTATTCAATTCTGACCTGAAAAATATTGGTAACTGAAATGAATCTCATGCAAACATGTTGTGTGCTAAGTGTATTGTTTTAAGACGCTATGACACCCACTTACAGGCATAATTAAACTTTTAAATACCTTTTAAAAACAAAACATTGAAATGGATACTTGTTATGCTGAATTGAAATTTTTAAGATTAAAAGATTTTGCACAAACAAAACCAATGCAACCAGTGTTAGAAGAAAAGCAGAAAATTGGAGAAAAATTTCACAGCAAATATCTTTGATAAAGGTCTTATTTCTCAAATATGTAGTGACCTAAGTCAATTTTATAGGAATATACATCATTGCCTAGTTGGTAAATGGTCAAAGGATATGAATAAGTAATTTTTAGAAGAAGTCAAGGCTTCCTATAATTATATGAAAAAAATGCTCCAAATCACTATTGTCAACCTGAAAAAACACAGAGCTACCAAAGTAGTTAACAGAACAAGGCATTAATGGGGCAAGGAGACAATGCTCCTATGACTACCACACAGAGTCATATTCACATCACACAGAGCCAAGCTCTGGGATTCTGGGAATATTGGCTCCAGGAAAAGACACAAATAATGGGAATTTCCGTTGAACTAAAGAACTTGAAGTTATATTTATACCTTAAGGATACATAGGTATATCCCATATTAGGGAGTATAGGCAAATAAGAACTGGCTGATACATAGAGGCTAGGGAAAGAGGTTGTAGCCCAAGGACAGCCTAAATATGAAAAGAGAAACTAAGAAGACAAAAAAAGTGCTGAAGATTTGACTAAACCCACTACTTCTATCCAGCATCCTCAATGAGTGCTTGATGGTTTATTGTTTGGTTTGGGACATGGGTCATTCTGGAGGCTTCTTGAAGGCAAGTTCCCATTGAAAAAGGGTAAATTTGGGTTTTTCATAAAATTAAGTGGTCACTATTGATTGGAAAAATGCAAATTAAAGCCAATTCTGAAGTACCACCTCACAGATTGGCTACAATGACAGAAAAGGAAAATGATAAATGTTGGAGGGCATGTAGAAAAATTGGGATACTAATACGTTGTTAGTAGAGCTGTGAACTGAATAACCATTCTGGAGAATAATTTGTAACTAGATCCAAAGAGCTATAAAACTGTTCATCCCCTTTGATCTAACAATACCACTACTAAATCTGTATGCCAGAGATCAAATAAAAATGAAAAAACCTATATGTATAAAAATGTTTATTGAAGCTCTTCTTGTGGGGGCAAAGAATTGGAAATTGAGAGGATACTCGACCAGTTAGGGAATGGCTGACAAAGTTGTGATATATAATAGTAATGGAATAGTACTATACTATAAGAAATGATAAGCAAGATGATTTCAGAAAAATCTATAACGATTTTCATGAACTGGTGCAGAGTGAAATGAGCAGAACAAAGAGAACACTGTACAAAGTAACAGCAATATGGTACAATGATCAACTGGGAATGACTCATGATAAAAAAAAATGCCATGTGCCTCCAGAGAAAGAATTTATAGGGTATGAATGCAAAACAAAACATACTATATTTCAATTTTTCTTCATTTTTTTTGTTCAAGTCCTTTCCCACAAAACAGCTAGTATGGAAAAATATTTTATGTGTAAAATCTAGAGATGGAGAGGGAGAGAGAATTTGGCTCAAAAAATTTTTAAGGGTTAAATAATGTTTTTACATGTAATTATGGGGAAAATGTTAAAATTATTTAAAAGAAAGAAAGAAAGAAAATAGTCTGTGAGGTAAACTACTATAGAAATATTGAGTTTCCTTGAGGAAAGGGTGGGAACATTTGATTGTAATCCCAACTCCTTTTCCCTACCCTCCCACCAGCCCCAAAGACCACCAAATTAACCCATGGGCCTCAGAAGGCACTAATTTGCTAATGGCCGGTTTCAAACAATGGTAATCCACAAATTTGCATGTTCTTCCTTTTTAGGCTATGTAAATGATATGCTTCCAGGGATGGTGGCTGCTCCTTTTTCTTTTTCCTCCCTAATTTTCTCACCAAAATGTTTAATCAGCAAAAAGACAACATATTTATAGATATAATAAAACAGTAGAGGAAAAATGGTTTAAATATACATACTGCATGTTATAGTTTGTATACATATGTATGTGTGTATTGTCAAGTTCTGAAATAAATCACACTCCCACATAAAGAAGAGAATTAAGAGGGGACAGTCTTGCACTTGTGTCCCCTGAGAGGGTGTCCACTGAGAAAAGTAACAAAAAGATTTTTATGGACTCAGAAGGGGGAAAACAGGGGTGATGTCATGTGAGTAGTGGGATTGGGTCTTGAGATTTTAATAGCTCTTGGCAATCCAAGCAAAAAGATTATTAAGCTTTCACCTCCATGAACCAAGTGCCACCCATCTCAGTGTGGGGGACCAAGGGTAGAAGCTCATTGCCCCATGGGAGTATCTGGTTTGGGTTGGATTCTGTTTACAAAGAAAACAGAACTCAAATTCCCAATTGGGTAGGGCCCATCCCAATTTAGCTGGAATGAAAGGACATTTCTAGGACTGTCAGGGAAAGGGCATCCTTTATAGTCAGAGAAGACTTTTTGAGAAGGGAATATAACAAATTGATATTAATAATCATATGATATAATATTAACATTAGTTTTTCTCAGTATTTGAATGTAATATATAGATAAATTTACATGTACTTCCCTTTTTGACTATCCAATGGACATTTCAGAAAACTATATGTAATACTGATGACTAATCCCCACTGCCTGGAAGGCCAGAGTATATATATTTCATCTTACCTCTTCCCCAATGTTCTCCAGTATCCTTAGAAAAGATTTGGGAGTGTCTAGGCTCTCTAGAAATTGCTCTAGAGCCCACCAAAGGGGGATTCCTCAAGAATAGGGATAGTTCCTTGCATCCCAGTTCCATTTAACTACTAATGGACAGATTCGTTTTTACAAAGAAATATTTGCTTCAAGAGAACAAACAAAAATACACAAATTTATCATCTAATAATTTGGGTTTAATTCTCTCCCTTTCTTTGAACTACCTCTCAGGCTTTGGGGAGGGGAAGGGGAATTTGATTCATAGTTTAGCACATCTCAGTTTCTAGTTCAGCCCCTCCGCCCGTCCCCAGTCTTGACTCCCTGCCAGGATGGCTGTCTGCAACAAGCTGTTTGGAATTTTGGCTGCAAGGTCACCATGGCTGGGACTCCTGGTCTAGAGGACCTAAAACTGAAAAGGACCACAACACAGAACCAAGACTCCAGGCCCATTTCTTGGATCCAGAATAAAAGAAAGGGAGGATTCCCTCCTCCCGGCACAGTTCATGGTGCCTGCCCTATGTTTCACTCTCTGGAATCAGCAGGAAAGAGCCCATAGGAGAGAGAGGGAGCCAGAAAGAGACCAACAATTTAATTCTGGACAGTTTTAAAGACACACACTGTTCTGGCCTATTCTAGCTACCCAGTCAATCAAATGCTAGGGATCACAAGTGCCTTCATATTGGGTGATCTCAAAATCTAGGGTCCTTTCAGGGTGCTTCCATGTTAGGCAATCTGGAGATGCTCCAAAGACCATTGATGCATTCATTCCCCACTCCCCAACCCCACTGAAATTTGCTGTCCTTGGCAAAGAAGTGGGGATGCATTTTTAACACAGTTTTCATCCCAAATTCAGGTCCTTGTCAAAAATTCATTATAGTTGTCTGTGGTCTTTGGAGAGACCAAAGCAATGCTTAAATGCTTCCCCAGGGCTACACAGGAACATGTCTTGAGACAGCCAATGTTGCATGATCATATACAATTCCATATGCACAGATGAAAATCACAATTGTCCCCAAATACGATGTTTTACAGATTCAACAAAAGAAAAGGATTTTACAAAGTTTACTGAGTAGCTCTGATAGGGTGTGGGTTTCCCCTGGACACTGGAAAATTTCAAAGGTATCCCAAGTCAGAGAACTTCCTTTTCTTGAATTCCTGCAGTGTTGGTTGTAGGAAGGTGACTTTGAGCAACAGAAGTCAATATAATAATAAGAAGGAGCATCAGACATCAGAGTGAGACATTCCCTTTGTCTTCTCCCCTAGTTTTTGGTAAACACAGATATGCACTTCCCAGTCTGTTCTTGAGAAGTATCCTTTTGCATCTCCAATATCAATCGTCCCCTAAACTGCATTAACTCCCCCTCCTGGCATGGAACTCTGGGTTTCCCTTTGTACACCCCATATCCTAGAAGTGCTTCAGGTCAAACTGTAAGCAGGAAAAGTCCTTTCCTTCCTTGTTGTTCTTGGGATGCTGAGGAAAAGGTGACTGGGCCTCAGAGACTCCGGATAAGGCAAGACTGAGCGAAATATTCCCCGTGGGTTCCCCCCAGATTTTGAGATGGACACAGATATACATCTTCTGGCTATGCTCTGATAGCACCGGGTTGTGATCTAGGATATCTGCTTGTCCCCTACACTATACCAGTCACCCCCTGTGTCTTTTGGACACAAACCCAGGCAGATAACAAACATCCTCCACTCCTGCCTAACCTCATTCCATTGCCTCATTCCTGGTCACCAGCCCCTGTGCAAGGCAGCATTCCGCCTATGCTGACTTCCCAGCCACTTCGACATGAATTCCAAATGAATCCATTTCTTTTTATTTCTAAGCTGTTTTGCTTTCTTGCAAAGAGAACACGAGGGGTTCACCTCAAGCCTCCCCTAAGACTCCTTTGTATCGGGACTCCACTCCTACCCCAGATACCAAGACCCCTCATAACCCTATAGCACGACCCCCCTCCCCATTTTCTGTCATGTAGTGCCTGACCCCCTTAAGGTATAAGATTCCTCATGGAGACAATATTCCACCTGCACCTGCCCCCCCCCCCCAGCCATTCAACTCAGTCATTCAACTGAATACATTTCTCTATTGATAAGAGAATCATTAGAGCCTGTCATTCTTGAAGAAAGCATCCTTCCGGGCTCAGGTTAATCTGAGCTCTCTCACAACACCTCTGTTTACTTGCCTGGAGCCTCATAGGACCTTTCTCAGGCCATAAGCAAAAGCAAGAGCAAAGATGAGGAAAATTACCTTCCGTGTCAAACAGAAATCCACTCTACAATGAGTTTTCGAAATGCCATGGAGCTGTTCCTACTGGGATTTGGGCATGGACTTGCTTAAGTAGCATTCCTTTATCTAATGACCAGAATGGCCTGAGTAGAAACTTTTCTAATGATTCCTCACTGCACAAGGCCTTCCAAATAGGCTCTGTATCCAAAACATTTTCTACCCAGAGCACCCACATTTCTCTTGGAGTCCCTTTAGCATAGACGATCCCCCCCCCCAAGGTAGTTTCCTTGGATCCCTTATCCCAAAGGATACCTCAAGTTCCCCTGGGGCTCTTTACTTCAACTGGCTTCAACAAAATTGAATTGCAAACTCACTCATCAATACAAAAGATAAGCAGCCCCCCCCCCCCCCACACACACACCAGAAGTAGCAAAGAATATAAGCTGCTTGTGGAGTTTAGGCATAAGCCCTGTCAACTGAGTCTTTGGGAACCCCAAGTTTGCCCCGTCCCCTGAGACCTCACCCTGAAGGAAGTCCCAGACTGACCTGTTTCAGACTGAACAATAGACCTTAAAGCATTTAATGATCCCAGTTTAGGTGGGACAAGTAGATGGAATCAAATGTCGGTTAGTGGTTTCTCATTATATCAGTCCTTTCCCAGGAAGCGTGGCCCTTGGCTGGCCTCTTTCTTTAGTATCCCTTTGTAAGGATTTTATATGAAGAGACGCGCGGGTGTTACTTTGAGGAATGGTATCTGAAGGTCTACAGGAGCTTGTTGTGGAGGCGAGGTGATGAATGCTAAGAGCCTAGATGAAGTGACTCCTCCTTTCCCTCTTTCTCTCTCTTTTCCTGTGCTGTGCTTCAAAGGGAGCTACTCAAGGAATAGGGATTCCACTGTAATAAGGCAGTGATGGGGAGATGAAGGGAAGTCACCCCTGTATGTTGATGTAAGAGGTACCCTCGAATTCCCTTGCACGGTAAGTCCAGAAAGATAAGCCTCCCCAAAGTCTGATGACTCAGCGGGGGAGGGGCTAGATTAGCCCTCAGCTATGGCTCATCAGTAGCCTCAGCGAGTTCCTCTTTACAAGCTCCTTTGAAAAATTCCACTTCACTGCTGTCTGACTGCGGTGAGTTGTTTTAATAGGTATTGAGCAGTGAAATAGAAGGGAGCTGGAGAGAGGGTACAGGGGTCCCTGTTTCCTATGTCCCAATAGGTCCTTAACTCTGTTAGCTTCAATGCCGGGCAGGGTTTCACCTTCCCACTATTTCTCACTCCTAATTTAATGCTCCCAGGGTCAAGGAATAATCAGAGCAGGTGCAAAAGCCTAAGGGGAGAGAGTTGGGCTCTCAGAATGAGTCCACGACCCTCTCGACCCTCTCGGGTCCGAAGAGAATGGACACTCAGGTTGGATGTTCTCAGAGGTACAATAATGCTGAAATAATTTGTAGGAGTAGCCTCATGACAAAATCTCCAGCATGGAAAATGCTTCCTGCCTCCTTGAGATCACAGTTCAAAAGCCCAGAGTTCTTCTTGGAACTCTCCTAAGCCCATCCTTCTCTCCCATCATCCTCTGCTACCAATGGTCTTTGCTGTCAATCATCTTTTTTCAATGTTCCAGCTTTCCTTTTCCAACCTGCTCTCCCACCTTTTAAATTAGGCTTCTCCCTGACCTCTGGCTACAGCTTCTTTCCCAAGCCTGCTGATAAACTGTCAGTATATGTTTCCTGTACTTAATTCCCTCAAAGGCATATAAGATCCCTAAGTTCTATTATTCTTTAGAGAATCATCCAGTGAAGAGATATTGTACCCAGAGCACCAGGGTTTCAACTGTGTGCAATATTTGGCACTTTGCTCTATGTAGCTGCCAATTATTGTGGACCTATTTCTTTCCTGATTAAAGATTTGGTTTTGCTGACTATTTTAGTGGTTCTGTGTTTTTTCCAGGTTGACAACACTCTCACCAGGTACAGGTAGGTGGTCCAGTGAATTGAAAACCAGGCCTACAGTCCAGAAGAACTGAGCTTAAATCTGGCCACAACACTTTTTAGCTGGATGACCCTGGGCAAGTCACTTAACCCTGTTTGCCTCAGTTTCCTCACCTGTAAAATGAGCTGAAGAAGGAAATGGCAAACTACTCTAGGATCTTTGCCAAGACAATTCCAAATGGGGTCCAGAAGAGTTGGGCAAGATTGAAATACCTGAATAACAATAACAACAACACAATTGTCACCCTAAGATTTCATCTGTTTCAATGAAAAAGAACAATATGAACCTTTCTGTAAAAAGTATCAAACCAGTGATTCTAGGTTTCTCACATTAAACTTAACAGCAATAGCTAAACAGAGCTCAGCAGTAATACAGGACAGCATCAGTATCAGTGGCAGCCCCCTTCTCAGCATCTCCTGTCTAGCAGGCCTCTAAATGAAAGTACCAGGCTCTAATCCACCCATTTGGGATCAAGGGATAGCTGACTTCTTTGGATATGGGGGATTTCTCTACAAGTTCCTCCTGAGCAAGAAGAGCTGTTGCTATGTCTTCTAGTCATAGCCCTCTTCTCTTTTCCACCTGTATTTTTTTTTTTGCTGGCCCAATTATGGGTGTCAGGGAAAGAAAGCCAGTAACTATCATAAGATTCCTGCATTTTGTCTGTGAAGATATAAGGGGTGAAGGGGCCTTGCCAGTAAAATCTCTCATCTTCTCTTTTCGATTTATTCTAAAGGGGGAGGATCAGCCCCCCAATGAGCTGGGGTTTCAGCCACTATGTGTTACTATCCTGTATTTATTATAAGGGGTAGAGCAAAAGAAATTCCACAGCCATTTCTTTCTCCACACTCAGCCTATTCTGGCTTCCCAGTCAGTCAAGTTGGAGAAGACAATGCTAGGGGACACAGAGTTGGACACCCAACAACTTCATGTTGGGTGATCCTGGAAATGATGAATCTATAAAATCCACTTGTCCCTCATTTCATGTTTTTCTTGTAGGAAAGTTAAAATAAACCATTAGGAGGGACTTCCAGACTCTTTGGCTATTCCTTTCCAATCTGCACAGATATGCTTTGTACCCTTTCTCCTACATGTCATACTGCCTTATCTTCTCAAGGGAAGGAAAAATAAACTCTCTCTCTCTCTCTCTCTCTCTCTCTCTCTCTCTCTCTCTCTCTCTCTCTCTCTCTCTTCTCTCTCTCTCTCTCTCTCTCTCTCTCTCTCTCTCTCTCTCTCTCTCTCTCTCTCTCTCTCTCTCTCTCGATAGATGTGTGTGAAAGAAATGACTCTCTAAGTTAGATTCTTCCAGCTTCTGACTGACCTCAACACTGGAATACAGAGTTTCTCTAAAAATAGGTAAATACTTTTCAAATTAATATATTAGTATCAGATATATCATTACTTATACAGAAATCAATATAAAAAGTATCAGAATTTTAATAGACAATCAACAAATAAAAAGTTTGTAAATTAAATTAGTGGAACTGAATTGTTAATTGTTAAAACAAACAAACAAACAACTATTTATTTCCCACTTAATTTTTATGTGTGCACCATTTTTTTTCTGTAATCTGACAAGTTTAAGATATCTCAAAAATTAAGAGAAAAAATTCTAGACAGAGAATTCATTCAAAGGTCCCTGCAAAGGGCCCAATTTAATGCCAGGCAAGACCCCATATGTAATATGGCTGTCTTGAAATGGCTTGTAAGGAGACCAGAATAGCCATTTCTAGTATCTCCTCCCTCCAATCCTTCTCCAAGGGATATTTTCATTCCTGCCAAGAAAAGAAGCAAGAGGGTAGAGCCATAGACTGGCCATTATCTTTTCTTTAGAGAGTGAGTACCAGGCTAGAATTATATCACTCAGCCTCCTTAAATATCATTAGTCTACCACTCATAGTCTTTTCTCCTTTTTTCCTTCTCCAGCTCAGATTTGAACTCAGAAAGATAAACCTTCCTGACTTGAGGCCCAGCACTCTCTCCATAACAGATGATATATCATTCATGGTGAGTAAGATATGTCAGCTCCACCAAGTAAGTTCTAGATCTCACCTAAGGGGAAACTTCCCTGAAGTTTCTAGTGTATAGTAAGCTGAAGATAGAGATAGGATAGAAATTGCCAGCTCCTTTCATGATGGTTTCTTCCCAAGGACCTGAAGAGAAGTTAGGATTGCACATCTCTCTTGAAGCTAGAAGAACCCTAAATTTCTCTCCTCTCTGGTTCCTGCCAACTCTGCTCTGGCTTAAGTCATTGATATCTACCAATGAGGAGAGCATCCCATACCAATAAACATATATATATATATATATATATGTATGTATATATATGGCATGTGTGTATGTATAGAGACACATACATATATACACACAAATTATATATATGTACACATATACATATCTATGGAGATTTTTCTAAGGTGTGGATATTTCCAGGTTAAAGGAGATACAAGTATGGGAATTTCAAAGTTATATAAAAGACTGTATTCTGGAAGGTTCAAGTTCCAGTCTAATAAGAGATAGAAAGATGAATCCAACTACCTCTAATATTTCCATGGTTTTTCCCAATGTGTGTTATTAGGACAATTTCTTGGAGTAGCCATGGATTTCACAGACAAGATCCTATAGTACTTTAGAGCACGGAGTAATTGCCCCCTAGGGTTAGGGATAGGGACTATACCTGTGATTTCACTGATGTAGAGAACTGCCAGATGAAGAAACTCCCTCTATCAATGCAAGACAGTACCTGCTCAAAGAAAAACATGATCGATCACGTAGTTTGATAGGGATATGGAGTTTTAATGTTAAAAGATGACTCTACTGCAAATATGAATAACATGCAAATAGGTTTTGAACAGTGATACACATATAATCCAGTGGAACTGCTTGTCAGCTCCAGGAGCAGGGGAAATCATGAATATCATGTAACCATGGAAAAATATTCTAAATTAAAAAAAAAAAAGACAGCACCTGCTCTGGAACTTATTGTTAGAAAATTGCCCAGGTTACAGAGAGAATAAAAAACTTACCCAAGTTCCCACTGCCTGTTTGTGTTAGAGTGTAGACTAGAACTCAACTCTTCTTGGCTCCAAGACCTGCTCTCCAATCACTATAGTAAGCTCATAAATATCCTTAATCCCTTTTCTATTCAGGCTCTGTACAAAGGCATCTTGTATGGTATGAAATTCTCATCTTTGGAGAACACTGCTGTTTTATTCCATTCTTTATACTGATAATCAGAGGATTAGTGAAAAAAAGTTATATCTATGATTATTGACATGAAGGATATGTTCTTTCTTTCTCTTCAAATAGAAATTTCCACAGTTGTGAGACTGAATAGATGGTCTACTGCAGAGAATCATTTGGTTATTTCCTTCTCAAATAATGATAATCATGATTAAATTCAGCATTTTATAGTATTTTATAGTACTTGCTATGAACCTAGCACTGTGCTAAGTGCTTTACAAATACCCTCTCATTTAATCATATATTTACTAAGGAGTCTTTTAATAAGGATATAGATTATTTTCATTAAGACATTTAGACTCAAGAAGGCATACATATAAGTCAGTAATTCTGATATTTTTAGTCATCTTTTTAAATATTTATTAACTATAATTTCTCTAGGCAACATTCACATGAAAATATTTACAATATAACTTTCTTTTTGTGGTAATAGAGAAATGGAAACAAAATTGATGCCTATCTGACAGGAAACAGAAACATCAATAAATATGATACATTATATATATGATATATATATTTATGTTCCATAATTTCTTATTGTGTAAGTAGATCATATTTTTATCTTTTTATTTTTTGAGTGTTATCAAAATTGTGACCTTCTGCTGGAAGTCTTTATGAATCCCTCTTAATTATAGTGACTTCCCTTTATAGGTTGCTTCTAATTTATCCTGTTTATAGCTTGCTTGTTAATAGTTTTTTGCATGTTGTCTCTCCCAGTAGACCTTTGTGAAGATTGGATTTAGCTATTTCCTGATTGTAACAATGAAGATATTTAGTTTAACAAAATCAGGAATGTCTTGGGAACTTTAAATTACTCCACCCTACTTAGACGTACTTTAGGGGAAGATAAAGTTGTAATCTCCTGATTGAACAATGAAGGTACTTAACTCTTACCTTATAGTGAAGCTAGAACTTTAAGTTAAGTCTATTTTAAATATCTTAATACAAAAAGATGTTAAGTAACTATAAAGGTTAAATTAATCACAAAAAGGTCAACTAACTAACAAAAGGTAAACTTAACAAAGAAGTGTTAAGTAACTCTAAAGATATAATCTAATCAAAAGAAGATGAGAACTAAAAGTATGGGCAGTCCTGGAGAAAAGCCTTTGATATAATTGGTAGATGTGAAAATTTAGAGGAGGAGACACAAAGGTTGAAAGATCTATATTTGGATCACTTCGTCTCTCTGGAACCTTTTGCGGTGGAGAATTGGCTGAAAGCAGCGTGCTGGCTTTTCGGCATCTTAGCATGTCTACAAGCTATTGTCCGATTTGGTGGTGAATTTCTGGCTGAGTTTCCTTCCTTTACTTTTCCAACTTTATCCCCTTAGAAGCCTCTAATCTTCTTTAGAGACCTAGAGGTGGGAATTTTAAACTCCCACTGGCACAGGCCAGGCAGGAGGAATTCTATATCCTCTTCCCTCCTTTTCCTTAAATTCCTTCCCTCTACATTAATTAAATTACCATAAATTTCCAAACTGACTTGAGTATTTTATTTGGAATTTTCCCTGGTGACCAATTAAATCTATATTTTAAGTCACAACCCTAAAATTATCTTGACACCTTGTCCCATGAAAGCAGCAACTGTGTTCCTACTTTCTTCATATTCCTAGCACTTAGTGAAGCACTTTATACATTTAGGCACTAATAAGTGTAATTAAGCAATTATTTGACTGAAATGAGGAAAACTGGATGTAGTCTGACATACATTTGTAGAAGAGAGAGAAATTGGGAAAGCATGCAAAAATACAGGAATAGCTGGGACTGATGACCTGTCATTCAAATGAGAGTATTCTGATTTGGAATGTGACTGGGAGAAGCATTTGGAGGCAAACCAACTGAAGACTGAATCCTTTTGGCTTGAAAGAGGGAAGGAGGCTGTTTTCTCTTGACTTGGAGACTGAAACCTGAAAATTGGCTTTGGCTTTGAAGACAGAACAAAGAAGGACAAAGTCCAGCTCTCTCTGATTTGCTCTGTTGTGATAGTGACTGAACTTCCATACCTATCAGCCTTTTCTCCCAATTGAACTATATTTCACCATCCTTCAACTTAAGCTTCATCTTAGTATTAGGGAAACCCCCAAATCCTCTTTCCTTCTATTCCTCATCCTTCCCTATCTTCTCTTCCCCAAATAAACCCCTTGCTTAAGATGAAGAAGAGAAAGAGTATTTCATTTGAGACATCATAAGCCTCACCCTGAGTTGATTTAGAGAAAACACAAAAAGAAAGGAAGGAAGGAAGAAAGGAAGGAAGGAAGAAAGGAAGGAAGGAAGGAAGGAAGGAAGGAAGGATAGCATCCTGATCTTTAGTTATCAATTACCAATCAAAATAGTCCCTTATTACAATTTGGCACCCAGACTGACTGAATTCACAATTTCTAAAGGCAAAGATCTGTGGGATAGTTGTGCTGGCAGCTATTGCAGGTTATTGGATTTACAATATCCTGTATAGAAAAATTACAAATGTGATTGTTGATTCTGTGGAATACATAAGCAACACCACAATGTTTATACTCAACACACCACTTCAAAAATAAACCATTTTCTGGCAAATATTGACACAGATCTGCATCTTTTCAATGGCTGCAATACACACCATGACCTACCTTAAAAATATTTACAGATGTGTGATTCCTAAAAATACAGCACAGATCATCGTAGTGGATGTCAACTTAGAGACATTAGTTAATAACATATTTGAAGAATTCCTGAAGGCAAAATGGCTAGATCAGATAAAGGATAAGGGAAATGGTCAGGCAGACAATGCAGTTAAGGATAAAGACAGAAAGGCCAAGAAAGCAAAGTCCAGTGCACAGGGCAATGACAGTGGCAAGGACACTAAGGCAAATAGTGAAGCTGAGAATTCCACTTGAAGATGTTACCAAGATATCTAGTACAGCTGGTGTGATACACTCAAAGGTTCATAGGCAATTTACTACCCAGGAATTAGATTCCATGAAGAAAAGGTTCCCAAAGTTTATCAACAAACCCAATAAAACTCAGAAGGAGCTAAAACGTGCTTTTCAAATTTTTAACCCAGTTTTGAGGATGTGGAATTTCTTTTGGTAGAACTTTTTAGCCCCCACGAGCATCGTCAGTTTATTGAAAAAACTAGATCAGAAAGTGCCCTGACAAGTTGGCCTACAGAGTAGCAAAGAGAAGACTTTGATTTCTCTAATTCCATCAGTATGACCTATCTAAGGAAATGCAGGAAGGACTTGCTCCAAGCCATAAAAATGTGTTGCTCAAAACCAAAGGCTTGGGGAGAATTTGATAGACTAGTGCAAAATAAAGGAGAACATCTAGTTTCATTTATTGATTGCTTGTCTGAGAGGGCTGAAGCTATAATGGGCATAGAAACAAACATGGAAGAGTATGTAGTGCACATGAGAAGACAATTTCTAAAAGGATGCACACCATACCTAAAATTTTTTTTCAAACATAATTTTCCTAAATATGATATCATGAATTTGACTGAATTATGAGATGCTGCATCACATATATTTGACAGTAACACAGATCAAAGTAAATAGTTGACATATTTACAGCAAAAGTTGGAATAATCACAGAAAATTTTAAGAGACAAGGAGATTGAAGAAATTAAGAATTTGAATTCTGTTAGAACATACCCAAAACCTGTTTATAAGCCAATAAAAGTGCAGAGAATGACTAGGCAATGTTTTTTTCTGCCATAAAACTGGACACCTGATCAAAGACTGTTTTCTAAAAAAAGAAGTATGACGTTAATAACAACAAAAGCACACAAGGAAAATACAATAAGCAAAAGCCTACTTGTTATGATCACTGTACGTTGAATTCCACTCAACATGCAGCAGATTTGCAGGAAATGAGAGAAGCTATAAAGGCAGAAACTAAACCCAAATATGCAGACATGGTTATGAGAGAATTATGAAGCCAGGATTATAATGTGTTTAATTTGGTACATGGAGATAGAGAAAATAGCGAGACAGACTACTGTTAAACTTAAGAGAAAACAGATAAGAAACAGTGAAAATGTGGTTCAAGAAATTAAATCTGTGAGTGCTGAGAAATGCAAACCAAGCAAAAGATCAAATGACAGGTAGAGATAAGTAAAAGAGCTTGATGAAGAAGTTAAAAACGTCATTTCTCAAATACAGAGATAGGAGACTTAGAGAAAAACCTATATAGTTCACACATGAAAAAAGTAGAAATCAAGTCAAAACATACTTGAAAACTTTTTTCAGTGAAGATTAGGCACAGGGATTGAATTTTGTAAATGAAAAAGTCACATGAACTCAAGCAGGAGTTAGTGAGAGATACAGAGAAACAAAATTTCAATTCCCTGCAGCAGAATGACTGTAGCAGAAAATCAAAGTATAAGTTTACTGTTACCAATGAGGTTACTGTTAATGCAGCTGTAAATGATTTTAAAACGTTCACAGATTTGTATAACATCCAACAAAACACAGTTAATTCTTCAAATAGTTATATGGCATATATTTCTTTAGAAAAAAACATCTAATTTGAATCCTGAAGCTGAAAGTTTCCACCCTGCAATGACTAATTTAGAAAATACAAAACTTAATGAAAATGAAGCTGACATTACATTTGAAAATAATAATAATATTTAAAGTAATAGACATGAAGTAACAGTTAAATTTGAACAGATGAATGAAATGAAAGACTTAGTAACTTATAGAACAACCAAGGATTCAAATGGCAGACTTGGAACCAACATTCCAAGTGGAGGAGGGGGATCTGGCTAAGTAAAATTATATGAGATTAACCATAGATATGATTTAAATTCATTTTCCAATGAAGTGGAGGATATATATAGTACAATCAACCTCAGATGAAGATTTCATAGTAAATGATTTAAATAAAGAAGATTTAACTAACCCAACCATACAGCTGGCAGAAGGTAGCAAAGAAATGCACAGTGATTCAGTAACAATAAACACCTTAGCTACACAGAAGCCAGAAACATGTATGGAGTACTGTGAGAAAGAATGAAGGTACACATCCTAATGATACTGGGGAAGATGCAGCTGTATTAAACTTATTCCCAGAAGGAAACATCTAACTTCAAAAAACATGACAAATACCATTCATGCATTAAGAGTGAAACCAAGATTAGTTTGAGCTTCATAGGATAACATACAACACAAAACCTTGTGAGAATAAAGAATAGTCTTAGGTTGAAAAAGAAAAATATTCTGACAAAAAGAACAACTAATTAATTTAATCACAACAAGAAAAAAACTCCTAAGCTTTTAGTAGCAAACTCCAAATTCATAACGATGACAAATACAAATGTTATTGAAGCATCTATTCACATTGAATGAATTTATTATCAAATTGTTATCAAAGACTTTAACATCAAGTTATAGATGAGAACGGAAACAGGTTATCCATATCTCTCAACCTTCATCCTAAAACAATCTCTACGAGGGAAAGAGGGAGAGGGAGGGTATACCATGAAGAGATTACCTTATAGTTTCAGATATCTCACAAGAAATAACAATGTGGTAATGTCATCAATGCAGATACATGCATATGACATCTTATAAAAAAAAGCCCTAGTCATAAGCAGCAACATGAATAGCCCTAGCAATAATCAATAATAGTCCTTATGAATGGAAGCCTGTGAATAGAAACATATGAAAGGAAAGCACACAAGAGTACAAATCAACAGAACATACAGACAAGAGAGCATTGCACATATTTAAATGATAACAGTAAAATTCTGCTAAAGCAAATAAAACAGCTCCAGAAAGGAATATGTCTAGTAAAACAGATAAAAAGAAAATAGACATTTTAAAAAATTAGCTCCAAATTAAAGTCTCTACATAATCTATACAAAACCTCTTCCAACAATAGTAACAACAAAGAAAGTAACAAAGTTATTTAACATGAAAGCATAACTCCATGACCAAATGAAATACATTATATCCAAATTCTATCTCCAAGATATAGCTGAAAGATAGCAAACAATAAATCCTCTTGTGAAAAATTCAAATATCAGAAGATAAGAAAACTTCAAATTCATATTCTTAACATACATCTAAGAACTGCATACTGCATACACCCACTCATGAAGATGATCATATATAAAACTTACTTCCACACAAGTAATGAATACTGACAAGCACTCATGACAAATTCATATGTTACTTCCATGCACAATGAAAAATTTCAATCTTACATACATGCACATGTAAAAACCTTATATGCATGCATACTCCTGAATATTAAAGGACACAAGGCTTCAATCAAGAGCGACAACAGACAACATGTGGCATGCAACACAGATGAAGAGACCAAGACACATAGTTTTTTACAATCAACATCAAAGACATGGAAGGACTTTGAAATTTTGGACTTGTGATCATGAGGTTATGTAATAATATGACATATATCTCAACATCACTTATATACATACATATGCTACACATAAATAAAAGGTGGAAAAATCTCATGGAATGGGTAAGTATACAACATATGCATAATTGCAAAACACAAAATTCACACTGATATATAAATTTCTGTGCAAAATTCAAGCAAAGAAATTTCTTATCTGCATGAGTTTGCACAGAAATCAAAACAATTTATTAATTTGTACATATGTAAATATGCTTAGATGCAACTTATGGACATATGTAAATAGTAGTAGTCTCTCGGTAACCGAGGATGACGATTGTCTTTGTGTGTTTTCATCTATGATAGATGAGGGTGCAGAAAGACACTTGTGCGTGAAGGAGATTTAAGTGGAAAAGTCAATGCACAGAGACAGTCCCACTCTCTTGGCTTTGGAAGTCTGGGTCCATTGGCACGAAAAGTCGTTACACCTGGAGACTTCCTCAGCTGCACTGGATGGCCGTGTTGTCTTTTGTGGTCCAACATGTCCTGAGCACTCCACAGTGCTTTGCTGCATCGCCATCTCAGCCGTTGAACTTTCTTATTGGTTTCTTCCGTCTGTTCAGCCGAAGCAGTCTTCACATGCTGGGTGAGCAAGGCCCTGGTTCACCAGGGGTCTACGACCTGATGTATGTAAATACATATGTAAATACTAATGTACTAACAAACTAACTATATTAGAATAATTTATTAATGTTCTAATGACTAACAATAGGGACAGTTTAGAGAAATTTGTTCAAAGACTTAGGGAAGTAGGGACAGAGAAATACTTAAGTATAGAAGTTAGATTATATTATGGTTTTAGGTTAGCAATTGTTAGTAATAGAAATTTTATTTAGTTGAATTTATAGACATTAGGAGATAAGAGAGTTACATATTTATTTATTTCTATGTATTTATTTATTAATTTTTTCCAGATTACATGTCAATATAATTTTTAATATTCATTTTCTGTTATTTTTTATCCTTGTTCTCTTCTTGTTTTCTACCTCTCCGCTCTCCCCAAGAAGCAGGTTATATTATATAGGTTGAACATATATTATCACATAATGCACATTTCTATGGTCATCATGTTGTGAAATAAAACATATTGTTTACCCTAGAGAAAAACTCTAAGAGGAAATAAAATGAAGAATGATATGTTTCAGTCTGCATTCAGAATCCATCTGTTCCATCTGTGGCAGTGGATATCCTTTTTCATCATGAGTTCCTTGGAATTGTCTTGGATTCTTGCAGTGCTGATGATAATAGTTAGGTCATTCATAGTTGATCACCATACATTATTGTTATTACTGTCTACAACATTCTCTTCGTTCTACTCACTTCACTTTGCATCAATTCTTTCCAGGATTTTTTGTGTTCATCTTATTTGCCATCTTTTATGGCAATTGCTGACGGAAGTTTGGAATTCAGGGCAACATTGTAAATGCTGTCTTTTGTTGTCCCTTCTAGTCTTGCCCTTACAGATGATAAGTGTGCTATTGCATAGTCATTCCTGTCATATCCAAATCTTAGGGACCCCATTTGGGGTTTTCTTAGCAATAATATTAGATTGGTTGGCCATTTTCTTCTCATTTTATGGAATTGAAGAAATGGAGGCAAACAGGGTTATGTGACATGCCCAGGGTAACACAGTAAATGTCAGAGGTAGTATTTGGACTCAGGGCTTCCTAACTCCAAACCCAGCATTCTACCACTCTGCCATCTTGCTTCCTGAGAAGATAAGCACCTCATCCACCATACCTCTCTTCTTCTCATTTCCTTTTGTCGTTGGCAATGAAACCAGTCAACTAACTCACTTTCTTCCTTGAGAAGAAATGTAAGCCCTCCATCAATCTGGCTACATTTTCTGTCTTCTGATTTACTTATAGCAAGGATGTTCAGTTCCTCCAGTAGTGAACCTATTCACTAGTGGACAGTAATCACTCTGTGCTTCTTACCACCTTCTTGCTATTTTCCTCATTTCCATGACATGATGTCACAGTGCAAGCAGAAGACCAAGGATTATTTTATATTATCTGTCTTGGTCACCATGACCAATATATTCATAACCTGGTCATTGACCTGCTGGTGATGTTTCCTCATGTATGTAATGAGCCCACAGAGGTCATTCCAGGGAACATCACTAACACTTTACCTGGAAACTTCTGGAAACTCGGAGGATAAGGTGATTGCTTGGGCCTTTGGGAATGAGAACTACCATGTTGGAATCCAGTAGTGAAAGACCTTTTAAATATTGATATGCCAGGGTGCTAAATCAGATAAAAAATAGGACTTCAAGCTGGTGGGCTTCTTTGGGCCCAGTTTCTCAGACAACAGGATGTGATAGTCACTGAGGGATGAAGAAATACAGGGTTTCTTTCTAATCCCAGATCCATAGAGATGTCACCTACATATCCTTGATGGTCAGGGTGCTTCATAAGGTAGACCAAAGGCCCTGGCTACCTTTGCCTTCCTTGTTGTGTTTTTTCTTTTTTAGCAGTGGTTGAAGCAAGGGCAAGAAAGTGGCTCTAATGTCAACAATTGCCAGGGTAATTGTGATTATAGCAGCAATAAAAGAAGACTGGCAACAAGGATGTCATTACCATCAAGGGGAGAGGTCCCTGGAAAGTTAATTCAAATGGAGTTTATTCAATTGTGCTTAGTGAAAGTAAAATGTAAACCCATTGATTTCAGAAGTTACCAAGCACTGTTGATGACCCTCTCAGACTTACCTTCTGTTAGATACTGCAAGGGATATGTTGGGATGCCCTGAGCTTAGACCTGACTCAGGTCAATTATGTGGTTCAAGCTTGGGTTTAAAACAAAATGAGACTTGTGGGCAATATACAGTTCAACAAAAGGAGCTTTAGCAGCAAAAGAATACTGTCATAGGGCATTGACTCTTTTTTTTTTTTTTAAATATATTTTATTTGATCATTTCCAAGCATTATTCGTTAAAGACATAGATCATTTTCTTTTCCTCCCCCCCACCCCCCATAGCCGACGCGTAAGTCCACTGGGCATTAGATGTTTTCTTGATTTGAACCCATTGCTTTGTTGATAGTATTTGCATTAGAGTGTTCATTTAAAGTCTATCCTCTGTCATGTCCCCTCAACCTCTGTATTCAGGCAGTTGCTTTTTCTCGGTGTTTCCACTCCCATAGTTTATCCTTTGCTTATGAATGGTGTTTTTTTTCTCCTGGATCCCTGAAAGTTGTTCAGGGACATTACACCGCCCCTAATGGAGAAGTCCATTACGTTCGATTATACCACAGTGTATTAGTCTCTGTGTACAATGTTCTCCTGGTTCTGCTCCTCTCGCTCTGCATCACTTCCTGGAGGTTGTTCCAGTCTCCATGGAACTTCTCCACTTTATTATTCCTTTGAGCACAATAGTATTCCATCACCAACATATACCACAGTTTGTTCAGCCATTCCCCAATTGATGGGCATCCCCTCGTTTTCCAGTTTTGGGCCACCACAAAGAGCGCAGCTATGAATATTTTTGTACAAGTCTTTGTGTCCATTATCTCTTTGGGGTACAGACCCAGCAGTGCTATGGCTGGGTCAAAGGGTAGATATTCTTTTGTCGCCCTTTGGGCATAGTTCCAAATTGCCCTCCAGAATGGTTGGATCAGTTCACAACTCCACCAGCAATGAATTAATGTCCCTACTTTGCCACATCCCCTCCAGCATTCATTACTTTCCTTTGCTGTTATGTTAGCCAATCTGCTAGGTGTGAGGTGATACCTCAGAGTTGTTTTGATTTGCATCTCTCTGATTATAAGAGATGTAGAACACTTCTTCATGTGCTTGTTAATAGTTTTGATTTCTTTATCTGAGAACTGCCTATCCATTTCCCTTGCCCATTTATCAATTGGAGAATGGCTTGATTTTTTGTACAATTGATTTAGCTCATTATAAATATGAGTAATTAAACCTTTGTCAGAGGTTTCTATGAAGATTTTTTCCCAATTTGTTGTTTCCCTTCTGATTTTTGTTATATTGGTTTTGTTTGTACAAAAGCTTTTTAGTTTGATGTAGTCAAAATTATTTATTTTACATTTTGTGATTCTTTCTATATCTTGCTTGGTTTTAAAGCCTTTCCCCTCCCAAAGGTCTGACATGTATACTATTCTGTGTTTACCCAATTTACTTATGGTTTCCTTCTTTATGTTTAAGTCACTCACCCATTTTGAATTTATCTTGGTGTAGGGTGTGAGGTGTTGATCTATTCCTAGTCTCTCCCACACTGTCTTCCAATTTTCCCAGCAGTTTTTATCGAATAGTGGATTTTTGTCCCAAAAGCTGGGATCTTTGGGTTTATCGTATACTGTCTTGCTGAGGTCGTTTTCCCCCAGTCTATTCCACTGATCTTCCTTTCTGTTTCTTAGCCAGTACCAAATTGTTTTGATGACTGCTGCTTTGTAATATAGTTTGAGGTCTGGGACTGCAAGGCCCCCATCATATGTGTTTTTTTTCATTATTTCCCTGGATATCCTTGATCTTTTGTTCTTCCAAATGAACTTTGTTATGGTTTTTTCTAAATCAGTGAAGAAGTATTTTGGTAGTTCAATGGGTATGGCACTAAATAGATAAATAAGTTTGGGTAGGATGGTCATTTTTATTATATTGGCTCGTCCTATCCATGAGCAGTTAATGTTTTTCCAATTGTTCAAGTCTAGTTTTAGTTGTGTGGCGAGTGTTTTGTAGTTGTGTTCATATAGTTCCTGTGTTTGTCTTGGGAGATAGATTCCTAGGTATTTTATTTTGTCTAAGGTGATTTTGAATGGGATTTCTCTTTCTAGTTCTTGCTGCTGAGCTGTGTTGGAGATATATAGAAAAGCTGATGATTTATGTGGGTTTATTTTGTATCCTGCAACTTTGCTAAAGTTGTTGATTATTTCAATTAGCTTTTTGGTTGAATCTCTAGGATTCTTTAAGTAGACCATCATGTCATCCGCAAAGAGTGATAACTTGGTCTCCTCCTTGCCTGTTCTGATACCTTCAATTTCTTTATCTTCTCTAATTGCTACTGCTAGTGTTTCTAGTACAATGTCAAATAGTAGAGGTGATAATGGGCATCCTTGTTTCACTCCTGATCTTATTGGGAATGCATCTAGTTTATCCCCATTGCAGATGATATTAGCTGTTGGTTTTAGATATATACTGTTTATTATTTTTAGGAATGACCCTTCTATTCCTATGCTTTCTAGTGTTTTTAATAGGAATGGGTGTTGTATTTTATCAAAGGCTTTTTCTGCATCTATTGAGATAATCATGTGGTTCTTGCTAGTTTGCTTGTTGATGTGGTCAATTATGTGGATGGTTTTCCTAATGTTGAACCAGCCCTGCATCCCTGGTATGAATCCTACTTGATCATGGTGAATGATCCTTCTGATCACTTGCTGGAGTCTTTTTGCTAGTATCCTATTTAAAATTTTTGCATCTATATTCATTAGGGAGATTGGTCTATAGTTTTCTTTCTCTGTTTTTGACCTGCCTGGTTTTGGAATCAGTACCATGTTTGTGTCGTAAAAGGAGTTTGGTAGAACTCCCTCTTTGCTTATTATGTCAAATAGTTTGTATAGTATTGGGGTTAACTGTTCTCTGAATGTTTGATAGAATTCACAGGTGAATCCATCAGGCCCTGGGGATTTTTTCTTAGGAAGTTCTTTGATGGCTTGATGGATTTCAATTTCTGATATGGGATTATTTAAGAATTCTATTTCCTCTTCTGTTAGTCTAGGCAGTTTGTATTTTTGTATATATTCATCCATTTCTCCTAAATTGGTGTATTTATTGCCATATAATTGGGCAAAGTAATTTCTAATGATTGCCTTAATTTCCTCTTCATTGGAGGTGCTGTCCCCCTTTTCATCTTTAATGCTGTGAATTTGCTTTTCTTCCTTCCTTTTTTTAATTAGATTGACCAGTACTTTGTCTATTTTGTTTGTTTTTTCAAAGTACCAGCTTCTTGTCTTATTTATTAAATCAATAGTTCTATCACTTTCGATTTTATTAATTTCTCCCTTAATTTTTAGGATTTCTAATTTGGTTTTCTGCTGGGGGTTTTTAATTTGATCGCTTTCGAGTTTTTTCAATTGCATTTCCAATTGATTGATCTCTGCTCTCCCTTGTTTGTTAATATGAGCTTTCAGGGATATGAATTTGCCTCTGATTACCGCTTTGGCTGCATCCCAAAAGGTTTGAAAGGATGTTTCGCCATTGTCATTTTCCTTGATGAAATTATTAATTGTTTCTATGATTTCTTCTTTAGCTAAACGGTTTTGGAGTATCATATTGTTTAATTTCCAATTGGTTTTAGATTTGGTTTTCCATGTACCATTACTAATCATTATTTTTATTGCCTTGTGATCTGAGAAGGCTGCATTCATTATTTCTGCTTTTTTGCATTTGTGTGCTATGTTTCTGTGACCTAATGTATGGTCAATTTTTGTGAATGTGCCATGTGGTGCTGAGAAGAAGGTGTATTCCTTTTTATCCCTATTTATTTTTCTCCATATGTCTATTAATTCTAATTTTTCTAAGATTTCATTCACTTCTTTTACCTCTTTCTTATTTATTTTTTGATTCGATTTATCTAAATTTGATAATGGTTGGTTTAAGTCTCCCACTAGTATGGTTTTATTGTCTATTTCTCCCTTCAATTCTCCTAGTTTCTCCATTAGAAATTTGGGTGCTATATTATTTGGTGCATACATGTTGATTAATGATATTTCCTCATTGTCTAGAGTCCCTTTTAACAAAATATAATTACCTTCCCTATCCCTTTTGATCAGGTCTATTTTTGCATTGGCTTTATCAGATATCATGATTACCACTCCTGCCTTCTTTCTATCAGTTGAGGCCCAGAAGGTCTTACTCCATCCTTTAATTCTGACCTTGTGGGTGTCAACCCGCCTCATGTGTGTTTCTTGAAGACAACATATGGTAGGGTTTTGGATTCTAATCCATTCTGCTATTCGTCTACGTTTTATGGGTGAGTTCATCCCATTCACGTTCAAAGTTATGATTGTCATTTGTGGACTCCCTGGCATTTTGATTGCCTTCCCTAATTCTAACCTTTTCTTCTTCGGCTCTACCTTTTAGTCCAGTGATTTACTTTGAATCAGTCCCCCTTGTCCCCTCCCTTGATGTTTCCCTTTTTAGTCCCTCCCTTTTTGTTCCCTCCCCCTCCCCCCTCTCTTTCCCTCCCTTTTTGTTCTCCCTCTCCCCCTCCCCCCCTTGGTTTTCCCTTCTCCTTACCCTTGTTGGGTAAGATAGAATTCAAGATCCCAATGGATCTGGATGTTTTTCCCTCTCAGAGTTGATTTCCCTGAGATTGAGGTTTAAGTAACCCCCCCCCCTCTCTTCCTCTCCTTCTTATAGGAGTTTTCTTCCCCTCCCCTTCCCCTGTGAATCTTTGTGTGAGAACCATTATTCTATTTGGTCTTTCTTTACCCCCTATTTATACATTACATTTTCCCCACATATTAGTATACATAGGTTGATATAAATGTAGTCCTTATAGAAGAGAGTTTGAGTAAAAGAAGATAACATTTTTCCCCTTTCCTTAATATTTACCTTTTCAGGTATTCCTTGCTCTTTGATTTTCGGTATCAAACTTTCCACAGAGCTCTGGTCTTTTCTTTGCAAAAAATTGGAAGTCTTCTATTTTGTTGAATGCCCATACTTTCCCTTGGAAGTATATAGTCAGTTTTGCTGGGTAGCTGATTCTTGGTTGGAGACCCAGCTCTCTTGCCTTTCTGAAGATCATGTTCCATGCCTTACGATCATTCAGCGTAGAACTTGCAAGGTCTTGTGTGACCCTGATTGGCATTCCTTTATATCTAAATTGTCTTTTTCTGGCTTCCTGTAGGATTTTTTCTTTTGTTTGATAGCTTTGGAATTTGGCAATTACATTCCTGGGAGTTGTCTTTTGGGGGTTTAGTGTAGAAGGTGTTCTGTGAGCTCTGTCAGTGGCTGTATTGCCCCCTTGTTCTAGAATCTCTGGGCAATTTTCTTTGATTATATCTTGTATCACCATGTCCAGTTTGGTGTTTATTTCTGGCTTTTCTGGGAGTCCAATTATTCTTAAATTTTCTCTTCTCCCCCTGTTTTCCAGATCTATCACCTTGTCGGTGAGATATTTTATGTTCTCTTCTAATTTCTTGGTGTTTTGGCTTTGCTTTATTAGTTCTTGCTTTAAAGCCTGGTTTTCTTTTACAGTTTGGTCAAACTGGTTTTGTAGATGCGTGAATTTCTTTTGCATCATTTCCCACTTTTCCTCCCAGAGGGCTTCCATCTTTTTGGTCCTTTCTGATTCAAATTCTTCATGGGTTTGTGGAGAGTTTCTATTTCCTTTGGAAGATTTTGGAGAATTTTCTTGTATATCTTCTTCTATCTGCTCTGTATTTTGTATTTTGGCTCCATAGAATGTGTCCAGAGTCACCCCTTTCTTCTTATTTTTCTTGGTATTTTGGGGCTTCTGTGCTTCTGTGGAGTTTGTCATCTCTGAACGTGGAGGATTGGCTTTTCTTGTCTTTGTCTGGTGATCAGAGGCTTTAGTCCTGGGCAGATGGTTCTATGACTTTCCCTGGGTTAAACTGAATATGCCTCACTGGAACTGGAATGGAAGGGTCGGACCACGAGGCCACACTCTCCCCCTGGCTCGATTTCCGGAAGTTGCCTTCAGAATCGCTGGCCGTGAGGCTGTTTCGTCGGCCTGCGGGGGGATGGGCTGCCGCTTCCCCAAGCTCCGAGAGCACAGACTTTCACTGAGACTTGGATAGCAGGATCCAGCCCGTGAGGCTGTCTTGCCCGCCCTGAGGGTTGCTGTTGTTTTGACCAGCTCTCTGCAGCGGAGGCCCCAGGCAGTAACTTTCACCCAGACCGACCAGCTCTTTGCAGCGGAGGCCCCAGGCAGTAACTTTCACCCGGACCGAAGGGCTCTCTGCAGCGGAAGCCCCAGGCAGTAACTTTCACCCGGACTGGGACTTGGGTAGAAGACCCTGAGGGTTGTTGTTCCTCAGACCCTGCTCTCTGAGCCCCGCGCGGCTGCCGCTTCCGGGAGCCTTGGACTCTGCGCTCCTACCCCTGAGGTCCGAGGGATCTCGGGTTCTGGCTTTTAAGGGGAGTCGTACCTTTTGAACCGGGTCCAGGTCCAGGAGGAGGGTTCCCAGGGTCTGTGCTGTTGATCGTTTTGAATTTCGGCACCTTAGGAGCTTCTAGTTTGAGATCGGTCGGGAAGGGTTTTCCGGAGATCTGAACTTCAGCTTTCTCTAAGCCGCCATCTTAACCGGAAGTCGGCATTGACTCTTTTTAAAAAATTTAGAATATTTTTCCATGGTTACATGACTCATGATCCCCCACCACCCACTGCTCTTTCCTCCCCCCTCCCGAATCCAACAAATGGTTCCACTGGGTTATACTTGTATTATTGTTCAAAACCCATTTCTGTGTTATTCATATAGAGCATTGCTTCTTTTGAGAGCAGGTCCTTGGCTTCCACATTTACAATGTTGAACAGCATGTGTCAAGCCTGAAGTGCCGGTGACTCCTTGTGTTGGGATCATTTGTATTTACGAAATCTGGATTTTATGTCAATCTTCTCAACCAAAAAACATCAAGGATGTTTTCGAGACTCTTTAGGGAAAAACTAACCAAGTTTAAGTAGCAGGGAACTCAAAAGATGTGGTATCATAGGGGAAAGGAGAGGTCAGAAGACTCAAACATACCTGAGAAAAGCTATCTAAATGTGAGTCATTTATATCATTGATGATGGTGGTAGTGGATTATGGTGTTGATGAATAGCAGAGATGAACAGGGAAATGGTGGTGCTCTCAACCAATAGAAAAAAAGAAAGGGGGGAATAAGCTTTCCAGTTAAGGTTTAGGTACCAGTGTTCTAACCTAATTGTTGCTTAATTTAAAGTATAGCTAAGTACAATTCTTTAGGCTGAAACTGTTTGCAATCAAAATAGGAAGTGGAATGAAATAATATTGCACTCCACTGGGAAAGTTGTAGATCCCAGCATGTTTTTGACCATTAGAAACATATTTCAGCAAGTGACCTTATTGTGTAATACTTGCCATATATGACCAAAAGCATAGAACCACTGGTCTAAGAAAGTTATAATTTGAGGTGGGAAGATCAGTGCTTTCCCAAAAAAAACAAAATGAAACCAAAAAAACCCTAAACTCGTCTTCTAAGGTACTATATGCTCACAAAATCAAATGAAAAATCAAGACCCCGTGGATTAAAGAATGGTGTTTTCTTACATATTTGATCCTGCTTCTGAAGGGTAACCATGTTCAGAAACATCACTATATGCTAATGACCTGACATATTTTTCATGTAGTATATGTGATAACACATATACATTAACTGTGACTTCAGGTGGTGTGATACTGCATGTGAAGGCCAGAGACTTGAGTTCTCATTCTTCCTCTTGGATTTACTAATTGTGTGATCTTTTGTAAGTCTCTTCAGATCTCAGAGGCCTCCTCTGTTAAATGAGGATAATAGGATAATAAAAATGCCTGTTGGAGGATTGTGAATTGTTTCAGATTATCCAGAATTTTGATTTGTTTTTAGAAGAATTTAAGTTCCAGTCGATCCTTTGGGTAAACTGTTGCTTTTTGTTTTTCCTTAGAAGTGTTGATTGTAGGGTTTTATTGTGGTTGTTTTTTTTTTAAATAAATAGTCAAAAGATATGAGCAGGTATTTCTGAAGGGAAGAAATTCAAAACTATTTACTGCCTTATTAAAAAATATCCGAAATTATTAATTATTAGTTCTTTCTGTTTCTCACTGGTGTGATGAAGGGAGCCAAAGCTAGGAGTGAATTGCAATTTCAAGCTCTAGAGTCAGAGACAGAGCACAGGACATTGTTCAAGAGACAGAGGGCCACTGCCTAGCTCAGTCAGTCTGGCCACCTTTAAAGATGAAGGAGGCTACCCCTACTCATGTGAGAGGGAACACAGTGGCCTCCATGTTAGATGATCTGGGACTTCCCAGGCAAACATCTTTGCATAAACATGGAATAATTTTTTTTTTACTCATACATTTTGTTATTCATAACATTCACCCTGTGGGGCGGCCCTATTATTATATCTAAATTTGTAGGAGTCAGAACTTGAGGCTTAGAGACGGAAAATAACTTGCTCATGACCAAACAGCTAGCAAATGTTTGCGGTGGGATTCTGATTTAAGTCTTTCCTAAATCTGAGTCTAGAGCTTCACACCACAACGCTTCAGAATCAAATTTTAGGCAATGCATTCTTTAGGAGTGAACTAGAGAAGGGGCAGCTAGGTGGTTCAGTGGATAGAGACTCAGGCATAGAGACTAAAGGTCCTGCGTTCAAATCTGATCTAAGACACTTCCTAGCAAAATGACCCTGGACAAGCCATTTAACCTCCATTGCCTAGCCCTTTACTGATCTTCTGCCTTGGAACCAACACACAGTATTGATTCTAAGAGGGAAGAGAAGAATCTTTTTTTAAAAAAGTAATTAGAAGGTAAAAAGGTGGAGGCAACACATTTAGATAACTCCCTACCTCCCCTTCCCCACAGCAGGAGGTTGTGAGAAAAGATGGCAGCTTAGTAGCAGTGAAAGCTGAAATCTCTCAGAGAATCTTCTCAAACCTAAGAGTTGAGAAACTGGGGAAACTAGCACCCAGACAACCCAGGTTTTCTGACTATAGTCTTCTATGCTAGCTAGGTAGTGCAGTGAATAGAGCACTGGACTTGGAGTTAGGAAGATCTGAGATCAAAACAAGCTTCAGATAATTACTAGACCAGGGGCAATTTACAACCCCTATTTTGCCTCAGTTCTTCATATGTAAAATGGGAACAGACTGAAGAAGGAAATGACAAACCATTCCAGTGTTTTTGACAAGAAAACTGTTTGGAGTCACAAAGAGGTGGACCTTACTGAATGCCTAAACAATAATAATGCACTTGTTTCCATTTCCTTCACTTACCATTTACTTCTCTCAATCCATTGTATGGTTTCTGACCTACCACTCTGCTAAAATTCCTCTCCCTAAAATGACTGATGATATTATAATTGGTCAGTCTGATGGCCTTTCAGAATCCTAATGCTTCTGGACCTCTCTGAAGTTTTTGAAACTGTTAACCACCACTTTTCTGATATCTCTTGTCTCCCATTGGCTGTTATGGCACTGCTCTTCTGGTTCTTTTCTTACCTGTTCCAATGTTTCTCAGTTTTATTTGCAAGATCATTGTCTCTGTCATGCACCACAAATGTAGTTTCCCCCCAAGACTGTCCAGAGTCCTCTTTCCTTCTTCCTCTATACCATCCTCCATGAAATTGTCAGTTCTTCAGTGACCTGCTAGATATCTCATAGGTAGCTCATAGAGCCCATAGGTAACTCAGTTTCAACTTATCTTCCCCCCCTCCTCATCAACCATGTTATGGGGAGTCTACTGCTATTCTGTTGCCCTACAGCTCTCCTTACCACAGGTCCTGACCCAGGACCTAGTCCAGGATCCAGGAACGTGGAGTTAGTGTTTGAATACCACTCAGATGTTTATATGCTTCTTTTTCTGAGAACCTACTGGCCCAAGCCTATTATTCTGTTTGAAGGCTACATCTACTCTGCTGACTGCAGCTCTCCAAAGACCATAGAACATCTAGAGAGTTAAGGTCTTCAATTGACACTAAGGTTTCTGTGCAACACAAACTTTTTTAATCTCCAGTACTAGAAGAATAGGGATAATTTCCTTTCCCTCTGGAATATGGAATCTGGAAGCCTCTGGTCTCAAAATGCGAGGAAGTTGCATTTACTCTGCCCCCATGGATCACTACAATGGTGACAACTTTTGATTACCAACAAGTACTCAAAACTAGACTGGGAAGCTTGAATCTATTATCATATGTAGGTAAGAAGATGCTCCCAATAATTTTCTTGCTTTAAGGCTGAACTCACAGAGTACTATATATGGGAAAAACAATGTCTCATTCCTCTATTACCATGGAGTGACCAAGAGCCTCAAACAACAGGCCTCAACTCCAAGGTTCCCACCACAAGAGCAAAACCTCAGATTCCAGGCATAACATCTCCAGAACCCTTGCTAGACTTACAATCTTCAACATGAAAGAGCTTTTCAACTCAATAAATATTTATTAAGCACCTATTATGTTTTTTTTTTAAAAACCTTTACCTTCTGTCTTAGAATCACTACCACATATTGGTACTAAGGCAGAAGAGTGGTAAGGGCTAGGCAATGGGGGTTAAGTGACTTGCCCAGGTTCACACAGCTAGGAAATGTCTAAGGTCAAATTTGAATCCAGGACCTTCAGTCTCTAGGCCTGGCTCTCAATCCACTGAGCCAGCCAGCTGTCCCCAAGCACCTATTATGTTTTTCAGTTCTGGGACTTGCCACTAGGGATCTTATTCAGGAGTAGGAACTTGGATAGCAAGCTAGACCCAGAATCAAGTGTGTGCTCTATGTTCAGAGTAGTAGTTTGCTGCTTTAGATGTAACATTCAGGTAGAGACAAATAAAATAATTTCATGGATTAAAACATTATATAATTTAAAAGATTGATATCATGGTCAGAGAGACTTTGAGCTATTTTGTGAAGTAAGAAGTCAAAAAAGACTAGTTTGCCAATATTGTCTATAAAAGGAGTCAGAAATGGCCAAAAATTAATCAAAGGAAAGGGTGGGGACTGAGACAGAGGATAATCAAAGTTTAAAGAAAACCTAAGTAGGAAAAATTATAACAAAATGATTATGTACATACACGTTTTTATTACACATATTTTGTAACATAAATTTTAAATATGTATTCAGGAGAATACATATTCTGCTATGGCATTGTTGTAGTGACTCAGGTCAACAACATAAATGCCGTTTTTTATGGTTTAGAAGTGAGGAGGCTTCCAAATTCCATATTTAAGAGGGAAAGGAAATTCTACCCATTCATCTGTAATAATTAAAATTGGGTGGCCAAATGTAATAGTTAAAAATTTGGTTTGACAAAGATAATAATGGATAAAAAGAAGTATTGTTGTGGTCACCATTTATAAAAGTTAAAGTTAAACTATGAGTCAGTAGGCTGTCAATAGCTTTATTTACAGCAAAGTAGACATATTTAAGTGGAAAATATATGCAACAGATAAAAGAATGGTTGCCTTAAACTGTGACAGATAAAAGAGTGGTTGCCTTAAACTGTGACCACAAAGATATGTATTTTATATTAAAAATAAAGTGGTCGCCAGGGAAAAATTCCCAAATATGAAATATACCCAAGTCAGCTGGGTTTTTATGGAGATTTTAATTAATACAAGTAAAGAATTAATGAGAGAGAGAGAGAGAGAGAGAGAGAGAGAGAGAGAGAGAGAGAGAGAGAGAGAGAGAGAGAGAGTAAGAGGAAATAATGAGAAAAGGGCTAGGCCAGCCTAGGCTTTAAGCCTTAAGAGAGAGATCAGTCAGTCTTTAATCCACTCACCACAAGATTTGTCCCAAGCAAGATTCTAGTGTTCAGAGAGACCCAGTTACTCCAACTAGTCCAAGCTCCAAATCAGCTGTGGCAAACTGAATTCCCAGAGGCCTTTTCTGACCTCCTTTTAAAGAGAATTTTCTCCTATGCCACCTCCCCTAAGTTCTCACATCTACCACTCACAGTAGACATTTTCCAAAGGACAGACCATTTGTAATTCACACCTGAGTAGACTAAACTTTTGAGTAAGTTCACACCTCTTTGCCCCTTACAAGTTTGCAAGTTGCCTGATCTTCATAGGTACTTAGCACCTTCCTAAAAATAGACTTAGCTTAAGGCTTTTGCTTCACTATAAGTATGAGTTAAGTACTTTTTCATTGTTCAGTAAAGAGTTTACAACTTTATCTTCACCTAAAGTATGCTTAAGTATGGGTGGAGTAGAGTTCTCACATTCCTGATCTAAATCCCTTCATTGTTTAAAATGGGGAATGGTCTTAGCCAAGTGTTCTGAAGTAGGGTCTGAGAATTTTTAAGATTCACATATAAGAAGGATGTAGAAAATATCACCTGCCTAAAAATACCCTAAGTCCTAATCCTACTGCTTCCAGACCACAAATATGAATATGAATTCGAATCTCACCAGAATCCAAAGTCTGGATCAGAAAGCCAAAATCCAAAGAGCCAAAGATGCTGAAAAATCACCAAGAACCTTCAGCACACACAAGGCCAAGACTGCCAAGAATAAATCCAAGAATTCTCCAAGCAATGAATGAGCTCAAGAATGAAGAGAGCAAATCTCTCTCAGGCTCCTGCTTATATACAGTTTTCTCCATCCATCAGCTCGCCTCATCACATCTCAGGAATCATTCACAGGCTTTCAATTTGCCTAGCACTGGGGGGGGGGGGGGAGGTAGTGCTTGTGGCTTGTTAGGCGTGAACTTTCTTTGTTAGTGACTTACTAAATGTTAAGTAAGGATACTTTACATTCTTGATTGATTAACTTAAAATAGACAAAGGGAATAAAAATTCCTTTCACACTTCCATTTAGGTATGTGTATGTCCTTATGTTTATGTGTATGTATACATATATATTTTTATGTATCAAGTAGACACTTTTTTAAAATTATGAAAGCTTTATTTTGGTAGTCAGTTTGAAGCAAAATTTCTTCCTATGGTCCTCCAAAAGAGATAGGTGGAAAACTCAGACTTTAAGTTTATGGACCTATTGTTTTCCTTAGTCAACAATCCAGTGGTGAAATAATTAGAAAACTCCTTCTCAACTTTACATACTTAGGTGCTGCGGTCAGGATCCAACCTCACTGAAGACTCCAGGGTTCCCAATTGGTGGTGAACGATCAGTCAAAATAAATAACAAATGGAAGACAGCTTAATCATTTTGGTCATGGGACTTCTTTGCATCTTGACAGCTGCTCTGCCATTCCCAGGCTTGGTTTTTATTTTTATACCCATTTTCTTGGCATGCAGATTACATTACCTAACACACATGTTCAAAGAGAGATAATTGGAAAAGTGATACATTAACTTTTAACAAATCACTTGATTAACATTCTATATTTTGTATTGTGATTACAGACAGAATACAAGATAAATGATTTCATCACAGGTGGCTTACTAGGGAGTTTCTGAGTTACTGATTTATATAATTGAGTCACTGAGGCATATTGAAGCTTAGCGTACCTGTACTGTAACTGTGTGTATGGGCCTCTATGATTGATTTGTGTGCTGGCTTCATGAGAATAGGCTTCTGTGAGTGGGAAAGTTTTGGGCTTGGCCTGTAGCTATGGTTTTGCTGGGAATTATGTACCTAAATGAAAGTTAACCCATGATAGTCTTTTTGGGATTGGGTTTAAGGGTCGGATCTTTTGGTGATGTTTTGGGGAATCAGGGTACATGTGTTTTGCTCTTGCATTATTTCTTTTGAGAATAGGGGGAATAATAATCATGTCAATTCATAGGTAAGGGGCATTGATGAAAGAAGTCATGTAAAGGGGATAGAGTGGGCAGTCACATCTCTCCAAGGACCACTCTGTGGTCTCTCCAGTTACCAAACATGACTTTGTCAAGGTGTCATGCTCTGATGGCCCCCAGCACTTAGGTAAGAACTATCTTTGCCACCCCTCCACATGGCTCAGCAATAGACCAATATCTGGGGTGTTTGATGGAATATATTCCATTTTAAGAAATATCTAGATCCTTGAGGAATGGTATTCACCTTCATGAACTATGAACTTCAAAGCAAAGCTGGTGCCTTTGGAGCTATTACAGGAAGATATAATTACAAGGAAGACCTGGCTCTGGTTTTAGGCTAGCTTGAAATCGAAGGCAAAATCCCAGACCTCCCCTTCCCTAACCCTAGTCCTAAAACCACAAGACCAAAATATGGCTTCATTCCTTCTTGTGTCATTTTAGCAGACCCTAAATAAAAGAGGTGACATCTATATTATATATATATGTATATACATAGTATATAATATGTATATTTCATTTATTCAATATAGGACTTGATCAGCAGAAGAGATTTTACCAGAATAAAGTGCTTGCATTTGAATAAGAGAAATAAAGAGAAATATTTCAGAACCCTAATGTCATCATAAGTCATAGAAGGAATTAAATAAGACAGAGGATCAATTAAGTACAAATTGTGTATTTACACGTTCTCTCTCTGTGTGTGTCTCTCTGTCTCTCTCTGACTCTCTCTCTCTTAGAATGTGAGTTTCTTGAGGGAAGGAGATGTTTTGTGTCTTAGTATTCTCAGGGCTTAGAATAATGCCTGGTACATAAAAAGGGTTTAATAAATGCTTTTTAATTGATTGATTGATTGATTAATTGATCTGCTCAGTCATATTTGCTCATTTCTTTACCATAAGCATAAGAAGAGAAAGATCACTATAAGCCTAGTCAAGGAAAAAGAGTACAGAAACATAGGCAGATGGGAAATGAGTATCAGGCAACCTAATTGGCATGATAGAGCAAAATTCAGACTGGTACATTTTAAATCATTCAAGATGAAACATTCTTCTGAATTCCTCTGGTCTCAAATATCATCTGGTCAATATTCTTGTACCTTTTGAGCTGGTGATATATATATATATATATATATATATATATATATATATATATATATTTAATCCTCATGCTCATATGTTTTGCATGATAATACATGTATAACCCAGATCCAGTTGCTTACTATCTCCAGGAAGCAGAGGGAAAGAAGGAAGGGAGACAATTTGGATCATATAACTTCAGAAAACTTGTGTGGAAATTTGTTATTATATGTAATTGGTAAAAATAAAATATTTTTGTAAAAAAAAAACCTTTATGGCCCATCTTAGAATAAATACTATGTATTGGTTCCAAGGTAGAAGAGCAGTAAGGGCTAGGCAATGGAAGTTAAATGACTTGCCCAAGATCATATAGCTAGGTAGTATCTGAGGCCAGATGTAATGTATTTTTAAAATAAAATTTTGTTGGTGTATTTTGTTTTTATGTTACCTTCATTCTCCACATCTTCCCAATTCTCTATTATGAAGAATTTTCTTTTGAGAGATTGGAATTCTTTTTTTTTATTTGTATACTATCAGTTAAATCCCAAAGATAAAAAAAAGTGCAATCATGGTGTCAGACAAAGCAAGGAAATTACATCAATACTTAAACCAGAATTATAACCTTAATTAGATATGAACCAATGTCTATATTAAATGCATGTGCTGTAAATAGCACAAGATTTATAATCATAAAGAAAAAGATAGCTGAATTGCAAACAGTCACAACTAGCAAGAAATTTTACAAATTCAACAGAAAAATAAAAAATAGAGAAATATGGGACTAAACAACTTGTAGAATTTAGAGCTGGAAGCTTTGTGGCCTTATGAATGGCAACTTAAATAATTTATATACTTCTCAGCATCATATTGTGGGAGAGCTTTGAGGTGAAACCCCAGATTTGGGACAGAAGGATGCAAGACTCCAAAACTTAGTTTAAAAATAAGAAGAGAAATTTATTAATTTGGAAGCCATGTTGAAAGGCCAGAATACAGTATGCAGTTTTGACACATTGCCTCTCCAAGGAAATAGGGTATGGGGATTTTATGCCCCAGTATCAACTGGGTTTTTGGGAAACCCAAGTTTGCCACTGTTCCTTGGTGAAATACCTTAAGGGGAGTCCCAGACTGACCTTGTTCCATACTGAAACAATAGACCTTAAGTACTTAATGATCCCTGTTTAGGTGGGACCAGTAGATATAATCAAATATTAAGTACCCTTTTTGTCTTAGAAGTTTCTCCCATTTCATCAAAGTCCTCTCCTAGGTCCTTGGCTGGACTCTTCCTTTTGTATCCATTGTAAGCCTTTCCCTGATATTCTAGTCTTGGATTTCTCATTTCCTTATAGCCATTGTAAAGCCCAACAATCATACTTCCCAGTCCTTAGTTCCCCAAAACATATATAAGATCCTTATGTTTTATTGTTCTTTGGAAAATCATCTGGAGTGGTTATTCTCTCAGAAACACAGTTCCCAGAGCCCCCAGGGTCTATATAGTATTTAGCATTTGGCTCTGTGTAGCCGCTGATTATTAAGGATGTATCTCTTTCCTGATTAAAGATTTGGTTTTATAACTACTTTAGTGGTTCTATGTTTTGCCAAGTCAACTCTGGATAAGAAAAGGAGGATGGGGTGAATCAGGAATGAGGTAATTCACTGAGATTGAGAGTATAAAGGATGATCTGTGGAATTCAAAGGATGATTAGATTAGGTCCTACCCAGGATGCTCATCAGAGTGGAATAAGGAGGTACATATCTATGTTAACTGAAGATCTAGAGGAAAGTCCAAAGGGGTGCAGGATGCTCCTAGAAAGGAATCAAAGAATGTTTTTTTTAATAAATGAAAAAGATATAGAAGCGGGAAAAAAAATCAGCAAAACTAATCAGTAAATTGTAACAATCTGATAGTATATGTAATATTCCACATGAATCAATCCATTAGCTCTGCAAAGGAAATGGGACAGCTATCTTCTCATACCTTTTCTTTGGGATCAAGCTTATTCTTTGGTAATTCTCAATATTAATTTTCAATTTTTTTGAGGTTATTCTATACATTTAGGTTGTTGTATATTGTTTTCTTGGCTCTGCTTATATCACTGCACAAGTTCATGGAAGTCTTTCCCTGCTTTTTTGGTATTCATCACACCTATTATTTGTTAGAGAAAAGTGATTCACTATTTCATTCATGTACCATGATTTATTCAGCCATTCCTGAGTTGATGGACATCTACTTTGCTTCCAGTTCTTTGCTACCACAAAAAGTGGTGTATGTGAAACTTTTCATTTTACCAATATACTCTTTAAGTTGAAGTATACAGATATTTTAATCACTATATTTATATAATTCCAAATTGCTTTCCAGAATGGCTATACTAATTGCAGAT
Source organism: Monodelphis domestica (assembly GCF_027887165.1). Taxonomy (NCBI): domain Eukaryota; kingdom Metazoa; phylum Chordata; class Mammalia; order Didelphimorphia; family Didelphidae; genus Monodelphis; species Monodelphis domestica. The sequence goes on along the minus strand of NC_077232.1, from coordinate 266,340,921 downwards.
TGGTCAACTATGTCTATCTTTCCAAAACACTTTCAATAGTAACTTCTTTTTTGTCATGTTTGACAACTTTTTGCATGTGAGGTGAAAAGCTTCAAAGTTGTTTGATTGGGGGCAGCTGGGTAGCTCAGTGGATTGAGAGCCAGACCTAGACACAGGGTCCTGGTTCAAATCTAGCCTCAGCTGTGTGACCCTGGGCAAGTCACTTAACTCCCATTGCCTAGCCCTTACCACTCTTCTGCCTTGGAACCAATACACAGTATTGATTCCAAGATGGAAGGGAAGAGGTTTTTTTTTTTTAATTGTTTTGATTTATATTTCCATTATTATTGGGGTTTTGGACCATTTAAAAAATATGGAGCCTGAATTGATTCAAGTGAAGTGAGCAGAACCAGAAAAACATTGTACACAGTAACAGCAGTATTTTTTTTTTGATGAACAACTGTGAATGGCCAAGTTATTCTCAGCAACACAGTGATCTAAGACAAAAATGATGAAAAATGCCATCTGCCTTCTGAGAAAGAACTGGTGGAGTCTGAATGCTGATTGAAACATACTATATTTTTTCTTTTCTTCTTTCTCTCTTTCTCTTTTTTCTCATTCTTTCCTCCTTCCTTCCTTCCTTCCTTCTTTCTTCTTTCTTTCTTTCTTTCTTTCTTTCTTTCTTTCTTTCTTTCTTTCTTTCTTTCTGTTCTTTCTTTCTTTCTTTCTTTCTTCTTTCTTTCTTTTCTTTCTTTCTTTCTTTCTTCCTTCCTTCCTTCCTTTTTCTTTCTTTCCTTCTTTCCTTCTTTCCTTCTTTCTCTTTCCTTCCTTCCTTCTTTCTTTCTTTCTTTCTTTCTTTCTTTCTTTCTTTCTTTCTTTCTTCTTTCTTTCTTTCTTTCTTTCTTTCTTTCTTTCTTTCTTTCTTTCTTCTTTCTTTCCTTCTTTCTTCTTCTTTCCTTCTTTCTTTCTTTCTTTCTTTCTTTCTTTCTTTCTTTCTTTCTTTCTTTCTTTCTTCTTTTCTTTCTTTCTTTCTTTCTTTCTTTCTTTCTTTCTTTCTTTCTTTCTTTCTTTCTTTCTTTCTTCTTTTCTTTTTCCTTCCTTCTTCCTTCCTTCCTTCCTTCCTTCTTCCTTCCTTCCTTCCTTCCTTCCTTCCTTCCTTCCTTCCTTCCTTCCTTCCTTCCTTCCTTCCTTCCTTCCTTCCTTCCTTCCTTCCTTCCTTCCTTCCTTCCTTCCTTTCTTCCTTCCTTCCTTTCTTTCTTTCTTTCTTTCTTTTCTTTCTTTCTTTCTTTCTTTCTTTCTTTCTTTCTTTCTTTCTTTCTTTCTTTCTTTCTTTCTTTCTTTCTTTTCTTTCTTTCTTTCTTTCTTTCTTTCTTTCTTTCTTTCTTCTTTCTTTCTTTCTTTCTTTCTTTCTTTCTTTCTTTCTTTCTTTCTCTCTCTTTCTTTCTTTCCCTCTCTCTTTCTTATTCCCTCTCTCTCTTCTTCTTCTCTTCCTTCTTTTTTTGTTAAATTTTTTCCCATAAAATGATTAATATGGAAAAAAAGTTTCACATAATTGAACATGTAAAATCTGTAACATCTCAGGAAGGGGAGGGGAGGGAACAGGAGATGGAGAGTAGGAAAGAGGGAGAGAATTTGGAAATCAAAATTTTAAAGAAATGAATGTTAAAAATTGTTTTTACATGCAATCCAGGGAAGTAAAATATATTTTTAAAAAATTAAAATTTAGATCTCTTCACACCTTTGTATGTGAATGTCTACCCTTAAGTGAAGAAGGGCCTTAAAAATCTTCTCTGGATCCCACCAATTCAATTCCAATGTTGCTGGCATGAGTTCTGCAGCCATGTGTTCTGAGAAATACATCTTATCAATAAAAATGGCGTAATCAGTTTTTTCACTTGAGTATAAAGAAATGTGGGAGCACAAAATTAGTCTTGCAATGGAAATTGTTAGGCTTGTATATTCTCTAGGCTGAGATTTCCATACAATTTTACTTTGTTCATTCAGTGCTGCATCTGTGAAGGTGACCCCCAGCTTCCTTTCCTTCTAACACTGCTTCAGTGGAGAGGAATTATTTTGTAAAAATCATTTTCCAAAATGGTCTGATGCCCTGAATATTTATCTTAATTCAATCCCGAACATTATTATGAACATTCAGAAGCCAAACCATTCATCTTAACTTAAACCTTCAATTAAATTCCACAATGCAAACCTCCTGGCACTAGAAAAGCATTTCATGTTTATAAACTAAACCTAGGACCAGAAAAAGTGAGGAAGGTTGGGTTTTTTTTTTCATTTTTTATGAGAGTCCTCTTTCTGACATCACATTGGCAGTAGTTGTGATTGGCTGCTACAGAACAAAAAATAGTTTATATCCAGCAGGAACGGATGAGCAGAGGAAAAATTAAATCTGTGTCCACTCATTCACTCCTGCTGGCTTGTCCGCCCAACTCAGCGCTGCAGAAGGGTGAGTTTTACTCCACTGATTTGGAATGGGGTGAGAGGGAGGGAGGCTTTGGTTTTGGTTTCTTAATGTCAAATTCTGAAATCTTTTTCTTTTCTAGAATGCAATGTAATTTAGGGATTTTTTGGTTGTATCTTCTTAATTTTTAGAGTGTGTCCACAAGGATGTGTTCTTCCATCTAAAGCCCAAACTCCTTGATGAAAGAATCAAAAGTTCACTTGGAAATCACTGATCTGATTCTTGCTTCTGTGTTACCAATCCTCATTTGTGATCTTCCCTTTCCCTTCTTCCACTAATCATTCCTGTAGTGCTAATTTGATACAACCAAAGAAAAGGGGGAAGAAAGCTGTCTTTGCATTTCATTATGCCATAGACTTCAACCTATTATGCATCAAATGTTTCAAAAATTATATTCTGAGCACTGTGGTAGGCCCTGGGGACACAGTGATAGAGTGAAAAGTCCTTTAATTAGGGAGCTTACAGGATAAAATGCTGCATACTCCCCTTTCCAATGATATGCTTAGAGATGTATACGTGCAGTCTTGGCATTTCATCTATGGACACAGGTATTGTAGGTTGATTGTTGCCTTTTAGATCTTGTTTCCCAATGTATGCCTTGTTTTTGTCTCTTGTTTCATCTAAAAGCTTTCTTAATTGAAATCAATTCCATTTTAGTCAACTTTTTCTCAGTGACAAGTGACAAGTGGCGAAAAGAGGAAATAGGGCAGCCCATACCTTGGTGCACTGAAGAGTTTACTGGGAAATGCAACATTTATGCAGATAAATATAATATAAGGTAAGGGGGGGGGGAGAGTCCAGAGAGCCAACATGATTTAGACAGAAAGCCAACTGACACCTGGGGAGATCAGGGAAAAGGACACCAGAGAGATGATACAAGCTACCCTTTGAATGAAAATAGGATTGTGATGGGCTGAGATGAGGAGATTATGCTCTTAAGGACTGAATGCATGCACACTATTTCCCAATAAAAATAAAATAGAGCTCTCTTAAGGCTCCAAAACTAGACTGGCATCCATTTATTGAGACTTACATGTCATATTGACAAGTTTGCATTTTATTTTATAGACAATAAAAAAACCCTGCCACTGCAGAACTTTTAAGCAAGACTATACAATGTACAGGCCAGCCCTGTACATTAACAAGACAATTTGGGCATCTGCCCAGCACTCAGGGTGACAGATGAGATGACTGGCTTAGTGGTTTGAGAATCAGGCCTAGAGACCAGAAGTCCTGGGTTCCAGTTTAGCCTTTACCTCTTCCTAGATATGGGACCCTGGGCAAGTCACGTAACTTTAGTTGCCAAATTCTTACTGCTCTTCTGCCTTAGAACTAATGCTTTGTATTGATACCAAGACAGAAAGCAAGGGTTTAAAAAAAAAAAGAAAGAAGTTAAAGATCTGAACCAATGACTGTGCAAGTAAAAAGAAAGTTAAAAAGAGAGAGAGATTCTGGAGACACAACTGGCAGAACTTAAAATTTATTTACATTTGAGATAAAGGGTAGATAGAAAGACCAAGGTTGATTCTGGGGTTTGGAGCCTAATTTGGAGGAGGGCTAGGTTTGCAGCTGCTTTCAAAGGTACAGGTTGGAATTGTTAAGTTTGAGATGCTTGTGGGACTTCCAAACAGAGATCCAGGAATGCATCATCACTACCACCCCATACATGGAAGGAGCAGAGCAAATTCTTTTCAAAACCATATTCTAGGTTATTGGTATTTGCCCTTAAAAGCATATATCTTTTCCCTCTTTATATCTTTTCCCTCTTTTCTAGATAACATTTTTCCTAATCTCCAAAGCTACTGGAATGTTTTTTAAACCCTCACCTTTTGTCTTAGAATTAATACAGAGCATTGGTTCCATGACAGAAGTGTGTTAAGGGCTAGAAAATTGGGGTAAAGTGACTTGTCTAGGGTCTGAGGTCAAATTTGAATCCAGGACCTCCAATCTCTAGGCTTGGCTCTCTATCCACTGAGTCACCCTGTGGCCCCTAGAACTATTAGAATATTAAAAATCAAAATAAAATCAGCTACCTTCATTGTGTGTATTTATTTTGCATATATTTTCTTATATTTATAACATCCCACCTATGGGTTACTTCTCAAACTTGCATTTGCACTCAGAGGGCAGCTGTTGTCTCAGATTCAGTATTTCTAAAACTGTAACTCATGAGAACTGTTATGATAGGAATTTGGTGAGAAATGAACAAAAGGGAAATGTTGCAAAGCCTTCATTCTTTATCACAGAACACATCTGCGAGTTTCCAATTAAGGGGCAGTCAGATAGCACAGTGGATAGAGCATGAGGCCTGGTGTCCAGGGAAACTAGTCTCAGACCCATCCCAGCTATGTGATCCTGGGCAAGTCACTTAATGTCAAACTTTAAAAAAGAAAAAGGAATAAAACAATAGGTACAATTAATTTTTGTTGTTATTCATTTGGGTCCAACTCTTCATGATCCAATAGACCATAGCTATCCATGGGGTTTTCTTGGCAAAAATGATTCACCATTTCCTTTTCTAGTGCATCATTTTGTCAGACAATCAGAGGTTAAGTGACTTGCCCAAGGTCACATAGCTAGCAACTGTCTGAGGCTGGATTGAACTTTCTGATTCCAAGCTAGCACTCTATCCATTAAGTCAACCATCTATCCCCTATGCATACAGAAGTTAAGTGACTTGCCCAAGGTCACACTAGGATGTGACTAAGATCAGATTTGAACCCAGACTTTCAATCTACTGAGCCACAGAGCTGACAACACCTCCTCTCCACCAACCAGCAGCGCTGTTAAACCTTTTTTCCCTCTTTCTATTTACATTCAACGTTTTTTCATCACATTATTTATTACAATAGGCTCTATTACCTTGGTGGGGAACGTAAAAAAACAAACAACCTCATTAGTGTGGAATATTTACTTTCTAGCCCTCTGCGCTGTCTTGAATCTAGTCCCAGTGTTCAAAGCCTGTTCTTTCACTTACAGAAAATTGAATCTTAGTTCCACCCATTCCATATAGAAGAAGAAACTCTCCTCTCTCCCGCCTTCAAATTACATCAGTGCCTAGAGAAATCCCTCCTCACCCAGGACACTGGGTGTGTGGATACTGAAAAGCTGGAAAAGTGCTTCCAAAACATTCTCCTATTCCACTGTCCTCATATGCCTGCAGTCACTGGGATTGTATTTAACTGGGAGCCTCCACTAAAGCTTTACCCAGAGACTTCTTTGTGCTGTGTAAATATGTCTAGCTCTGAGTGTGGTTGTGAAGAAGAACTGAGTCAATTGTTGAGTACCAGACTGCCCGGCTTCCTGCTGATGCATTCTGGGGGAATGGCAACATTCACAGAAAGAACTGCTGCAGAGTTTCAGAGGGGCTGCAGTTTGGTGGATAGGTAGAGGGAGTGCAATCACCACTGAAATTGCAGATCTTCAAAATATTTAAATATTTCTTGGGAAATGATCATTTGTCATTGCTAAAGCATTGGAAACTACAGTTTTGTTGTGTTTCTTTTTCATACAAGAGAAAATGTACTCATTTAGCTTTTCCAAATAAGTATTATTCAAACTTCTTGGAACCCTATGAAATAAAAAAACAAAAAGTAAATAGGATCTTCCATATCTTCCCCCACCCATGTAAGGGATAAAAGAAACTGTATAAGAATATCATTGCCAAAGTCCACATGATATACTACGAAATGTATAATTTGGATTGGTTGGATAACTTTTTTTTTAATCCTTACCTTAGAATCAATACTGTCTTAGAATCAATACTGTGTATTAGTTCCAAGGCAGAAGAGTGATAAGGGCTAGGCAATGGGGGTTAAAGGACTTGCCCAAGGTCACACAACTTTCAGAGGCAAGATTTAAACCCAGGACCTCCTATCCCTAGACCTGGCTTTCTATCCACTGAGCTTCTTAGCTTCCCCTTATTCTTTTCAATTATAAGGTTCAAATATGACCCTCTTCCCTCCTTTTTCTTATCTCAAATCATCACTTTTTATCTCAAATAAAAACATGAGCTTTCTGTCACTACTTCCTCCTCTACCCCCATCTCACATAGTAAGGTGGCCCTTCTTGCTAAGGCAAAGTCTTCTTTCTCCCCGCCCCCCCCCCCATTTTTTATTGTCATGCAGAATATACTTCCATATTGGTCACTGTTGTAAGAGCAAACTCATATACAACCAAAACCCCCAAACAAAACCATAAATACACTGATATGAAAGACGACTCCCACAGTTCTTTCTCTGGAGGTGGATAGCATCCCCATCATGTCTTTTCAGGATTGTCCCAATCAGTGCATTGCTGAGAGTAGCCAAGTTTACACAGATGACCAACATCCAGCAAAGCCTCCTTTCTATTTTGCACAGATGACCCCATTCCATCCTTCCTCCTCCAATAAAATATCCCTCTGTATCATTCACTTATTTTTCAGTTTCTTCCTATCTATTAGTTGCTTCCCTCCTGCCTACAAAATGTCTCTCTCTCCTCAATGCTCCAGAAACCATCACTTGACCCATCCTACCTTGATACCTTTTGTTTCCTTTGTCTCCTTTTTATGGTTAAACTCTTTGAGAAGCCCAATTTGGGAATTAGATGCTTCTACTTCCTTTCCTTTCATCCTCTTCTTAATCCTCTACAATCTGGCTTCTTTTCATCATTCAGCTGAAACTACTTCTCTCCAAAGTTATCAACAATATTTCTATTGTCAAATATAATGACCCGTTCTCAATTCTCACCCTTCTTGAACGCTCTGCAGCCTTTCCGATTGTCATTCAATCTCTTCTCCTAGATGCCTTTTTCTCTCTAGTTTTTCATGATACTACCCTTTCCTGGCTCTCGTATCTGACTGCTCCTTCTCTCTCTTCTTTGCTAATTCTTCATGCAGGTCAGAAACTGTCTCTATACTTGGTGACCTCATCAGTTCCCAAGGATTTGATTACCATCTGTATGCTAATGTTCCTACTTTTCCAGACTTTACCTCTTTGCTGAATTTCTGTCTCATATCTCCAACTGTCTGTTGGGCATCTTAAACTGGATACCCTGTAGGCATGTTAAAGTCAACATGCCCCAAACTAGACTCATCATTTCCCCCTCCTTCTTCATAATTTCCCTTTTATTGCTGTTGTTAAGTCCCAGGACTTAAAGGTAGTTGGTGTCTGCTAGTTCTAGATTTTAGCTGTCAGCTTTCTTGGTCTTCCTCAATGTAATTAATTCCCCACAGTTCCCTAAGCTTTGCAGGGTGGCTGTTGTTCTTCCACTGTCTTGACAAAGCTGATTGCCTAGAAGAAGTTCTGTGGGCAGCTTCATTCCTCAGAGCCAAGAGAAAGGAAGAGATTGGGCAGCTGGCAAGGAAGCAAATGAGTCTGTGAGCTCCTTATGTCCTTTCTACATGAAGGACTTCACCCATGTGGGTTTTATATTATACAACAGTCCATAGTTTAGTTGAAAAATCTTTGCTTCTATTCTTTGAAATCTCAACCCTAATACAAATATGATCTGAACTATGAAAATTCACACTAACACAAGCATTACTCTCCTAGCAGAAATGACTGCCATTGCGATGAGCCAAGTCTCTATAGAGCTGGGTTCCTCCCAGAATTTTCCCATTATTATCCTGTATCCTTTGTCTTTTCTTTACTACAAGGGCTAAGTGAACAAGAAAGTCTAGGTTGGGGGTGGAGACAAAGCCTTTTTATTTTTTGTTCCCCATTGGTTTGGGGAAGAATTTTCTTAGGGGTTTTTTGTTTTTGTTTTTGTTTTTTTGATTTGTATAGACTTTTTTTTGGGTCTGGGCTTGTGAGTTCATCAAGGTGGGGAGTTCCCAGTATAGAGTTTGCTTGTTTGTTTGTTTGTTTGTTTTTACTGAGGCTCAACACCAACTCAAGAGTAACTTAGAATTACCACCAGCTTTTCCCTATTTGCATGTTCAGGTAGATAAAGAAAGAGAGTAAGTTTCTGGTGTCCAAATGGTAAATCAGAACATATTTTCTCATAGGACCTTTATTATAGTTAATATGCTCAGTTACATCGATTAATCAACAATTAATCACTTCATAAACACTCATTAAGCAGGTCTGCTACATACTTGGCATTATGCTAAGAGCTGAAGATACAAAGAAGGCAAAAGAGAGTCCCTATCCTCAAGGAGCTCCCAGCCTAATGTGGGAGATAGCATGCAAACAACTATGCACAAACAAGTTATATATGAATGTTAAATAATCAACAGAGGGAATTATGGGAGGTAGTGGTTAGGAGGAGAAAGTGGCAGAAGGCATATGGCTAATATGAAAAGAGAAGAAGGGGAGAAGAGGGAGTTCTTGGCTAATGGCCTCAATTTTTCCAAGAATGGCTGTGTGTCCTGTGTAGAAATGCTGAAAAAAAATTAAAACAAAACAGCAACTACAGACCCTACTTTCAAGGGGATTCAATTCTATCATAGAACCAAGTATGTAAACACATACTGAATAAATTAAAGTAAGTGAGTACATAATTATAGGTAAAATCGAATTCCTATGTTATAGTTTCTCTATATAAAGCACATCTTCTACCCCTTTTTGCCTCTCTTTCCCCTGCCAAAATGAGGTGTTTTAGGTGGTTCTAAATCAGAATAACTGAGAGGAGCTGGGTGTTATATCACTATTTACCATCAGAGGGCACTTAAAGCTTGCTTTTGTAGCTACTTCACCCAGCTACAAGAAGTATTTAAGGGAATATCCTCCTCAGTGTCTTCCTTGATCCATATCTAATCTAGAGGTTTTAGATATTCCTGTGGATATATGAATATTCCTGTTACAGTTTTTTACACCCATCTCATTGGATCTCCTTATCTTAATTACTCTTCTTAGCATGACCCAAGAACTCTTCACTCACATCCAGATTAAATGGAATTTCTCAGCAGAAATGAAAGCCATGAGATCTTAAGGGTCTTAAATCTTGAATCTCCCATCCTTCTGTTCTTCACTTATTTTTCCTTAGGAGCACACAAAAGCCTTTTAGATGAAACACTTTGCACTTAGGTTGTCCAATGTCAGATTCACAGTAACTAGCACAGGAGACAAACACAAAATGAAAAATTATATACAGGACCACGTAGAGTTAGCTGTCTGTGGGGCCAATATATAGATCAATATATTTTAAAATAAAGAGTGAAAACAAGTGAAATCCAATGAACAGATTCCTTTGGGGCTGTGGGAAGAAATGTAAAAACTGTTTATTGCAATGATCATACATTTGCAACCTGCTTAATTTCAGAAAGTCAACAAAATGAAGACTGCCCTAATTTTGCTCAGCCTTTTGGGAATAGCTTGTGCTTTCTCCGTAAGTCCTTTTTTTACTATCTTCATTTTTCCATGGTCAATATGCAGACAGACAGAAAGACAGACACACAGTTAGATAGATGGATGGATGGATAGATATATACATTTAATACTGATTTTTCCCTTCCAGGCAAAACATTTATATCGAAGGGCCAAATTAGAGGATTCTGAAGAAAATGGGGTAATTTAAAAATTTTTCTTTTTTATGGACTACTCAACGTGTAAATCTCATTATAATGTGATATCATTAAGGTGAATATTTCCTCCAATGGTATCTGTAGCAGCCTGGACATGCTTACCCATCATTAGGGACTTTTGTCCATGTCCTTTCTTAAATCTGACCCAGTGGGACCCATCCAAAATACTGAGGCCTTCCTCAATTTCTCTTGACCTTAAGAGGCTCCCAGTGGAGCAGACAGACTATCCATCAGTAATCTCTCACCACAAGACCACCCCATCTTCGATTTCTAATATGCATTTCTTTGATGATATCTTTCACCTGGGTCTTCTTCATGATTTCATACTATGTGTCTGTTTATACCTCCAACTATCCTCCAGGGATATATGTTTTTGGTTATTCAGAGGCTTCTATGACAAATGACTCATAGCTGACTATAAACTGGTAGAATTTAGTTTAAACAATCAGAATTTTTTCTTGGAGAAGTTTGAAGTCATTAAAGGAGCTTTGTAGTTTCCAGAAGGGAAATACGCTCATCTTTCCACTTAATTTAGAAACCATTTCATGCATTTGTATAGAAAATATAAATATTTCATTTTGTTTTCCCTCCTAGGTCTTCAATCACAGACACAGATATTATCTTAACAAATATTCCTACTTTTACCCACCTCTAAAACGAATTCCAGTTCAGGTAACTACCTCAATTAATTTTCTTTCCCATTATAGTTGTTTTAAGATCTAAATACTTGAATGATTCTTTGAAAATATAACAGAAACAATTTTTACCAATGAGTACTCAAAGAAATTTTGAAAACTTGCAGCCTCCAAAATGGCCTCAGCTTACTTTGATGTCCACAACTTACATTATCTCAGCACAGGGCAGATGGCAACAGAAAATCTACCATTTTTACAAACAAACCAAAACAAGTACTCAACTAGCTGTATTCTCAATGTTTAAACACAAAAGGATTTTGTTTCTGTTTTAAAGCAAGACTATCAATGACATGTCTGGAATTTAAAAGTAGTTTTCCACAAGTTACTGGACTATCCAGTTGATGAATTGCCAAAATTTAACCATTTTGTATAATCAATAATAAGAATAATTTATATTTATATAATGTTTCACCATACATTCCATATTTCATTTGAATTACACAATAGCTCTGCAAGGTAGGTAGTGCACATATCATTATTTCCATTTTACAGGTGAGGAAACTGATATTCCAAGAGGTAAAATGGTATGCCTAGTGTCACATAGAAAGTAAAAAAGCCAGAATTTGAATGCAAGTCTTCTACCTCCAAGTCTAGTGATCTTTTTATTATGGATATATGAAATGATCACAGCTGATTCAGCAATATCATAAAGAAATGCTCTAAATCTTAATTTACTAAAGATTAAAAATTCAGACAAGTTTAAAGTTCCTTAAGGGTGAAGACTATTTGGATGTTGTCTTTAAATGTCTAGAATGTAGCATGTAGTAGGCACTAATGAATTGAATATGTGCGAAAAGTCAGTGAACCAAACATTGTTAAGACCATGGAAATTGGGGAATGACTGAACAAATTGTGGTATATGTTGGTGATGGAATACTATTGTGCTCAAAACAATAATGAACTGGAGGAATTCCATGGAGACTGGAACAACCTCCAGGAATTAATGCAGAGCAAAAGGAGCAGAACCAGGAAAACATTGTACACAGAGACTGATACACAGTGGTACAATCAAATGTAATGGACTTCTCCATTAGTGGCAATGCAGTGATCCTGAACAACTCGGAGGGATTTACAAGAAAGCTAATTGACAGGGGATGAGCTTTCAGGAATAAAAACATTATTGTTCTAGCGTTCTCTAACCTGGCCATCTGGAGAATTATGTTCAATTCTGAGCCCTGTAGTTTAAGGAAAGAATTATGCTAAAAATGGAGTGTTATAGGGTGTGACTCAGTAGGTAGAGAGTCAGGCATGGAGACGGGAGTTCCTGGGTTCAAATTTGGCCTCAGACACTTCCTAGCTATGTGACCCAGGTCAAATCACTTGACCTCAGTTGCCTAACTCTTAATGTTATTCTGCTTTGGAACTGTTACTTTGTATCATTTCTAAGAGTGAAGGTAAGGATTTTATTAAAAAAAATTAAGATGGAATGTTGAGAGGAAGTCAATCAGAATGAATAAAGATGATAAAGGAACTTGCATTTAAGGACAGGTAGGAGTAATGAAATATATTTAACCTGAAGAAATGAAGACTCATCAGAGACATTGGAAGTAGTTTTAAGTATTTGGAGGGCTTTCATGTGGAAGATGGATTAGATTTGTTCATTTTGGCCCTAGAACACAGAAATCAGAACAGTATATGGAAACTGCAAAGAAATGGCTAATTAATATCAATAAAAACTATCAATAACAATTAGAATTGTACAAAAATGGAACATGTTGCTTCAGGAGGTAATGGGTTCCGCTTCACTGGAAGTCAGCTGGATTGATTATTTCCTGATTGTGTTAAAGTAGCAATTCCTTTTTAGGTATGACTTTTTGTAGATGACTACTAAATTCTCTCCTGACTCTAAAATTCTGAGATTCTGTGATCCAACAGCAAGGGAATAGTACTTATATGGTTACATTTTCAAATACCCTGTTTGCCTTAGTTTCCTTAACTGTAAAATGAACTAGAGAAGGAAATGGCAAAACCACTCCAGTATCCTTGACAAAAACATCCCTAAAAGGAGTCACAGGAGAAGACATGGCTGAAAATTAATAAACAAAAACAAAATTCAAAACTAAGTCATTATAACCAAAGCTTGAATTTGCTAGACATTTATAGGATCTTGATTCTTACTTTTTTTTCTGGTGCTTGATAACCTTTTTTTGACAATTTTTTCATCTTGACAGTCAAATTCATTTTGATTTGTTGTAGGGAAAGCAGAAAGAAGTATGTCCCTGATAACTAAAAGGTCATCATTAACCAGGAAATTCTCCATTATTCAGGCAATAATTAACCCAATTTATGTATTATATTCAAGATTTTTCTTCTTTTTTTCTCTTGCTTTTTACCTTCAAATGCCCCTTGTAAAGATAATTTTAGGGTTGTCACTTAAAATCTAGAGTTAATTGGTCACCAGGGAAAATTCCAAATAAAATACCCAAGTCAGTCTGGAAATTTATGGTAATTTAATTAATATAGAGGGAGGGAATTTAAGGAGAAAGAAGGAAGAGGATATAGGATTTCTCCTGCCTGGCCTGTGCCAGGGGGAGTTTAAAATCCCTGCCCCTAGGTCTCTGAAGAAGATTAGAGGCTTCTAAGTGGATAAAGTTGGAAAAGTAAAGGAGGAAAATCAGCCAGAAACTCACCACCAAAACAGACAATAGTTTGTCGCCACCCTAAGATGCTGAAAGCTCAGCATGCTGCTCTCACCTGCTAACTCTCCACCACCAATCAGGGAAAGAGAGTGTTCTGAGAGACAAAAAATCCCAAATATATAGACCTTTCACCCTTGTGTCTCCTCCTCTAAATTTTCACATCTACCAATCACATCAAAGGCTTTCTCCAGGACTGCCCATACTTTTAGTTCTTATCTTCTTTGATTATATCTTTTGAGTTACTTAACACTTCTTTGTTAAGTTCACCTTTTGTGAATTACTTGACCTTTTTGTGATTAATTTAGCCTTTATAGTTACTTAACACCTTTTTGTATTAAGACCTAAAAATAGACTTAGCTTAAAATTCTAGCTTCACTATAAGGTGAGAACTAAGAACCTTCTTTGTTCAATCAGGAGATTACAACTTTATCTTTCCCTAAAGTATGTCTAAGTAGGGTGGAGTAATTTAGAGTCCCAAGACATTCCTGATTTTGTTAAACTAAGTATCTTCATTGTTGCAATCAGGAAATAGCTAAATCCAATCTTCACCCCCTTTACATGTTTTCCATTAATTGGAAAGAAGAGGAAGAATATAGAAAATATTGCTGTATATTCTATATTTTGATAGTGATTCTAGTGAAAGGCTTGATGGGGAGAAAGTTAAAATTAATAGCTAAGGTAAAGTTTTTGGATTACATTTTAATTACCTATGCAATCTATGTCCCTCATTAATAATGAGAAGCAAGAGTTACTGAACCTAACAATCACTCTGAAATTATCAGTTAGTGAAAAACTATAATAATAATTGCTTGTTAAACCAATGCCACCAAATATAACTTTTTCTTGGGTCACATAAAAACTAAAATTTTCTTGATTTTAACATTACAAGTGAATATGGTAGTATTTGAGGTTCCCTTAAATCCTGCATTGTTCAGTGATCATAGCACTCTTGATTTAAAAGTTTTACTTTGATTTTGTCATTCTCTGTATAAGTGGAGGAATTCTTTGATAAAGAAAAATCATGTGTGAAATTAATAAAAAAATTTAAAATTATTTCTTTGACAAGAGATCAGAGAATTACAGAATAATGAAAAATAAAATGACAGAATTAAAAGGGGAAAAGTTCCACATGATGAAAGAGACATAGGATGATTAGGTGACATGCAAATTGAATCAAGTGCTAATTTAAATGCATTAAGTATGAATGTTATTTTTAGAGTTAATTATGTTGCTATCTTATTCTCCTACAAGACTGTGAACTCCGAGTGGATATCTTATCTGAAATCTCTATCTTTCTAATCACTTATTAAAATGCTTTGCACACAGTAGGCACATCATAAACATTCTATTATTGATTCCTTCTGAATTATGAAAAGAATTGTGTTGATTTTTTAAAAGATTCATTAAAATAAGACTAATTATAAACTCTAGTTTCAAGTCAGCCACAGGCAAGTTATAGTATCTCCCTGAGCCTCAATTATCTTATCTACAAAATAAGGGGGTTGAATTTGATGGACTCAAGGTCTCTTTCATCTCTAAAACTCTGTAACTCTATTCTCATTTTGCTAGGTCAATATTAACTTTAGATACAATCTAGCATATACATAACTACATTGGATATTTCTGTGTTTATGACCAGCTGCTGTAGACAATTCTGATTATCTTTTTATGTATTTTAGCACAATGGTGATTCATCTGAGGAAGGTGATGGTGATAGCTCAGAGGAGGAGGAAGAGGAAGAGGTGGGTAATTTCTCTGGCCAATGTCAAAACAAACTGAAGAGCACAAAAATGAACAAGAAACTAGAGATGCTGTCTGTACTCAACAAACAGTCATTCCAGAATTACTTACTGCCTACTATTTTCTATTTTAGAGAGCAGTGATGTTAGGTAACTTATTCCCAACTCAGCTAAAAATTGAAACAACTTCCCAGACACTGCCACAACTTTCCAGTTAGAGTTACCTGGGATTGTTATACAAACTCAGAAATACTTCCACTTTTGAGTGACAGTAAAAAAAAATTTTTTTTTCAATGAAAAAGCAATCAACTGAAAGCCTCTAACAAGACCATGACAATAGAGGTTGAATAAATGACAATTCCAGCATTGTTAGAATGGTAAATATAAAATAATTAAACTTTAAAATTCTAAAAAAGTTCTCTACCTATGCCTCAGATTGGCATGCAAGTAACCCTGGGATTTCAGATTATAGGTTTAGAGATTGAATGGACCTCAAATGCCATCTTGTCCAAGACCCTCATTTTAGGGAGGAAGAATTTAACTCAGATGCTTTGACTCCATAACAGGACCAATCTGTACCTGTCACCATCCTATGCTAGAAGGCAATACCAGTACTCCAAGCTCTGGGAGCCTTTATTCTGATGCTTGGAAAGAGTACCCTTCCCAAAAGAAGTCTGAGACATTTTTCTAAGAGTCATCTTAACTAAATATAGACAAGCTCCTCACCAATAGGCTAGGAAATGCTTTAGTAATGGGCACCCATTAAACAAAGAAAGAATACAAATGGCCCTCAGTCTTATAGGCCCTCCTTTAAACTTACACAGTAGCTATGGCAGATTGGCTTGATACCTAACACTTTTTCTGCTCTTTTCATCATTGGCTGCTTCTTTTGAAAACAGACTTAAAGGGTTAGAGTACCTTACAAAACCAAAAGTGGAAATAGGTGAAGATAATTGTTTTTCAAGTTGGAAAATATGAATTAGAAATAAGAATTGAAGAATATTAATACACAAAGCTTTACAATATACATCATGAATATTTTTCCAAGAAAAGAATCATGAATATTTAAGTATCCTTAATGGACTTCTTGGCTACTGATTACCAAAAAATATGGTAGGCATCCACTTTTATGTAAAAAGTGTTGCAATAATAGTAAAGGTCACACAGTTAAATTATTGCAATCTTTGGTTCCACCTCAAGGCTGGCACCTTCAGAATATACTAACATCCAAAAGGCCCAGATAAAAAACTCAATTAAATGCCACCTACTCAAACCCATAGTTTTTGTTATTAATTTATATATATATATATATATACATATATATATATATATATATAAATTCTTCCTAGTTGCATTTTTATTGTTTAGTTGTTTTCAGTCTTGTCTGACTCTCCATGACCTTCTTTGGGGTTGTTTTTGACAAAGATACTTGAGTAGTTGGCCATTTCCTTCTCTAGCTCATTTTATAGATTAGGAATCTGAGGCAAACAGGGTCAAGTGACTTGCCCAGGGTCACACAACTAAGTTTCTGAGACCAGATTTGAACTCAAAAAGACAAGTCTTCCTGATTACAACCTTTCCTACTATGGCACCTCACTGCCTCCTAGTCACATAATTATATATAATTCTATAATTCTTCCTATGACCAAGTGACTGTATTTCAGTTATTGTAAGATAAGTGCTTTCTAAATCTAAATGTCCTTTATGAAATCAATTATCACTCTTAATTATATGTCAATTTTCAAATATTATATGATTTCCCATTTTCTTAATATTACCCTTTATAGTCATAAAATGCATTGGCAAAACAATGCCATCATGTTTTGAAGCTCTAAAGTTTTCAACAGAGGATCTTATTTTAAAAAGTATAAGCTATGGGGGCAGCTGGGGAGCTCAGTGCATTGAGAGCCAAACCTAGAGATGAGAGGTCCTAGGTTCAAATCAGAACTCAGACACTCCCTAGCTGGGTAAGTCACTTGATCCCCATTGCCTAGCCCTTACCACTCTTGTGTCTTAGAACCAATACATAGTATTGATTCTAAGGTGGAAGGTAAGGGCTTTTTTTAAGTATAATCTGGGGGATTGTTTAAATTAAAACTTACTTGTTGAAGAAAACCCCATAAATGTGATATAATCAGTTCATCTGGATCTAAATCTGAGAGCCATCCAAGTGAAAGATAGCTTTCTATCAACAGCAAATACTTCATGCAGATTTCAACAAGAAAGACAATAAGTTCATTGATTGAAGACAATCAGTAGATATCATATTATACATTGTAGTGACTGAATTGAATTCCTCAGTTACTTGATGTGTAAAATGTGGGCATTATCTGGGAAGAAATAGATTTTGAGCTGAATTTATAAAAAGAGAAGGATTTATAATAGCAAAAGGCAGGAGAGGGTATTCCAAGTTGGGAGAATGTGACTAAAGAATAATAGACATAAAGTTCATCTTTTTGTTAGTCTGTCAAAAAAATTTGAAGCATTGTTTATTCATTATTATTGTCTAAAACATAAATATGTTTACTGTGGGCTTTCTTACCAGGAGACTTCAAATGAAGAAGAATCAGAGACTAATGGAAGTGAAGATGAAGAAGAAGAAGGTGGAGAATCTACCACTCTTTCAGCTACTACATCTGGATATGAAGAGGAGAATACGACTGCAAGTGGGGATGTGGGTTTAGCAGCAATTCAAATTCCAAAGAAGGTGAGAATGCATTTTTTCCAAAGTTAACATGACCTTGCTCTCCCACTTCCATGAAATATTGCTTCTTCCTATTGTCTTTAGTTGATTAACACTTCTAGTGGATGTTTTGGAAAAAAACAACAACAAAAAAACCACCTATCCTAAAACTTCAGTTAGCTAGAATGCTTTAGATAAGTGGATGTTCTAGTTCTAAAATTTGATAGTAGATTGATTGGATTTGTGGTGTCAGAAACAGAGGCATTAACTATAGTAGTGCTCTTCCAAACCTTCTTCCTTCCTAAGATGACTCTTGTCCGTGTCCTCCTGTAAATCTTGGTTAAATAGCAAGTTATTAACCTTAAAACCCCTTAATTCAAAATCTTTCCTATATACTATGTAGTCCACTTCCCTGCCTTATTGACTACAGCATCTTGACCAGAATTGAGTCTTTCTCAGTTGATTGGTCAATATTCTGATTGCCAATGATTATTCAGTACTAAAGAGTACACACACATGAGATCAGAAATCTAGAGCAAGAGCTCTAGAGCATTAGGAATCATTTTGACCAGATGAGGGCATAGTGGCATGAGGATTGAGGATTTTAAATTATTTTCCCAGTGTTGCCTTGGTAGTAAGAATTAGAGATGAGATTTGAACCTAGGCCATCTGCCTCCAGAGTCCTTTATTCCTGTATACATTTAGGATGCAGGTCTGTGTGTATGTATGTATATGCATATATATATGTATCTATATGATATAAACACATATTATTAAAGATTTTAAACCAATTACATATAACAACAAATTTCCACATGAGTTTTTTGAAGTTATATGATCCAAATTCTCTCCCTTCCTCCTTCCCTTCCCACTCCCCAAACTGGCAAACAATTCAATCTGGATTATACATGTTATTATCACACACAAGAGTACATATATAATATATACAACACTTTCTAAGGAATAAGAAGACGAATAAAATACAATCTTTGCTCTTAAGGATCACTTAAATCTAATAGATAAGATTCAAAGGGCACATAAATGTGCAAGGCAGAGTCCTTGGGTTTGGGTCCCAGTTTTACTTAACAGCTTTTGGCCTCAGTTTCCTCATCTTTGACATTAGGGGCATTATATTATACTATTTCTATAACTACTTCTGGCTTTGGGGATCAGGGAAAGTTTCATAAATAATGTAATATTTGATCTGGATTTTGAAGGATACTTTAAAATGACTGGGGAGAAAGCGTGATAAGAAATAAGCAGATCATATCAGACAATACATTCCTCTAGAGGTGTTTTTTCAAAATCCATAATGACAGTTTATTTCACTGTAGTTTGTCTCTTTCTCCTCAATAGAATATAGGAAAAGAAAATCAAGGATTTGATGTACGTATATATAATGCATGTTTTTGTATAAATAGTATTAGATAAAGATACAGATATAGATAGTTTCAACTTTGGATTTCATTGATCTAGAGCAGCTAAAGTTGGCCTAGTTTAAAATAAAATCTGAAATGATGTAACCCACACAGAACAAAACCGAAAAAAAAAGCCGATTCTTAGTTATTTTAAAATTTATGTTTAACTGAATTAAATATTCATTATAGGGTGAAGACAGTAAAAATAATACCAAAAAGGAAGAAAGTGATGAAGAAGAAGAGGAGGAAGAAGAGGAAGAAGAGAACAAAGAGAGTGAAGCTGAAGTAGATAAAAATAAAGAAGTAGTTAATGGCACTGATCATGGTGATGGAAATGGGACCAGTGGGAAAGAAGATGGAGAAGAGGAAGAAGAAGTAGAAAATGGCACTGAATCCAGTGTAGACAAGGACAACAACAGCACTGAATTGGCCACATCTCCAAACAGTAGGTATGAGTCTACTACTCCTCTAGAAGGGACCTATGAAGTTACTTCTCCTCCATACGAAGAAAGCACTAGCAATCTGTATGACAGCGGCTATGAAGAACCAGTCACTAATGAATATGATAATGGATATGAAATCTATGAAAATGAGAATGGAGAACCCCGTGGTGACAATTACAGAGCATATGAGGATGAATACAGCTACTACAAAGGGCACCCATACAATGGCTATGAAGGTCAAGATTACTACTACCACCAGTGAAAACCAATAAAAGGATGAAGTCATTCATACTAATGGTTTGCATGGTTGTTGTTTTTTTTTCCCCAGTTGAACTCAGGAAGATGTAATATAAGAAATCCGCAGTATGATACGGAGTGGTGCTGCTGCTTTGAAACTTTCTTTGGCAAATAGGTCAAATTTTCAAGTTAACTGAATTCGTAGTATTTATCTGGGGGGATACTTATCAAAGCTCTTATAAATTAGTTCTACTTCTTAACTAGCAGGAGTGATCTTTTGATATTATAATAATGCTTGAGAATGTTTGGAGTCTGCTGCACCCTACCTATTTTTTTTAATGTTTTTATTGGGTGGCACGATTATGAAATGCTAAAATGTGATGTTGTTTCAGAATCTGCCATCTCATGATGCTGTGGACAGTATATGACAAATATGTAAACTTTTATAATGTTGCCTATCAAACACTGTTCAAGTGGAATTATTGCTACAATTCCTAATGTACACCATATGTTTATACTCTATTGTTTCTATTAAAATCAAATGCAAGTCACAAAGCATATTGGAATTTAAAAGAAATGTGGTTGACTTTAATAATTAAATTCTTACTGTGCTAATGAACTTGACTGATGAAATTAATTCAGCTCTGAAGTGGAATCAACCAATTAATAACCATATCATTGAGTACAAGATAGGTGCTTGGCACTATGGGTTGGGGATACAAATAGAATGGACTTAATTACTGTAACTACTATTAACAGGATACCTATGAATATAGTGCAATGTTTTTATAAGCTGAAAATAGTAATTAGAGAAGTCCAACAGTATAAAATTACAATGAAAATTGTTATTAATTATTTTTCTAATGTAGAATATACCTTCATATACTTATGATACCCAGTATATATCATTGTTAAATGTCATTCTCTAGGTGGAAAAATGAAGTGGGAAAGAACCCTTAACTGGAGATATTAAATATTTGGGGTAAAATACAATCCAATCTGTTTGTTTGTTTTTAAGTGGCACTGAGGTAGGAATGTGTATAGGTGAAATTAAGTAGTCAGTTTGGCTAGAGTCTGAGTTCAGAAAAAGGAATTACTAGCCTTGAAATATAGATTGAAGGCATATAGTAAGGAGCTTTAAATTCCAACAACTAGTTTGAATTTTATCCAAGAGACAACAGGGTATTTGAGTATTGGTTGTCTTATTATTCACAATGACCTCTGATTGTTTATTACATGCATCACTCTGGTGGTAGGGGAGTGGACTCAGAAAGACAACTGGGGCAACCATGCTACTGTGATGTTACCCTGATTTTGAATCCAATACTTCTCTCTGGCTGAAAGGGGGCTCTCCTCTGACTGAGCCAAAGCCATTTTAACACTTCATGGAGAAGTAATAAAAAGAGTCCTCTGCTGTCTGATAGGACTAAGTACTTTTCTTATTTGAGAAATTTATCTTTCCAAAATACATGGCATGATGAAGTGGTTCTAATGAACTATTTTAGGACATGAGAATCAGGGGGATCAATATTGCCTATTAAAAGTTGTGGACAGAGGGGCAGCTAGGTGGCTTAGCAGAAAGAGAGCCAGATATGGAGATGAGAGGTCCTGGGTTCAAATCTAGCTTCAGATACTTGCCTGTATGACCCCGAACAAGTTACTTTACCCCCATTACCTAGCTCTTAGAGTTCTTCTTCCCTGGAACTTATACTTAGTATTGATTCTAAGACAGAAGGTAAGGGTTTGTAAAAAAACAAAACAAAACTGTGGATATATTTGGTCTAGTTAGTGCCTTATGAAAAATACCATCTCTTGGTTATGAATTGTTAGTATAGGTTTACTTACTTTTGGTCTTCCAATTCTATCCATCCCTGCTAAAATAGCTTTCATAGAAACCACAACTTCATAGCTCTAAACTAAAGCTCAGTAAACAACAAACTAAAAGGAAAATGTTGGGGTTTTATCATGCTAGTGTACCACTAGTCACTTATTAAAAATTAAATAGAAACAGAAGTTAACAACTCCTCTAAGTGACTCATTTCATAGGCCATCTAATTTACAGAGGAATGAATAAGAGTTGAACCTTATAGGTTCCCCCCCCCCCCCCCGCCCTACATTGGTACAAGCATCACTAGCATTATCAATAGGATACTGGACAGACTAAAAAAAAATGGTTAACTATTCTAGATTTTTTTAAATTTTAAGTAATTATTTGAGGGTTAAATGGAATGTCTTCAGTGACTAAAATAACTTCCTTATATACAAAAACACTTCAAGGTTCTCAGAAGGAACTGTTGTCAGTTCTATAAAAACTTCTCAGCCATAGACTTCATACAGTAAATATTAGTGAATAGAAAAAAAGACTCAAAGGAAAGTCAGTGTTTAATTCTGAACAAAATTAGCTTTTGAATCCTAGCAATGTTGTTTATCTGCTTCTATTCACAGTAATTTGCACTACCCTCAACCAGTGACATCCCGATCCCATATAACTATGTGTAACTGATTCAACTTTCAAAACATCTGTCTCTTCTTTCCACTCACACAGACACCACCAAAATTTGGGCCTTCTCACGCCCTGTTAGGACTACTACCCTCTTCCTTCATCTTTCACATTGTTGCCAAAGTTGATCCCAAAGCATAGATCTGGCCTACTCAATAAACTCCAGTATTTTCCAATTATCTCTAGCCTGGAAAACAAACTTCTCTGTTTAGCATTTAAAGTCTCTCTCAACTTGCTTCCAACCTACCTTTCCAGGGGTCTAGGCTCTAGTCAAACTGGCCTATTTATTGTTCTTTACACAACACACCATTTCCTTTCTTCTTGCTGTGAAACAGATTGCCTCTCATGCCTAGTATCCACTCTTTTTTACTTCTGTTAGAGTCTATGCTTCTTTCAGAGCCTAGTTCCAGTGCCAACCTCTAAATAAAGCCTTTTCCAATCCTAGTAAATGATAGAACCTCCCCACCAAAAAATTCACTTGTAGATATATTTTATACGTATTTTGTATATACGTGTATTTTATATATATTTGTTATGTGTGTTACTTTCCTTTATAGCATTTAATATATTTGAGAGAAGGAATTGAGGGAAAGAGCTCACCAGTGTAAATCATCCGGTCCACTACAATCCAACAAATGTCTATTAAGTGCATGTTTTATGCAAGGCATAGGGATATAAAGGCAAAAGAAAAAAAGTCTCTGCCTTCAAGAAGCCTACTTTCTATTCAAGTAAACTATTCCTGTGGATGAAGTCCGCAGATAAGTATTATGATTGAGGGTGACCCAAGCACTAAAAACCAAAGGAACAAGACTTTCCTGTAGGAAGTGGTGTTTGAGCTGAGCCTCAGAGGAACCTAGGGATTTGAAAAGGAAGAGGTAATGGAGGAAGGAATTCCAGATGGCAGTTTGTAAGAAACAGAGGCAGGAGATGAAATGCTGAGTTCATGGAACAGTGAGTAGGACTGTTTGGCTGGAAAAGAGAATACATTAAAGGAATCCTGGAAAGACAGCCAAGAGCCAAATCAGGAAAAAAAAAAACAACTTTAAATGAAAAACTAAGAATTTGTACTGTAATCTTGAGGTAACAGAGAACCGTTTGAGTTTCTTAAGCAGAGGACCTATTTTAGGAAGACCATCCTGACAGTTTTGTGCGAGATAGGCTGAAGGATGGAGGTACAAGAAGCTAGGAGTTCAATTAAAATGCTATTATAATAATCCAGACTCATTTAGATTGATGGCTGTGTGAATGAAGAAAGTGGGATGTACACCATGAGACCGATGCTGTGAATATGGCATGATATGGCAACTGGATTTGGACAGTAAAGAGGAAAGGATGATTCTGAAGGTGGTGTTTCTCAACAGAAAAAGGGAAATTTCCAGGAAGGGTAAGCTTGAAGAAGATGATGATGAGTTCAGTTTGGAGCATGTTGGGTTTGAGATCCTTTTGGCCTATATATATATATATATATATATATATATATATATATATATATATATATATATATATATGATTTGCAGTCCACCAAAACTTTGCAGTTTAGGAGGGGATCAAAATGTTAAGCAGAAGAACTTAGCAGTCACTAAACAAATATTCATACTAGGTGTCATACATTATACTAAATATTAGAGGGCCCAAAGAAAAGCAACATCAATATCCTGTCCTCAAGGAGCTCCCATTCAAAAGGAGAAGAAAATATATAAATAACTAGATACACATAGGCTATATGAAGAATAGATAGTAATTTCAAAGGGAAGGTAATAGCAGCAGGATGACTGATTAAAAAAGACCCTCCTAAAAAAGTTGGATTTTCAGTGGACTCTTGAAGGAAGTCACAGAAGGAAATTCACAGAAGGTATAGTTGAGGGAGCAGAAAATTTAGGCTTCAGGGACAGCCAATGCCAAATCTGAAAACTGAAAATCATCTGTGAGGAAGCCAGTGTAGATTTATCACAGGGTGTGTAGAGGAAGTATTTGGCCTGAGAGGCAAGAGAATGTCACTGGAATTGATTGCTAAGGAAAGTAAAATGACTTGATAAACTTAAGGAAAATCACTTTGGTGACAGTGTATAAGGACAGATTGCCACAGAGAGACTTTTGCAATAATGTAGCTTGAGGAAATTGGGTTGGTTGGTGCAGTAGGACACTGAAGAGCCCAGATCCTTCACGGACACCTCAGTAAAACTCCATAAATGATACAGAATAGAAAAATCTTTTTTCCAAGACCCACATGAACATATGCAGAGTGAATCAAGCAGAACCCACAGAGCCTTATACAAATTAACAGCAATATTGTGGAATGATTAACTGTGATAGACTTAGCTACTCTCAACAATTAAATTTGGAGGGACTTCTGACAGAGAATGCTATCCACCTCCAGAGAAAGAACTGGCGGAGTCCCAATGCAAATGAAAGCATATAATTTTTCACTTTAGTTTATTTGGGGTTTGGGTTTTATATGATTATTTGCTTACAAAACTGAAAAGTATGGAAACGTTTTGCATGATAACACAAATATAATCCAGAGTGAATTGCTTGCCTACTCTGGGAAGGGGTAGGGAAGGGAAGGAGACAATTTGGATGATAGAGCTTTGAAAAACTTCTGTGGAAATCTGTTATTACATGTAATACATAAAATAAATAAATAAAATAACACCCCCCAACCCCAATAAATAAATTCTTTCTAGTCAAAGACTACATAAAAAGAGTCCTACAGAAGCTTGGAGAAGAGACAAGTTAGGGAAGATGAAAGTTGAAGCATGAAATGTCCTGCTGACAGCAGAGGACAGGACCAGACCAGGGCTTGGGTCAGGGTGACCCAGGGACAAGAAATAGGATCAAGCTAGCATCAAGACAGCATGTGTCTGACCCAAACCAGAGCAGGAAACAAGAGTAAACAATTACTTCAAAAGATCTTAGCCACCCAATTCAGGACCAAGCAGAATCTACCCATAGCATTGAGCAGTATGGGAATGTAACAGTCATACTCTCAAGAACACAAAGACTCTGGTAAAGAAATATATTAAACTCAGCAAGAAAATAGATAGGATCTGAGAGAAGAATATGTGAGAGAGAGAACAGGATGGGTGAAGTCAGAAGCAAAAGAAACTTCAGTGTTGAGGAAGAGAATGGGAAGGTATGATTAAAATGAAAATTAGAAAGAGTACTCAAGTACTGCCATCCAATAACTAAGGTTAGAGATAGTTTATAGAGTTCTAGGCCTGGAGGCATGAAGAGTCATCTTCCTGAGCTCGAATCTGGTCTTACACTCTTATAGCTGTGTGACAAATTGCTTAACCCCATTATCTTCAGTTTCTTGATCAGTAAAATGAGGTGGAGACAGAAATGGCAAATCACTCAATTGTCTTTGCCAAAGGGGAAAAAAACAAACAAACAAAACCAAATGGAGTCAAGAAGAGTTAGATATACCTGAAGAACAACAACAACACAAAGAGCTTGCTTTTGTAGGGGGCAGAACCAAGATGACAAAGAGAGGACAGAAACCCTCCTGATCTCTCCCAGATTACCTTTGAACCACTTTGATAACATGCTTTAAAATGAATTATGGAGCAGCAGATCTCAAAAAAAGCATAGAGTATGTGAAGAAAATTTTTAGTCTGAAACAACATAGAAAGTTGCCTCAAAAGGTCTGTCACACCAGGGAGTGAGTAGAGTGCAGACCAGGTCCCCAAAGCAGGTTCCACCTCAGCAAGCCAGTGCGGGCATTGGGGGCAGCTAAATCAGCAGCACCATCTTCTACAGCTCTCAGCCACAGACATAAGATGGGGTCAGACAACTGGTCAAAAGGAAATTACAGGGGATCTATGCTGGTTACATTAACCATGTACAGATCCAGGTTGCTTTTCTGTGTCTTAATCCCAGGATAAGGAAGAATACTAGTGTACCAATGCTTGTGGCAGAGAAGCGGGGGACTCTGCTCATCGTTCCAAGGTAGAAAATATTTCTTGTGCTCATAGACCAGAACATAGGGTAGGAAAGTATTAAATACACCTCTCCTTAGATCATACCACCTTGGAAGAACTAAAAACTAATTGATAACTGGAGTTAGCTCTGAAAGAAGCTAAGCAAAGAATCTGAAATTTGTATCAGTGCCCTCCCTTTACCACAGGATCAGAGACCAACTTTAACAATTTCTTTTTTATGCCCTTATCTTCCCTCTTGGAATCAATACAATGTATTGATTCAAAGGCAGAAGGGCAGCAAGGGCTAGACAAAGGGGGTTAAATGACTTGCCCAGGGTCACACAGCTAGGAAGTGTCTGAGGAAAGATTTGAACTTAACACCTCCCATCTCTAGACCTAGTTCTCAATACACTGAGCCACCCAGCGACCCCCAACTTTAACAATATTTTTAAAAAGTTAAAAGTCAATTATGACAGGGAATACTATCAACCTCCAGAAAAAGAACTGTTAGAGTCAGGTAGATGTGGTTCAAAGAATAGTATCTTTCAAATCAATATATTTAGGGTTTTGTTTGGGGGTTTGGGTTTTACATGAGTGTTCTCTTACACCAGTGACCAATATGGAAATGTGTTTTGCATGATAATACATGCATGGCCAAGAAAAAAATTGCCTACCATCTCTGACTGAGGGGAGGGAAAGGAAGGAGGGAGATGTTTTGGGTCTTTTAATTTTAGAAAATGTATGTTGAAGATTATTGTTACATGTAATTAGGAAAATAAAATATCTTTGAATTTTAAAAAAGTAAAAGTCAAGAAAAAGGGTGGGAAAATGAATAAACCAAAAAATAAACAACATAGAAAGTTATTTTAGTGACAGGAAGGACTGAAATATAAACCCAGAAGAAAACACCAAAGTCAATTCTGGCACATTCAAAGTCTCAAGGAAAAATGTGAATTTATTTCAAGCCCCAAAAGAATTCCTTGAGGAGCTCAAAAAGATTTTAAAAATCAAATAAGAGAGATAGAAGAAAACCGGGGAAAGAAATGAAAGTGATGCAGGAAAATCATGAAAAGAGTTGAAAGCTTGGTAAAAGAGGTACAATTTTTTTTCCAGAAAATAATATCTTTAAAAAAACCAGAATAGACCAACTGGTAAAAGTGTTACAAAAATCCAATGAAGAGAACTCTTAAAAAGCAGGATTGGTCAAACGGAAGAAATTTAAAAGTTCACTGAAGAAAATAATTGCTCAAAAATTAAATTTGGAAAAGTGGAAGCTAATGATTCCATGAGACATCAAAAAATGATTAAAGAAACTGAAAAACAAAATGAAAAATCAAACAAAATGAAAAAAATATATAAGAAAATGTGAAATATCTCACTGGAAAAATAACTGACCTGGAAAAGAGATCCAGGAGAGATAACTTAAAAATAATTGGATTACCTGAAAGCCCTGATCAAAAAAAGGGTGTGATCATTATCTTTCTTTTTTTCTTTTTCTTTAAAAAAAAACACCTTAATTTCTGTCTTAGCATCAATACTGTGTGTTGGTTCTAAGGCAGAAGAGTGGTAAGGGCTAGGCACTGGGGGTTAAGTGACTTGCCCAGGATCACACAGTAGGAAGTGTCTGAGGCCAGATTTGAACCTAGAATCTCCCATCTCTGGTCCTGGCTTTCAATCCACTGAGCCACCTTGCTGACCTCTGGTCTTTATCTTTTAATAAATTTCAAAGGAGAACTGTCCTGGTATTCTAGAGCCAGAGGGTAAGATAAAAATCAAAAGAATCCACCAATAACCTTTTGTAAGAGATCCTTAAAAGGTAACTCTCAAGAATATTATAGACAAATTCCAGAATTCCCAGGTCAAAAAGAAATTATTTCAATAGGGCAAAAAGAAAAACAAAACCTCAAATTTAGGAATACACAAGATTTGTCAGCTTCTACATTAAAGAATTGGAGGGCCTGGAATATGATATTTTGGAAAGCAAAGTAAGTAGAATTCCAACCAAGAATCACATACCCAGCAAAACTGAGTATAATCCTTCGGGGGTGGGGGGGATGGGCTTTCAATGAAATAGAGGACTGTCAAGCATTCCTGATGAAAAGACCAAAGTTCAATTAAAAAAATTGACTTTCAAATACAAGACTCAAGAGAAATATAAAAAAGCTATGCAGGAAAAAGAAATCATAAGAGAATCAATAAAGTTAAACTATTTACATGGGAAGATATTTGTAGCTCCTATGAATATTATCATTATTAGGGAATGTAGAAGGAGTGTATATAGATAGAAGGCAAAGGTGTGATGGAATCATATCTAAAAAAATAAAATGAAGGAGTAAGAAAGTAGAATGCTTTGGGAGAAGAGTTAAGAGAGAGGTAAAAATTGAGTAAATTATTTCACATAAAAGAGGCATGAGGGGCCCCTAAGTATCAGATATGGAGTTGGAAGGACCTGGGTTCAAATCAAGCCTCAGACATTTCCTGACTGTGTGACCCTAGACAAGTCACTTAACCCTGTTTGACTAGCCCTTCTTGTTCTGTCCTAGAATTGTTTGTAAGAACAAAAAAAAGGGGTTTTATGGAAAGTTAATATTAATCTGAACTGTTTTTTTTTTACCACTAAGACAATATTTTGATTTTAAAGCAAAAAGTCTTAGGGCTAAAACTCTGAACTGTATCTCCCTAAGACCATGGAAGGAATTCTCCATCCTTTTGTCTACCATGCTAGAGAACATTGAACTATGCAGTCATTCTAAACATCACGTAAATATTTCTAGCATCTAGAAGACCATCTTGAGAAAGGGACATCACACAAAAAAGTATAAATTGGTGGAGGGGACAAGAAGTCCCTCTCTTTTCCTAGGTATTGACTCATCCTCCTTGTGGAAGAGGCAGCTGAAAGAGCTAACCATCCACATGTGGCTCATGCTTCTTTCTTTCTTTGGCCTGATTTTTGCTATTTAATAAATAATAATTATAAAATTAAGATATGGCCCCCAGAGTGTTTTAATCATAACAGTTTTTTAAAGATTTCTCCCCATTTCTGTCTCTCACAGTTCTTAAGTCATAGTCCACCTTCTCCTTGAACTCCTTGAATTAACTCCCTCTTTCTCCTATCTCTAGACTGAAGGTTTTCTCCACTCCCCAATTCTCCTTAGTACTTCACTTGTACTTATCCCTTTCATGTAATCCCTTGACTCATATGTGACTTTATTTCCCTACTTAACTCCTTATAGGCAGGGGCCATGTTGTTTTTCATTTTTCTCTTTCCAAAGCCCAGCACAGTACCTTCTACATTTTGGGGATCAGTTCTGTAGGATCAGATCCTACACACTGATGTAGAAAAAGCCAATGAGGACATTTCCTCTACCAGTACAGGTCAGCATCTGCTTGGCAATTTATAATCTGCAGTTTACAATAGCGTGAGATATAGAGAAGCTAAGGCCAAGTAGCTGGAATATGTCAGTGACAGAACTGGAATGCAGATCTTTTAAATGAAGCCAATTCTTCATTTGCTAATCCATGTCATATGTAGTAGGTGCTTAATATGTGTGTTTCACCGACTATTTTCTCTTTGCCAATATCTAGTGGTTGACTGATTCTAATAGTATGAACAATATCCTACCCCCTAAAATCCTTTCCAATTATCTGGCAATATAACCTCTCAACTGGAGTATTTATACACTTTCTATTTATCCAGCTTGCTGGAACATTTGATAACTGCTTCCTACCACAAAAACACATTTTTAGATGAAAATTACTTTACTCACCCTTCTCTATCCCATAAGCTATCCCTGCTCTGGGACTAAGCCAACTGAAGCTGATTGGTTATTTAGGACCAGAACAAACTTTAAATTTCAGCAAAATGCCCAAAGTTTGCAGAGCCTACTGAAGAGCACAGACTGAAGATATCAGGTAATTTTGACAACTAATGTCCTCAATAGCAAATAATGCTGTTTACAGTAGCTATTTGGCTTATTTGTATAGTAACACCATCTGTACCAGAAAGATATATGTTCATTGTGTAAGTTAAATGCAGATTGAAATTTCACTAAAATGAAAGAACAAGAGGAATGAAATAAAAGCAAGCCCCTGGCATGAGGGGGATGTTGTCCCGTCCTCCAGCTTCTGGGAAAATGACATTTATAAAATGTTTGGGGCAGATGCTTACTGGGTATGGATACAAAGAGTTTGTGAGGGCTGTGGGCTCTTCCTCTTGTACAAGTGGCAATTCACTGTGGAGTGATAAAACCTGGATGACTGAGTTGTCAAAAGACAGGGATGCATACATCTTACCATTTCCTACTAAAGGAGTTTTAGGAGATCTGACAAGGACTATTGTAACTATTTTTCTGTGTGAATATCCCTATTGAAACTTCAGGTGTGGGGTAGTCAGTTTGCTGTTTTATATTATGTACAATTTTGTCACAAAATGGGAAATATATAGCATTACAATACATTACTTTTAAGCTGGCACCATCTATGTGAACTTGAGCAAGCCTCTGAAACATTCAGGGTCTTGTTTTCTTTTTCTGTAAAATTAGTAATAGATGATTTCTAAGGTTCTTTCTAATTCTAAATTCATGTTCCTGTGACTGGATGTTGAAATAAGTTTTCTCTCTCATGATTGACAATAGGGTAGCAAAATAGAAATAAATATCAGTTATCTATGTTGTATCCCTCTAATCAGGGATACAAAAAATCATTTGGTTATTTTGATAAACAGAGTTCATCTGTAGCAGTTAGCAATTTGATTTTGGGCATTTGTTTTCATGGTTCCCATCATTTCCATCAATAAAGTTCTGGAAAAGTTAAATTGTGCTCTGATTACTGAAGAGGAGCTCTAGGAAAATTATGAATTCAGAAGGAAGGACTATTTTAAAGCTAGGACTTTAAAAATAATCTTACTTCCTTGAATGAATGGAATATCTATTACATTAAAGGAATTATTTAAAACATTTAAAGATGACATGCAAGAATATTTTGATTAAACATTTTAATAATGGATTATTTTTACATTTAATAATGACATGATTATAATTTAATAATTACTTTAAGTATTTAAATGTAATGACAACTTTATTACTATCTTAATATACTACTACTGATCTAATTTAGCCCAGCAATAATCAACAAATAACACATTGTACTTCTGTTAAATTCAGAAACACAGAATATTTACCTTATTGGGGCTATTAACACACCAAAAAAGTTTGAATGAACTTTTAAAGGACATGATTATAACATTGTGGAGACTTCTTCAGGAGACTCTATAACTTATCTGTAACTTGGAGTCTTAGGGACTTGCTTGAAACAGAGAGAATTTAAGTCACACAGCCAAGATGTGTCGTAAGCACCCGAATCCAAAATCAGCTCTCTATTAATTCAGTATAACTGTGCTAAAAAGTGATAAATTGTGCTTTCCCCAGGGGGTCATTTACTTAGTCATTTTGTAAGTATGTTTTTGATATAGCTGTCTCTCACCCAGATCTGTGATTTCATTACTAAAAAATTGTGAAAAAAGAAACTCTCCACCATGCAGAGGGCAACTATGCTACAATTTATAGCCTTAGAGAGTCCCCTGAACACTGAATCACCAATTCAAGTGCCTTGTCCAGGGATGCACAGTTAGCATATGTCAGAGGAAGGACTTGACCCCGAGTCATTCATTATTCCTGGCTCTGGGACTGGTTCTCTATTCTATTTTGCCTTTTCTAGATTGTATGTGTATACAAAATAAATTCATTGAATACTAAATATAATGTTTCTCTACAATGAAGAAAAGGCCCAGAAATTTTGTTTAAGGGTTATAGAAAGAGATTTAGATAGCCAGTCCAGTCCCTTCATTTCTTAAAAGATAAGGAAACTGAAGTTGAGAATTTAAGAGAATTGATCAAGGTCATATTTGTTCCAATAACTTTGCATTTCATTTCTGCTTGAATTTAAGTAGCCTGGAATTAAGTACACTGAAATAGGTGATTTTCAGTCTTGTTCTGCCTTTAATCAGAAGTGGATCTGCAAACTCAAAATAAGGAATTGTTAGTTTTCCTGGCTATTATGTCAGATGGAGTGATTTTCAAGGTGAGGTGGGTTGCTTAGTGATATATGACAGGACAGCTGGGAAGACCACTGCTTAGAGAATCCTTTTTGTGGGTCCAGAATTCCAAGATGAATGTCAAGAGCTACAGATACCCAATTGGCAACAGGAAGCAAAGAACCTGAAAAAGTAGAGAGAATGAAGAGGAAGCGCATAGTTTGGGCCAGACAGGGAGTAGAGGGCCAAGATCTCCTGTTTCAGATTCTAGGAACTAGACTAATAATAAAATGATTCTTACTTTCCCAAGACTATAAATATGAGAACTTCTGCATGACATTTCTATTTCTAGACATCAACTTTTATATTTGTACTGGAAGTTTTGTAATAGTATGTCAAAAAGTAATTATGGGTTGAATTTTCAACAAAACAAATTATAGACCCTTGGAATGAATTTTTGATGCCTCTATACTTCACTTTCTCTGGTTCTCCCAAGGTCTACTATCAGGAAATGAGTTTAATAATAGATCAGACAGGGGCAGCTAGGTGGCTCACCAGATAGAGAGCCAGGCTGGGAGATAGAAGAGTCCTGGGTTCAAATCTGACCTTAGATACTTCCTATCTATGTGACCCTGGGCAAGTTACTTAACCCACCTGCCTAGCCCTAGTCCTTACTTGAAGGTTTGAAACCAATTCTTGGTATCAATTCTAAGACCAAGAGCTTAAAACAACAACAACAACAGAAAACAAGTATTAAGCACATACTATATGTTAGCTCTGAGTTAAGTGCTGGGGATACAAAGACAAAATGAAGGAAGGGATTCTCTGGCTCTCAGGGAGATTGTATTTCATCTGGAGAAACCATATAGACACATAGGTAGACAGAAAACCTATACAGAGAGAGAGAGAGAGAGAGAGAGAGAGAGAGAGAGAGAGAGAGAGAGAGAGAGAGAAGAGAGAGAGAGAGAGAGAGAGAGAGAGAGAAAGAGAGAGAGGAAGGCATTAGTAACTGGGAGGACTCAAGCAGTCCTGAATTTTGAATGAAGCCAGGGATTCCATCAAGATAAGATGAGGAGGAAAGGATTCTGGATTTGGGGGGGAAGGTCTACGCTTGGGCACAGAGATGGGAAATCAGTGTGAAAAACAGCAAAGAAACATTAGCATTTAATAGTGTACACTATGAAACACTTTTATCATTTGAGTGATTAAACCACAATTGTTTCTTTTCCATGTATTGTTTCTTTATTTTTCTTTTTTAGTAATAATCCTAAATTGCCAAAACTTGTTATGATTAAAGGGAATATTGGCAAAGTGATGACATGGTGATTAATAATGAAAAAAGAAAGCCATGACATTTGAAATAGGACACTGTAACTTGTATTTTTAACTTTAAAAAATCTGGTTGTTGTGGCTAATCATTAACAAAGCAAATAATTGCTGTCTTTTATTAGAAATCCTCAAAGATGCAAGTGATCCTTTTGAGCCTGTGTTTTCTAAGTCTCGTCAGGTCAGCACCAGTAAGTACCCTACAAGAAATGTTAGTGACTCTTGATTCCTTCTAGAAGCCAATACAAACTCCTCAAGTTGTCATTTTAGCCCAACCTGACTACAACTTACTTTTCAAGCCTAATCTGATATAACTCACATTCATATGCTCTTGAATTGAGCTAACTCCTTTCTTTCTGCTTCTCACAAACAACATTTCATCTCCTATGGGATACCCCATTCCTGGACAGCTTCCTCATTTCCACTTCTTAGCATATCTACTTTTCTTTAATATTCAGCTCAAGCGCCACCTCCTACAAGGAGCTTTTCTGTATTCCCCCCAATTGCTACTATCCTTCCCCAAACAATTATCTTGTATTTATTTTGTTTATACTTACATGTATACATGGTATCACCCTCCACTTCAGTGGAGACCTTGTTTCTTCTATGTCTTTGTATCCTCAGGACCTGTAGTGTTCCTTGGCACATTTGCTATTTTTCAATCATAAGCAAAGATAACTACATATATATTGCTATATACTTATAAACAATCAGCCACTTGTTGCTCAGTCATTTTAGTCATGTTGACACTTCATGACCCAGTTTGGAGTTTTCTTGGCAAAGAAACTGGAGTGCTTTGCCATTTCCTTCTCCAGTTCATTCAATAGATGAGGAAACTGAGGCAAAAAAAAGGTTAAGTGACTTGACCAAGATTACATAGCTAGTAAGTGTCTGAGGCTGGATTTGAACTCGGGAAGATGAGTCTTCCTGACTCCAGGCCTGGTACTTCTAGCTGCCCACCCTGGCACATAGCTTACTAGCTATATGACCTTGGGCAAGTCATTTAACCCTGTTTGCCTCAGTTTCTCATCTGCAGCATGAACTGGAGAAGGAAATGGCCAACCACTGTTGTATCTTTGCCAAGAAGACCCCAAACTGGGTCATGAAGTGTCAACATGACTAAAATGACTGAACAACAAGTGGCTGATTGTTTATAAGTATATAGCAATATATAGGTAGTTATCTTTGCTTAATAACAAGATTAGTAGCACTACCTAGGGGACTAGCTTCACATAACTAAAACATGTCACTAAGCTGCCTTTTTAAATAGCAGAGGAGCTCAGAAGAGCCGATTCCAGAGCAGTATAAAGAATCTTTAAACCTCCCATGGCTAAAAACAATCCCTAGGTGTCAGAAGAAAATCTCAAAGGAAATTCTATTTGTCAAACTATGCTAAATGCTAAAGATACAACCAACCAACCAAGAAGCCAAACAGTCTTTGTCCCCCAAAGGTTTCTTTTTGTTTCTCATGCAAAAAGTAACTTTTTAGCATTTACTAAAAGCCTAGGTTTTCATTTTAATCTTTCAAGTCCTTGAAAATTGCATAAATTCCAAAGGAGTATTCGAATATAAGGCAAAGAAAAGCAATTGAATGTGTTTGCTGCCTATAAAGTTCTATCCATGCTGCCATTGTATTGCAGCCTTTCCCACTCATCTTTACAGTAATTTTGCCTGTGTCCAGAAGCAGCAGACATTAACATTAGTTGGATATAGCCTGGATTTTCTGGAATAATACCAATTTCATAGCGATTGGGGGAAAATGTACCTTTAAATTGAAAGAGGCTTCAAAAAAGGAGTGACCTTGTCAAACTACATACCTTGACTTTTGATTGAGATCCCTTTTACTAAATGACAAGGAACTCGGGCTTCCTTTATATAACGTCTGCTTCCAACTTTCACTCTTCTCTCTGAATCATCCCACTGAGCTGCCAGGTATGACCAAATTCTTCTGAAGCAGGCCGGAGCATCCTTTTTCCCCGCACTGTAGACATAGGACCAACTAATTAGGTAATGTCTGAAGGGATGTTGACCTTTTCAGACTTCTCAGTTTGATATACAAAGAGCTGCCATTCCTTTGCCACGGGCACCTAAATATAGGGTTTAGGTGAGTAACCCTTCTTGGTCCCCGAGGGAGACATCAGGACATCTGGCCAGGAGGGTACAGTTTGGGGAAGTACAATACAATACTTAGGGCTCCAACTGTATCCCCTGGCAGTTATGTGGGAATTTCATGGTTATTTGAAGTCAAGAACACTCAGAAACTGCAGCAATGGTAGCACCAGAATTTGGGCCGAGCCTAGCATCAGGAGAATTGAGGAAGAATGGGAAGGGATTTCAAGCAAATAAACTTGAGGCTCTTTCTGCAGTTCTGAGGAGGAGACAACTGCTTGTTTTCTAAGGAGAAGAGTCACAGAAACTAGTAGATGAGAAATCACATTGTAAGGGTCAGGAGAGGAAGACTCCCTGCTCAGACATACTTAAGTCAGCTGTTTTCTGAGAAGATAATAATGAAGTCGATTGTGTTTCTGAGTCATGTATCTAAAATATTAACAGAGGCTTACCAAAACAGATGTCTATTATTGTACTCATTTAGAGTGATTCATATAAGCACAAAAACATGCTGGGTCCAGGAGGACCCAAAAAGTATTGCCAAAAGTTACTAATGCTTGGGCAAGAAACTAAAGGGCCTAGGGACACAGATTCCTCATTTTAAAAAGAAAAAAAATGCTTCCTTTCTGTCTCAGTAACAACTCAGTAACAGTAACAACAAAAGGACAAGGGCTAGGCAAATGAGGTTAAATGACTTGACTAAGGTCACATAGCTAGAAGTGTCTAAGGTCACGTTTGAATTCAGGACCTCCCATATCCAGGTCTGGCTCTTCAACTAATGAGCCATCTCACTGCCCCTATAATGTTCTCTTTTTGTTTTGGTCATTTGATTTTTCATGATTTCATGTAAATTTTTTTATGTTTTTTTTCCCCAAAATTAACTTTTTATCATTTCTTATGGTTCAGTATTATCCCATCACAATCATATGCCACAACTTGGTTAACCATTCCCCAACTGATGAGCATCCCTTCAGTTTCCATGTCTTTGCCACCACAAGGACGGTAGCTATAAATATTTTAGAACATATAGTTTCTTTTCCTTTTCCCCTGATCACCTTAGGAAGCAAACCTAACAGAGGCATCACTGGGTCAAAAAGTATAATAGTTTTATAACTCTGAGCATAAT
This sequence comes from Monodelphis domestica, assembly GCF_027887165.1. Lineage (NCBI taxonomy): Eukaryota > Metazoa > Chordata > Mammalia > Didelphimorphia > Didelphidae > Monodelphis > Monodelphis domestica. The sequence goes on along the minus strand of NC_077232.1, from coordinate 266,304,090 downwards.
TCCAGATTGCTCTACAAAATGCTTGTGCCACCAACAATGTATTAAAGTCCCCATTTTCCCACAAGCCCTCCAATATTTGTCATTTTGTCCTTTTATCATTCTCATACCTATTAGATTGGCGAAAATGATAAAAACTAGCAATAGATTTTTTCAACACAGTGACTAAGTGATTGCTAACAAGTGTCTATACAGAGGGAGAACCTGCCTAGATGAAACGAGAAGTTCTTGAAGCAGTCCCTGTGTTTGACTAAATGAAAAAGGCATGGAGGATTTCTATTTCCTTATTGCAAATAATTCCCAGTGTAAGTCCAAATTACCCATCTTCCTAACACTCAAATGGCCTTTGGCAGAACAGCTATTAGTTTTAAGTGGCCACAGAAATCCTTGTTCCTTCCCACCTGGCAGCATGAGGATTTCCTTCTCTTCCACCCTTTCTCTTCTCATCTGACTGTTGCTACAGACCTCAGTGCTGCTCCACAATTCTCCATCCTGACTACATTTCCCATCTTGCCTCAGGGACAATCCAGGGGTCTAAAGTGACAGAAATCAGTGATAAAAATAGAAGCATGGCTACTTCTGTCTCTTCTCCAAATGGGCTCATTAAATCTCTTCTTGTCCCTGCAGTAAAATCCTTGATAGCAAAGATAGAACAAAGACATTCTCCCAGGAGGACCACATTTTAGAGGGCACATATATGAAAAATATCTACTTTAGAAGATTACACAACTTTTAATTTCTTAAATTTACATTTTCCAACTCTTCACTTTTGTAGTAGCTTAGCAAAATCTGAGGTTAGGATCTATTTGGCAAAATAAGTTAAAATTGAAAATTATTGGTTGATATTTGTTATTAATAATGTCTATTGGTCACTTCGGCAACTATTTACTCCTCCTGAATTTTCCTGAGCATTTCCTGTACTCTTTCCAGTCATGAGTTGCAAAATTAATTAGAGATTTTTTTAATGCTGTTCACTTCACTTCTTGTTAAGATACCATAATGGCTGGTCCTGGATGTCCTTAGAAGGCTATCAAACATATCATACTTCAAGCATTTGTCTACTCCAAAATATACCATTGGCATCTATATTAAGTTTGGGTTTTGTCTTGTAAAAAAAGAGAAAAGATTAAGCAAGTCCTAGAAAGCATTTTTTTAATTACTTTTAAAAATTACTTTTAAAAAATTCTGCTAAAGGCAGAATTTCTCAGAAAACTTTAAGGGGCAATGTGCATATTCAGTGACAGGAGAATACAAGGAAATCTGTTCAGCTGCCTTCTTTCCTTCCGGAGTCTAGGGAAGGAGAGAAAGCTTCATGGAACTGGAAGATGATAGAAAGAATCAGGCAGGTCAAATCCTGGCACCCAAGAAGAAGAAAGAAAGAGATTACAGAGAAGTAGCCAAGGTTGATAAATGTGCCAGCCTTATAATCTTAGAAGTCTTGTGAGATGAGCATCTCTTTTCATCCTTCTTGGAACCTTTCCTCAACCCCACCTGAGCAGCCTTCCTCTTTCTAGAACCCTTTTCCTCAGACTATTGGGAGTTACTCTGACATTGGCAAGGAATCAGGAAATCTCTATTCATAGCTAGAGAGACAATGAGTAACCTCTTCCCAACACCCCCTCCTCACATTTCCTTCTACTCACTTTGGGTTCTAGAATGCTATAGTTTTAGCTTTCCATGTAGCAATGAAAGTCTTAAAGCAATGTCTAGATAACCCTTTGAGAGTGGAGGGGATCCTTATTTTGGTACAAATCAAACTTCCCCTCCCTTCCCCCCTACCAAGAATATAAGAAAATTGGCAATTGGTATGAATAGAGTTTGCATCAGGCCTTGTAGCTGTAATAAAAAGACAATAATATTGTGGTACAATAAAATTTTACCTTCAAGGTCATTACTAACTTCATTGGGTCAAAGGGGTGATTGGAAGAAGCAGGAAAAATGAATAATTTTGGTTACATTAAATTAAAAAGGTTTTGTACAAACAAAACCAAATGCAACCAAAATTAGAAGGGAAACAATTGAGAAAAAAAACTTTATAACAAAACCTCTGACAAAGGTCTAATTTCTCAAAATTATTAGAAGCTAAATCATTTGTAAAAAAAAAAAAAAAAACCCCAAGCCATTCCCCAATTGATAGTCAAGGGACTTGAATAGGCAGTTTTCAGATAAAGAAATAAAAACTATCAATAAACACATGAAAAGTATTCTAAATCTCTCATAATTAGAGAAATGCAAATAAAAGCAACACTGAGGTATGACCTCACACCTAGCAAATTGGCCAATATGACAGCAAAGTTAAGTAAAAAGTATTGGAGGGATGTGGCAAAATTGGGACACTAATGTATTGCTGGTGGAATTGTGAATTCATCCAACCATTCAAGAAGGCATTTTGGAACTATGCTCAAAGGGCTTTTAAAAATTGCCTGCCCTTTGATCCAGCCATACCACTGACGTGTTTGTATCCCAAAGAGATGATAGGGAAAAATACATGTACAAAAATATTTATAGCTGCACTCTTTGTAGCAGCAAAAAACTGGAAAATGAGGGGGTGTACATTGATTGGGCAATGGCTGAACAAATTGTGGTATCTGATGGTGATGGAATGAATGCTATTGTGCTGAAAGGAATGATGAACTGGAGGAATTCCAGGTGAACTAGAAAGACCTCCAGGAACTGATGCAGAGCAAAAGGATCAGAACCAGGAAAACATTGAACACAGAGACTGTTACATTATGGCACAATTGAATGTAATAGACTTTTCTACTAGAAGAAATGCAATGATCCAGGACAATTCTGAAGGACTTATGGGAAAGAATGCTATCCACATCCAGAGAAAGAACTGTGGGAGTAGAAATGCAGACAAAAAACATATCATTGATCACATGGTTCAATGAGGATATGATTGGGGATGTAGTCTTTAAATAATCATTCTATTACAAATATTAATAATATGGAAATAGGTTTTGAACAATGATACACGTAAAACCCAGTGGAATTGCTCATTGGCTCTGGGAGGGGGTAGTGAGGGAGGAGAAGAACATGAATCTTGTAACCATGGAAAAATATTCAAAATTAAATAAATTTATAAAATTAAAAAAAAAAAGAAGCAGGAAACCAGGAAAAAAAAAGGTTTCTCTAAGGCTTATTCACAGAGTTTGAGGACCTTGTTCTGAAAGTAGATCAGTCTACATGATTTAATTAATTAGATTTTATTCTTTTTCTTCCATGGTTTTGAGTAAAGAAACTGTATGGTTATACTATTATTCTTGTGATTGACACCATGGAAACAATTAGCAAAGAGGAGAGAGGAAGAGTTTTTCCAGTTCACAGGGGCATCAAAACCATGAGACTAATTGAACCAATATTTTTTTCCTTGAACTTTTCTGTTTCTTTTTCCATTTGGCTCATTCTAGTCTTTAGGAAATTGTTTTCTTCAGTATTTTGGGAGGCCCTCCATTTCCATTTGACCCTTTCTAGTTTCTTGAGTCATTGATTCTTTCTTTTATTTTTTATTGTTTGATTTTTTTTCTACTTCTTTTCAAATTCTTCCAAATATTCTTTTGGGGCCTGATATTCCTTCTCACTTTCTTTAGAGGTTTCATGTTTCCTTTTTGCTATTGTTGTCCTCTTCTGATTTTATATTTTGATCTTTTTTGTCATTAAAGTAACTTTCTAAGGTTAGGTTTTTTCCTTTGTCTCTTGCTCATTTTTCTAGTTATTATTTTCACTCCTTATTATCTTGTCTATATGTTGAAATTCTTCCCTGTTCCTAGGGTAAAAGGCACTATTCTAAGCTTATAGTATAACTTCTCCAATGCTTCTGGAAGTCCCAGTTGTGTTTGAGTATCTCAGTGTGCACTGACGGGGTGGTCCGGCTGGTTTCTTATGGAGAGGCTTTTGGTTATTTTGTTCATCTGGATTCCATTCCCTACTATCTTTTGTGCTGAGCTGTTCTCTCACTTTGCCTCTTTGTTGCCTCTTGCCACAGGAAAACACTATGGTAAGCCTTGCAGTGCTCCCCTACTCTATATAGACTCATTGCTTCAGGCTGTATGGCAGCAGTAGGGCTGGTCCAGGTTCTGCTGCTCCCCTCCCCCCATGCCACACTCCCTGGGCTACTTTCCCTTCTTGCCCCAGTGAAATGTATCCCTCCTGCTTTTCTTTGTTTTTAAACATCTATTTTCTATTTTTGTATGTTTGGAGGGTTTGTGCAAGCTAAGTTTCTCTTACTTTCCCATCTTAGCTCCTGTATCTTTATAGGAATGTTGTCACCCCAAAAAGGGTAGACTCTAAGGATAACAGTGCTGACCCTGAGCCTTGGTTTCTTTAATTGGGAACTGTTTATTTCAACAGAAAACCTTCTGGTTTGGGATAAAGCATATTTACTGGAGAAATATAGGATTGATGGGGCTTATTTTCCATTAGAGTACAGGATCATGAAAATGGTCAGCAAAGACACTGATACTGGTTAGAAAATGATACAGTAAGATTCCAAATACTGAAATGTTCATTTAATTTGAGGTCAAGTCAGTAGATTGAGAGCCAGAACTAGAGACAGGAGGTCCTGGATTCAAATCTAACCTCAGACACTTCCTAGCTATATAACCCCGGGCAAGTCACTTTAGCCTTTACTACTCTTCTGCTTTGGAAATAATACAAAGTATTGATTCTAAGATGGAAGGTAAGGGCTTAATACATACATACATACATACATATATATATATATATACTTGTATATGTACATGTAATTCATTGGAGGAGAAATGAGGGTAAAATGATAGCTTACTGCATAAATTATTTTATGTTTATAATATAATAATAAGTATATATGTTCATAAGACTTTGTTATTGCTTATCTTTCTTATTAAAGGATCCACATATATTGGTCAGTTGTTTAAAAGCACATAAATGTTTATTACTCCACACAGCACAACTGATTATTTTAATGTTGAAAAACAATTAATAGAATAATAGTGAGACAATTCAATCATAAAATACTGGCTTAAAAGAAAATTGCCTAAGTTATGCCAAGCTGAGAAGCCTAGTCCTACTTTTTTATCAAAGCAATTAAACTTATTCTTGTAACACCCTTCCCCTCCTTCCAATAACTGTGGAACTGTTTTCATGGAGACTTATGAAAATGGCACCCATAGTCATGTAGGTTGGTGGAAAGGGCCATACGGACACTTTCCAAACCTACAAACATAAACAGGTTTTGGTAGACTGTGAAGGTAGAAACAAAAAAATTCATGGGTCTTTCTAGCATCCTCCATCTGGAGGTCATATCTGCTACCAACACTTAACAAAGTCAGAACTATATTATTGTTACTTAACAGGAGCTGACAATCATACCATCACGTGTGCTTTCTGTGAGTGTGTCTTTACATTTATTGAGAGGAAAAGTTAAACTCATTAAAGGCAAAATAAATCACCAAACTCATTTTCTGTCTTATGACTTCAGACCTCAGGTTGAGCCCAAGGCAAAAAAAAACCTTCAGAAGTCAGCAGTTCATAATAAGTGCCCTTCTTAATTCAGGACTATGGTGCTCTCTGGAGAATTTTATCTAGGGCTTCAGAATCATTATTCTGCACCCGATTTCCCATTCTTCTGGGACATCCTATGATCCAGACTTTCTCCACTCATTAACAATTATCCTGTGTCCAATTCGGTCAGAGCCCTCATTTGGGAATTTGATAAAAATGAGTCTGGTAACATGGGAGTTAGAACAGTGACTTTCCTTAGACTGAATACTTTAACCAAAAAATAAGTGTATGATTTATTAGAGTTAAAAAAAGATCTCAAATGAGATATTTATGAACCGCATAGTACCCACTTTCTGATACTTAATAAATGCTTATTTTCTTCCTTTCCCCTTTTGGGGAGTAGGGGAGGATCAAAGACACTTTTTGCTGTCCTCAATTGACAATATAGATATCTACCCATTCTGCTTATGTGTAAAGGTTGGCATGTTGTTCAAAGAAATGGGTGTCATCATCAAAATCATAACCATTACATTCATTTCACCCCTCTTTGTACCCCTATTGGCTAATGATCTGCTAAGAATTAAAAATCCACATAGCAGACACTTGGTAAATTAATAAATGTAAATAACTTCAGAATAAATGAATGTAAATGATCAGTGGCAAAATAGCAGTAGATTGTTCCATTTCCCTTCATATTCAATTTGACTCAAATTGAAATTTTTATCTCTTCCCAGAACAGCTTCTCTTTCTGACCTTCGCATTTTTGCTAATTTTGTCATAATTTTCTGAAGATACTTAGCTAAATTGAGTTTTTGATGCTCTCCTTTGGCTCACTTTCTCTTCGTCTCACTACATGCTGGCTATCTTGTCTTACTCATTCTGGACCCCTATCTTTACCCCTCCAGAGACTCAATATCTCCACAAATGATTCTTCAGGCTCAACGTGAAGAGTTCAATTAAAAAAGAGAATCACAACCCTTTGCAACAGGCCATTCCACTTTTGGACAGCACTAAGAATTTTTTTAATTTAAAAAATGAATGCTTATTTGTAACATTAAAAAAAATCCTTTTAGTTCACATTCTCTCTTTCCTATACCTTCCCCTACCCACTGAGAAGGTAAGTAATAAGATGTCAATTAAACTCATGAAATAACATAGAACATATTTCCATATAAGCTATGTATTCTAAAAAACAAGAAAAAGAAAAAGTTATATTTTGATTTTCATACAGAGCTCATCAATTCTCTCTCTGGAGATATATAACATTTTTAAATCATGAGTACTTTGGAATTATCTTAAATCATCATCATATTGATCAGAGTAGCCAAGTTTTTCACAGTTGATCATCATTACAACATTGTTGTTACTGTGCACAATGACCTCCTGGTTCTTTTCATTTCACTTCCTATCAGCTCATATAAATCTTGCCATGGCTTTCTGAAACCATTGCCCCCATCATTTCTTTTTTTCCTTCTTTTTTCTTTTAGTTTGAAAATGTCCCCAAATCATTTCTGATAGCACAGTAGTAGTCCATGATTTTCATATGCCACAACTTGCTCATCTACTCCTCAACTGATGAGCATCCCTTCAGCTTCTAATACTTATACAAATATTTTTGTACATAGAGGTTCTTTTCCTTTGATCTCTTTGGGGGTACAGACCTAGGAGAGGTAGTGCTGGGTCAAAAGACATGCACAGTTTTATAGCCCTTTGGGTATAGTTATAAATTGCTTTCTAGAATGGTTGAACCAGTTCATAGCTGCACAGTTTATTAGTGTGCATATTTCCCCCTTATTCCTTTTAGTATTTGTCTTTTCTAATAGGTGTAAGGTAGTGCCTCAAAGTTATTAAAGGCATTTTAATGCCTTTAATTAATCAATAATGATTTAGAACATTTTTCATATGGTTATAGATAGCCTTGATTTGGTCTTCTAAAAATTGCCTGTTTATATCCTTTAACTAGTTATCAATTGGGAAATAATTCTTATTTTTATACATTTGACTCAGTTCCATATTCAATTTATATTTGAAAACTAAGGACTTTATCAGAGAAACTTGCTATAAATTGTATTTATATTACTTCATTGTCTATGGTAACTGTTAGCAAAATATTGTTTCCCTAATTATCTCATTTAATTAGATCTAATTTTGCTTTTACTTTATCCAAGTTCATGATTACTACCCCAGACTTTTTACTTCAGCTCTTTAGCATTCTTATCCACCTCTGTGTGTCTTTCTTTTACAAGCTGGTCTCTTAGATTCTTGTTTCTGATCTATTCTGATATCTACTTGCACCTTATGGTTGAGCTGATCCCTTTCACATTCACAGATATGACTACTGAGTATATTCCTTCATCTCATTTATCTTCTGTTTCTTCTCTTCTCTCTGTCTTGTATCCAGTCACTCCTCAAAAGTATTTTGTATCTAACCATTGCCCTTTTTAATCCATTCTCCCTTTTATTATTAATATCTTTTCTCTTTTCTTTAATAATTTCTTAAAATATTATGTTTAGGTTCCTTTTTTACATCATGGCTTTCAGATTGTTCACTCCAGGATCTATTTTCTAGGAAACTTATTCTTCCAATGAGATAGCTCAAATTTTCTTCTATTTTCTTTTTCATTCTTTTGACTGTTTTGTTGTTTTTTAATGTCTCATGGAATCATTACCTTCCATTTTCTCAACTTCAATTTTTTAGGAATTATTTTCTTCACAGAGCTTTTGTATCTCCTTTTCCATTTAACCTTTTCTGCTTCCTAAAAAATTGTTTTCTTATGTGAATTTTTGTGCTTCTTTTACCATTAGGCCAGTTCTGTTTTTTAAGCTATTATCTCCTTTGATATTTTTTTTTGTTTCTCTTTTACCAAGCTGTTAATTCTCTTCAGAACTGCATCACTCTTGCATCACTCATTTCTTTTCCCAGATTTTCCTCTACCACTCTTTCTCTTTCTTTAACTTATCTGAGAATTCTTGTTGGGCATATAGCTAATTGACATTTTCTTTGAGATTTTTTTAAACCCTTATCTTCCATCTTGAAATCAATACTGTGTATTTGTTCCAAGGCAGAAGAGTGGTAAGGGCTAGGCAATGGGGGTTAAGTGACTTGCCCAGGATCACATAGCTAGGAAGTGTCTGAGGCCAGATTTGAACCTAGGACCTCTTGTCTCTAGCCCTGACTCTCAATCCACTGAGCTACTCATCTGCCCCATTTCTTTGAGATTTTTAAAAATAACTATCTTGGCATTGCTGTCTGCTTCTGAGTTTATATCTTTGTCTTCCCTGCCACCATAGTGGCAAATTATTTTTGTTGTTGTTCGTTCATTTTCCCAGTCCATTTCTTAACTTTGAACTTTCTATTAAAGTTTGACTCCACTCAACTAGGTCACTCGGCAAATTTCAGGATTTTTTGTACCATATTTTCAGATATACTTCTAGTGGTCTGCAAGTTTTTAGTCCTTCCAGGGTCTTGTAATCATAGGAGAAGTATCATAACTGCTCTTCTTTTGAATGTTCTGGTTTTTACCAAGGCACCAAGCTACATGTGCTAGTGTACTTTTCTGCTTTGGTTCTGTGGCCAAAGCCCGAGTTTCCTTGTGACTGACCTTTTGAGCTCTCTTTGATCTTAGAAGATCAACCCAGAACTACCCATGAGCAATAAAATTGCCATTCAGCATCAGCTGTATCCAGTGTCAGCAAAGGGATTGCTGTAATCTCATTCTGAGTAGTTGTCTGACCTCCCTCCCCCCCACCGCCCAACATTTTTGGACTAAGAGTTCCCAAAACTGCTGCTGTTACCTTTGCAGTGGCTGGTGTTGCTGTTGCCATGTTGTGGGAATCTGAAAGATCTCCTCCAGACCTTCCTCTCAGTGTTACAAACTTTTCTTGTCTATCTTTTAAGTTTTGGGCACAAAAAGATCTCACTCTAACTTTTTGTTGGTTTTGCCACTCTAAAATTGTATTTGAGGCATTATTTTTAAATTTGGGGGGAATTTGACTCCTTTTGAGCTACTGATTTTTTGCTCATAAAGTTTTTATATTTATCTCCTTTAGTACGGTGTAAAATCTCATTTGCTTTGGAGCCAGAAGACCTGAATTCAAGCCCTGGCTTTGCAATTTATTACTTATGTGATCTTAGTCAAGTCATTTGTCTACAGTCAATTATCAAGGATATGACAAACCACTTCAGTATCTTTGCCAAGAAAGCCCCAAATGCAGTTACAAAGAGTCAGATATGACTTAAATATACAAACAATAAAAGTTCATTGAGTAAAGAAATGACATGTAGACAAACCCACACTTTCAAAAAATTACTTTGACAACTTAGTAGAGAATATATTGGAAAGAGGGAGATTAATTAGAAGGTTATTACAATAATCTAATTTTAGGCTTTAGTTCCTTTATCTATAAAACTAGGGAATTATACTAGATAAATTCTGAATTTAGTTCCAGTTCTAAATTTATGAAATTGTATTTATTATTTAAAGATTGCTCATCCTTCAAGGTTTAGTTTCTCAGGTAGAAATCTCACCCCCTTTGTTCCTTGACCAGCCTAGATCTCAGCAAACTCACTTTTCTCAGAAGTCTTACAGCAATAAACTTGTCACTCATTTAGCATTTAGTCATATACTCTGATATCTGATTTATTGTTGCTTAACCCATATTTTTCACTTTTCATAGACAATATGAGTCTTATCTATTCAATGATTATAAACTCCTAAAGTCCCAAAACAGAGACTTTGTATTGCTTCCCGTCCTCCTCTCCATCATCCTGGCAAATACCTCAGTATTATAAATATAATAAATACTTGATAAACATTTGTTTAATTACATAATTCATGTTATTAATCATATAGTTACTAATTTATATAGTCTAATATTTGACACATTTCCAAATTTAATGCAGAATAATTTCTTATTTTTACAAATTCAATTTAGCATAAAGAAGGCAACAAAGGCAGTGTTCCAGTTTACCACTTCAACAAGGAAAATAAGCAAGAGATATCTCCTAAAGGAAATGCCATCCAGGAAAGTGAGAAATCCCAAGACATTTCTGCTGGCAAAAAAATACTGAATAAAGATGAAGGTACTCAAACTAGCAAGACCTCCCACCATGACTTTGAGGTTACCATTTATATGGGGTCCAATGGAAATGCCAATACTGGCCATGGGAGGAGTGTTAGCAAGGAGCTACCTAACCAAGAAGTACGTGGCATCATTCTCATTAACAAAAATGTCCAACATGATAGAAAATATGTAAGTGCTAAAAGATTATGGTTAATTGAGAAAGGTGAAGAAGATAATAACACTGAGAATTCCACACACAATAAGCCTGAGGGAGCTCAGTTTTCTGAAACTCAAGGCAAAAGAGATGAGGACATTACTAATCATCAAAGAGGCATCCAAAACCAAAATATTCCAGGAGACCACAGAGCTAATAGCCTTGGCCAATATGCCACTGAATACTCAAAACTGTCCCCAAAACACATAAAGTTTCCATATGATTTTGAAGGTAGTGGTCAAGAGGAAGAAGACAATGACTTTTCTTTTTCTGGTGGAGGAATGGTTGATCCTGACAGAGAAACCACAAGTGGTTACACAAATGTTCCAGATCCAGACAAAACTAATGCAATTAAAAACAACTCTAAATTTCTCATAGGAAAGGAAGACAATAATGAAATCCCAGAGAAAGAAGAACATGATCTGAATTCCAATGGTGGAAATTCCACTAGAGATATTATTGGAAATGATGTCAGTAAAACACAAAGAGAAGAGAAAAACATTGATAATAAAATTTTAGGAGGCAGTAATTACATTAAAGGAAGTACAAATTATAGGAAACTTCCTGGAAAAGAAGGAAATGATTTTGATGCCAACACTGTAAATGCCCATCAAGGGTCAGGAGGATTTCATCACTCTCAACAATCCTTGGAAAAGCAAAGAATTATTGGCCAACATGCTAATAAAAGCAGTATTGCTATAATTGAAGGTACTGATTACAATGAAATTTCTAAATATGGCAAAGATAAGACTAAGGCAGGTATAGGAAGTTCTAAGAGAGACCAAAAGACCAAAAATGATAAGGAAAAAAGTTTAAGTGAAGGAAAAGGTCAAAGCCTATTTATTCCTTCTTATAGTCATACCTACCCTTCAAAGGGAGCAAATGACATAAGAAAAAAACATTATGCAACACGTAGAAAATTCAGCTCTACCAAGAGTCACCAAGTAAATGGAAGGAAAAGGTTTTGGGGTTCTAAAAATGTCCATTCAAAGAAGAAGTTTAAGTCTCCTAAAAGAAATGACAGCAGTGATTCAACTTCCAGTGACCACTCAAGTGATAGTGATAGTGACCAATCCATGGAATATTTTGGAGGTAGTGCTAATTAGTCATTAATTAGATTAGTGAGATTAGAGCCATCTGACAGTGAAGATCGTGATTAATTGTTTGAATAGGATACTAGGTCTTCTCAGGGTAATTTCCAACACTATTATTATAGGCTCCAGGAATAGAATATTTTCAAAGTTGACTATGGTTTGATTTTTAGTTCTTTAAAGGACAAAGTCCATTGTAAGATATATATTTGAATAGGTAATGTTTCATTTTATTTTCTTGTTTTACCTATGTCTTATGAGGTGAAAATGTTTAAAATAATAATCTTTATATTATAATCTACTAAAATTAAATACTTTATACAGATACCTGCTGTCTGTAGTAGTTCTTCATATAGTAGTGGTAGTCTCTCAGCGATCAAGAATGACTATTGTTCTTCATATATTTATATGTATACACATATACACACATATCATATATATATATATATATATATAATTCCTTCTATTTATGCTGTAAACAGAAGTCACGACATTATTTAGGCTAGGAATCAAATAAAAAAACCAATCAGTTGAATTATAATTTGGCCTGGTTTTCTTTTCCCTCTGCCTCCAATAAAAGCAACCTTTTCTTCCTCTACTTTTATGATTATCCCACTTTTGTGACCATTTCTTTGTACAATTTCTTATGTTTTCTTCTTCTTCCCAATGAAACCCCACTTCCTTCAAGACATAGAGATAAATGCCCTAAATTAAAAACTAAACATGTACACCTTGTCTTTGATTGCCATTAAAGAAGAGAGAAGAAGAGCAGGAATGGGCAAGAAACAAAATCAGTATTTTAGATTAATGTCTTCTATAAGTAAGAATTGGCATAAAAGACATCATGTAAGTCTATGCATAAAGGGAAATGGTGTTGCTCTTGTCATACGATGAAAATAAGAGAAAAAGCGCAACCATTTATCTTTTTAAAATTTTAAATGAATATGAATTTGATTCATTACAATGGCATCTTTTGTAACATTTGAAAGGTAATAATACATATTTGTGGGAGACATACTTATTTATTCCGTCTACAGAAGCTGCCTTATTTATGACTCTGAGTCACTTAATGAGACAGAAGGCTGAGACTGTCTTGCAGCTTTCAGGGACTGGAAGTCTGGTTGAAACAAACAACAAAATTCAGTTCTACACATGTTGCTGGAGCTAAATGAAGATCAAAATTATTGGGCTTGGTAGATCCTCTGACAATAATCTCATGGACCATTTAAAAGAACCACAAGAAAGCTTCCATTGCAGTCAGCCAGTTAGTTACCTCATATTTATTAAATGCCTACTGGGTGTCATACTTGAGCACTGGAGATAGAAAGATAAAAAACAATGCAGGCTCTTAAAGAGCTCTCAACCTAGTGGGGAAAACAACATGCAAACAACTAGGTACAAACAAGAGATATACATCCTGAATGAATTAGGAAGGCACTCAAGTTAAGGAAAAGATCTCTGACAAAAAGTTAGATTTTAGCTGAGATTTAAAGGAATCAAGGAGGCACAGATGAGGAGAGGAGAGAGAGCATGCCAAGCATAGAGGATAGTTAGTGAAAACAAGAAGTGATAGAGGAACAGCAAGGAGGTCAGTCATTGGATCATAGAGTATGCAGAGGGGAAGAAGATGAAGAAGTGTGGAAAAGTAGGAATCAATTCAAAATCAAATAGGATTCTATTTTTGATCCTGAAGGTTATAGAACCACTAGAGCTTATTGGGAGGGGGAGGAGGATGTGAGATAACTTCCTGAACATTATCACAAACATTCAACAAAAAAGATTCACCACAAAAATTTGGATAGCAAAAAATTAGAGGAAGGAACTTCCAAAGAAAAAGGATGTGCATAATTTTGCAATAAAATACAAATTGGTTCAGAAAAAGATAGAAAGCTTGCAAACAGTTAAGAAAGAAGAGTTTATCTCAAGAATGGTGACTGACTACCTTCTCTGAAAAACTGGCAAGTAGAAGGGCTGTTTAACTATATCAATATGTATAACTTTAACTCACAGTGGTCCATTCCTAATAAATGACTTGTCTAGCTTCCTTTCAGACATATATCGGATCCCATGTTGTTGTTTTAACGTTAGAGATATATGTTCTTTTAACATTATAAACATTTATGGATTACTTCCAATCAAGTGTGCTGGAAACAGCTGGAACCTCCTCAAAAAAGCCAATTGTTAAAACTGGGATGATGGTAAATGTTATAAATCAGACTTGCTTTATTATCTTATTGATTGTCAAGACTTAAGAAAGTGATAGACAGGATATTGTTATTATCATTATTATTTAAATCCATATTTTCTGTCTTAGAGCTGATACCAATGCTGGGTCAGAGAACTAAGGAACAGAAGGAGCAAGCCAGGGAAGCAAGAAAGGACACTGCGGTGTGGGGGGGGGGGGGAGGAGGGGAGCTGTTTAGCAGCCAGGTAAGCCTAAGAGAGAGAACACAGCATCTAGCTTGGACCAGGGGGGCAGTTCTGATACCCAGAAGTCACATGACCTGGTGAGTCATTAATTGCCTACGTGGGAAGAGGGAGAGATGTTTTGAGAACCAACCAACACCCAAAGGAACTACAATTAGAGAGGAGGGAGTCAGAAATCAAACAGGGGTAAATCAAACAAGGGAACTTAATTACAAAAGAATTTTGGAAGAAGAAAACTCAAAGACCTTGGTTATAAGTAGATAAATTAATAATGAAAACAACAGAAGGAAATATGACCTGATATCTAGTAAATAAATTTAGGTATCTATGAATAAACAATACAAACAAAGTAAAATTATTCAACACTTGATAAGACAGAGGACCCTGTGGAATTTGAGAACAGAGAATCAAAACACTGTTCCGGAGTGGTTGAAAAGATAAATGTGAAGTATGAGAGCAGAATTTACTTGCATAGAAGTACTGAGTATAATTTTAAAAACAAAACAAAAACTTGAGGGGGCAGCTGGGTGGCTCAGTGGACTGAGAGCCAGGCCTAGAGATGGGAGGTCCTGGATTCAAATTTCGCCTCAGCCACTTCCTATCTATGTGACCCTGGGCAAGTCACTTAACCCCCACTGCCTAGCCCTTACTGCTCTTCTGCCTTGGAATCAATACCCAGTATTGATTCTAAGATGGAAGGTAAGGGTTTATAAAAACAAAACCAAAAATTTGAATTTGTGATGGCAAGTTCTGCCAATGAAAGAAGAAAGAACAATAGACTAGGAATGCAATGCAATCATTGAGAAGTAGAGGACAACATAGAAGAGAAGCAAATAATAATAATAATAATCACATTAAAAGAAAATGTGCAAGGTGGGGGTGTAGCTAAGTGGATCAGTAGATAGAGAGCCAAGACTTCAAAACAGGAGGTCCTGGGTTCAAATTTGACTTCAGATACTGCCTAGCTGTGTGACTAGGCAAATCACTTAACCCCAATTGCTTAGCCCTTACTTACTGTTTTTCTACCAGAACCAATTGATTCTAATGCAGAAGGTAAGGGGTTTAAATTTTTTTAATAGAGAAAAGAAAATATGCTCACTATGTAAAGAAAACATACTTACAGAATATAGGTCTTCCAGGAGAACATGACAGGACAAAGAATCTTTACACCAGCATACAGGAAATACTAAGAGAGCTGCTTACAACTTCTGAATAGAGAGAATAAAATGACAATTGAAAGAATTCACAGATCTCCTCCAGGAAAAAAAAAATTTTTTTAAACCTGTGATTGCAAACTCCAAGACACATAGTGGTTAAACCTGACAATTCTATTCAATAACCAGTTCTGCAAGTTGTCAAATACAAAGAAAAAGAAATTCAAATAACACAAGACTATTCTAAACCTGCCAAAAATAGGAGGGAATAGAAAAACATATTCTGAAGAGCAATGGAACTCAAGGTGACCTATACTGCAAATCTGAGCTTATACATGAAAAAGATACATGCGTAATAATAAAGAAGCATCTGAAACATTTTGAGAAAGAAAACCAGAACTAATGAGCTTATTTGCTTCTGGAACACCCTAGACAACAGAAATGCAGGAAGAATAAATAAATGCAGAAGCCAGGATAGAAATAGCAACAGAGTAATAACAGAAAGAGTAGTAAAAATAATTTCCCCCCAAATATACACAAGGAAACAAAAAGGAAGGTGAAAGCTTGGTGTTGATAACAGTAGAGGCAGAAATGGGGCATTATACATGGAGCCTGGCAATACCCTGCTATAGGTATGAGAATCTATGTTTGTTTTTTTTTTGTGGGACTTCATTGCAATATGGGAAGGCATATAAAAAAGGGAAGAGAGGAATAAGAAGGATAGATAGCTAGATAGATGGATGGATGGATGGATGGATGGATGGATAGATAGATAGATAGATAGATAGATAGATGGATGGATGGATAGATGGATGGATAGATGGCTGGATAGATAGATAGATAGATAGATAGATAGATAGATAGATAGATAGATAGATAGATGGATGGATGGATGGATAGAAATGTATGATGTGCCAATGAGGGGAAAGTGATCACTCTGGTCTCAGAAAGAGAATAAGATATAAGAAAACAGAAGAGGAGAGGGAGAAAAATTGAAAAGACAGGGAAAGGGAGGAAGTCTTTCTTTGTGGTGGGAAGGAGTACTACTGATGAATGTTCCTATCAGTGAAGAGACATGATATGTAAAAGGCAATAGGCACCTTGTGCTTAGCATGGTCTGAGGAATTTGGTCTTTGAAAAATCTACTTGTCCTTCCTCTGGAGAGGAGGAGTTGGAATTCCTGGGAGCAACTGGCAATTGGGAGGAGTGGGAGAGCACAGACCAATGGAGGAAATTTTTAGGTAACTAAGGAAAGAAGAGGTATAGATTAATGGTAGATTTCATAATCAAGGATGTGATGGAGGGAGGGACCCTACCATGGGGCAATATCCTCTCTGACATATGAATTAATTGACATTGTCCTAGAAGTAAGGCATAATGGAAAAGGAGAATCCATGGAGCAAGCTTCACAAGGCAATGGAACCACCTACAGGGGAGAACTTTGAATGAATTTCTTGGACACTTTGATTGCATAAGAAATACCAAGAAAAGGAAAAGACCACATAATGATAGAGATTATGAATCAGAGAGCACAGGTCTAGAATAGAAAAAGATGTTGGATAATGAAGAGTGAGAAAAATTCTCTTTGTAAAGGGGTTTAAAAATGAAATTTAAAAAACTAATGAGGAGAGCTAGATGAAAGAGGAGAAGAAGGGAAGATGTGTTTAACTGAGAGAAAAAAAGGGGAAGGAAAGAATTATATAATTACATAAAAGCAAGAAAAAAGAATGAATAAGTAAAGCTTCAAAAGGAAAAGGGTAGCATAGAGATGAGGGAATTAGAAGTGAGGGGAAGAGTGACAGTGGGAACAGAGCCACCTTGAAAAATTATATTATTATATTATATAAATATATGATATTAAAATTATATTGAGCGAACTGAGGGAACATAGTATTATGCTTACCAACGAAGGCAAAAAATCATAACTTCTCCTTCCACCAAAAAAAAACAACCCATAATAGAGACACATGGAGGAAAAATATCAACCTAATTCTCATAACTTTAAATGTGACTGGGTTAAATGAGGCAATTAAATGAAAAAGTGACATTAGATTAAAAAAACCAAAACTCTACAGTCACATGCAAGAAAAAAAATGGAAAAACATAGACAGGCATACAAAAATAAATGAGAAAATGGAAAAAAGATTGCTATACATCAAAAAAGCAAAAGTTGGAATGAAATTATCTGGCAAAGCAAAAACAAACATTCAAAAATAAAAAGGGATAAACAAGGAAACTGTATTCAACTTAAAGGAATCATAAACAACAAACCAATATCAATAATAAGTTTATATGAGGGGCAGCTAAATGGTTCAGTGGACTAAGAGCCACGCCTAGAGATGGGAGGTTCTGCATTCAAATTTGACCTCAGACACTTCCTAACTGTGATCCTGGGCAAGTCACTTAATCTCCATTGCCTAACCCTTATGCTGTACTGCTTTGGAACCAATATACAGTATTGATTCTAAGATGGAAGGTAAGGGATTTTAATAATAATACAATAATAAACTTCTATGCTTCAAATGTCTTAGTGTCCTAATTCAAAAAGGAAACATTTTCTGAGTTACAAGAAGATATAAACATTAACACAAAAATGATAAGAAGAAAAGATAATAAGAAAGAGTTATTAAAGCACTTTTTAGGGTAGCTTAATCATTCTGAAAGACAAATTCTCCTCTGTAACTCATAGCTCCTCAGATCATTTTCTACCCTGGTTAGGACTTCAATATCCACTATGCCAAGTTTCTTCCCCCACTTTCAGCTTCTTTTTCCATGTTGCCTTTTCCCATTGGATTGTAAGCTCTTGATCCTCAGAGCTTAGTACAGTGCTTGGCACATAATAGGCACTTACATGTTTATTGATTACCAAAACATCAATCTCAATGAACAAAACTGGAAAGTTAACGGGGCCCTAGTAGCTCCATGTTTTCTGCTTCCTCTGCTGGGTGGTATAAACATCTTTCTTGGAAAGGAGAAGGGAGAAAAGCTAGAAATATGTATAATGTCTCCTTGAGAGGCATATGAAAATATGTCATGCTACAGGCATGGGATCAGTCTTATTGGACTGTAAAAAGCTCTTTCTGATGAAATGCATTGGTGAAGTCTCTGTATCCAATATGGAGCAAAGTCTCCATCTTTTGGCAATTTGTGTGAATAGCACTTATTTGGAAATAAGTCAGTAAAATGTCCATAAGGCATCATAGATCCTGCCTACAACTATAACTGCAGCCTATTATCATACTATACTAATACTAGAGAAAGAATTTAAATCAAAATCTTATTACTTCAATAATTATTTCTGTCATTTCTAATGGCATGTATTTAATAAACTCTAATGAAAAACTTTGTCCTCAGTTAAAGAATTTCAACCTGATGAGGGCAGTAGTAGCATTTTTGGAAACCTTTAAATCAACCCCATTGGCATACTATGGGGATCATTAGACTTACTTCCTAATTTTGCTTTTGTTGCGTACTAGCTACATGACCATGAGTAATTCATCTTATCTCTCTAAGTTTCAGCTTCCTTATCTCTATAAAGGGAATAATAACATTTCCCTTTTGGGGAGAGTCTTTTGTTTCTACTCTTGGTTCTTTAACACTTTCATAGGATTCAGCCTGACTTTCATTTATATTTGAAAAATCTAGAAAATGTCTCCATTCGTGGAATTGATTATGGTTTGGTAAAGGGTTATTTGTTCCACAGGGGTTTTTGTGGTGTTTTCATCAGTTTGTTATGGATTAATCTTCTTCCTTTCCTGGCTAGGAAGCATCTCAGGGGTAATGTGCTCAGTGTTTTATTCCGATTGTAGGGAGTTTTGTTAGGATAATTTCGAAATCGTATATTGTCCATTTTTCATTTCAAAAAGTGTTCATTAAGACTGCTATTGCATTAGCTCTTATATTTGTGTTCTGAGCACCGACTTTTGATTTAAGGATGGAGAAAACTTTCTTGACATATATAGCCACAGCTTTCTCTTTGAGAGCCTTATGCTCTATATATCTTTCCCCTAAGAAAACAAAGAATTCCTAATTATCACCTTCATCTATTAGTTGACTTCTGAAGTCAAATTCAAAGCTTTAAATTTCTACTGTTTCTAGTGTGCACTAAGAATTTTATACTTATCAAGTTCAAATGATATTTTGATAACATTGAGAAAGATTCCATGGATATGGTATTATGATACTATTATATTAATAACTATATTATTATACTATGTATTCATGGCTTAGTATCCTCTCGATCTGTTGTAATAAATATGGGTAGTATTTATTGTTGTAATTATTCATCTAGCATATAGGGGATGTTCATGGAAGACTTGTACCTCCAGTGTGAGCGCTTGTCAAAGAAACTTTTTCAAATGATCATTTGTTTATATGAGCATATGATTTGGGGTTTGGGTTTTAAAAGATTATTCTCCTACAAAAATTAATAATATGGAAATAGGTACAAGTGATAACACATGTATAACCCAGTGGAATTGCTTTTCAGCTCTGGGAGAGGGGAGGGAAGAGAGGAGGGAGAGAACAGGAATCATGTAATCATGGAAAAATATTTAAAAATAAATTAAAAAAATAAAATAATGGGAAGCTCTCAAACAACAACAACAACAGCGAAACAAAGAAATCTTTTCAGGGTTGTTTTCCTTTTACTGTCTACTTGCTACCCAGCTCTCATCTGTGACTCCAAGAAACTATAGCATGTACTGCAGCCAAACTCCAGAAAACCATCTGAGCAAATGGGCTAAATCAAGTTAAGGATAACAGATAGGCCACAAGCCCATCAATAAATTAGCAGGATGTCTACCCCAAGCATGTGAAGATTTCCTCCAGTAGAATGGGCAGACCAAGAACAATTTGTTCCAGTGACCATGATGGCCACTAAAGCAGGTACTTGGGACTTGGTCAGACATTGAAGATTCTATGGTCACCCACTGCATCCTGAGAGCCATTGCCAGTCATCCTGACTTTTGTCTTGCCACTGGGCTTTGATGACTCTAGAATACAGACTGAGGCTGATGACTGTGCAATTCTGCCTCACAATCTAATTCACAAGTAAGTGTATGAGGCAAGATTTTAAGGTCTTTAAAAGAGTTGTGAGATGAGGAGAAAGAGAGATGACAAATAACTTCAGTTTTTTCTTAGTGGATTATGATGAAAGATCTTCCTTTGAGAAAGTGGGGAAAAGGAATATGGTGGACAAATTAAGGAGAAATGAAAATATTTAGACCATCTGCTGTAATGAGTAGGATAAAAAACTGATTGTACATGAGATAGTATCATAATACTATTGAAAATCTAGTAGTAGGTAGTCTCAATGTATCTTTATTTTTCAACTGTATTTCCAATGCCTTACACATAATAGATGCTCACTGATTATTTATTGAAGTATTACCAAACTTCCTGTCTCTACCTCTTCTCTTTGCCGTGTCCTAATATAAACCTCTGTGTTGGAGAGTTTCCATGATAGTAACCTGCATATCCAAAGCAAATAAAGACAAATTTAATTTTCATTAATGTGTTTCCTTTGGCCGGGAAGAGAGGAAAGTAAAAGGTTTAGGAATGCCAAGGAGAGAATTAGCCAGTTAAAAAAAAAAAACGAACTCTCCAATCAGATTTTATTTACTAGATCACTATGGGAGGTCAGTAAGTCCAGACTACTGTATTTGGTAGCTCATTACCTCAAATATAAGTAAACAAAAAAGCCACTTCCATTATAAATAGGGTTTAGAGAACACCCAAACTTTCTTCTAGATACAGGGACACTAGTTTAGTATCATCCCTACCTTCTGTCCCCCACCCACCCACTATTTTATTTCCTTTGCTTCCTGTGGCTACTAAGTCTAAGTCAATACACAATTTAAAAAATCCTGAATTCAGGATGCAGCATTCCCTCAGGAATCTTTGAGATTATTTGATATTCATAACATTTAAAAATAATAACTGAGCTTTCATATAGTTTTCAGTGTTGCAAACACTTAATGGTTTTGTAAGGGGGGATGTACATGTACCAAATCTATCAAATGACTCAGCTGATGCAACTTCTCTACCAAGAGGATGCTGGAAAGCCACTATTCAGGAAAGTCATGATGACTTATGGGAGAGGTGTTTGGAAGAGTTCTGAAAACATAGATGTTGTCACTAGTTCTGGGTAGCTAAAGAAATGATTGAGAGGAACTTCTTTTTTTGATTGACAGAACTAAACATCATCAGAAAGCAGCTTTAGTTGTTTCTTTTCTTGATTCATAGCCCGAGTAGTTTCATGATTTTTTTTGCTCATGGTGTCCAGTGAGAGATAGATCATGCTTTAGTGATCTCTACTCCTTTGAGGCCATATGGCCCCCAGGAAATGAAACTTCAATACTAGGAGGCAAAGAGAATGAAGCCTTTGTGATTTTATGAGT
Source organism: Monodelphis domestica (assembly GCF_027887165.1). Taxonomy (NCBI): domain Eukaryota; kingdom Metazoa; phylum Chordata; class Mammalia; order Didelphimorphia; family Didelphidae; genus Monodelphis; species Monodelphis domestica. The sequence continues at coordinate 266,282,258 of NC_077232.1, read as the reverse complement.
TTGAGGAGTTGAGAATCTGTGATTGGGAATTGAGCAAGAGGAAGTTAAAAGAAGCAGTATGACATAAGCAAGTTTTATTTATTATAGATAGTTCCATGATAGAGCTCAGAAGATTACTGAATGGGAATAGAAATAATGTTTATTTCTCAGCTGCTTATAGCACTTTTACAAAAATTGAGCATATATTATCACATTCAGTCAATGGGCACTTTTATTTATTTTGTGCTAGATATTTTATTAAACTCTATTATTAATTAAACAGTACTAAACTCTGGGGATGCAAATATAAACAAAAAGTAACACAGTCCTGACCTAAAGGAATGTACATCACAATGAGAAAGATAACACATAAAGGCAAGCTGAAAGTGAGAAGGGAAGAAGATAACTAGATGGGGCATGATGGAGAAGTCCAAAGGAGTGTATCATAAGAAATTAATAACTACCAGGACTGGGCATTAAATGGAAATTCTGAGAGAATCCATCCAATCAGAGGCAGGGGCTCCAGGCGTAGGGGGTACTTTAAGTTCTAGGCTAAAGTGGTCTTCCAGAATAAAAAGGTTTCTGGAGCAAGATGAAAAATTCCAGAGGAATATAACGTGATGGAAAATGAAGAGGGGTCTAGCCCATGTGCCTTCCTTTAAGTAGAGGTTCTGAGAGAAGACTTCATAAGTAAAATAATCTCATCGACATATTTAGAAAAGAATAGTTATTAAATATCCTTTATTGACTACATCTATTATATTCAATAATAATATTCAATAAAAAGTTCTTTATTAAAGAGTTAAAATGGATGAAATATTAAATATACTAACTAAACCTAAAGAATTAGGGTATCAAGTAACAAATAATAAAAATAGTTAATTAATTTCATCAAAGTAAATGACAACAATGAATCACCTTCCCAAAATTTGTGGACTGAAGCCAAAATAATTGTTAAGATAGGGGCAGCTGTTTCTTCATTTCTTTCACCTACACTTTCATTTCAGTCACCTACACTTGAAACCAAAGTGCCATCCTCAACTCTTCACTCACTAATCACCCTTCATATCCAATTAGTTGCCAAGTCATGTCGCTTCTCTCCACTGACACCTCATCCACATCACCTTACACCTGATGAGGCAATAATAATCTTTTGGTTGGGTTCTTTCCTTCAAGTCTCTTTCCCACTTTGATATATCTTCCATCCAGCTGTCAAAAATGATGTTCTTACATCTCAGATTTGACCATGTCATTGTCTCTCACCTCTCCCATTCAATAAACTCCAGTCGCTCTGTATTCTTTTTCATAAACAAGTATAAAATCACCTGTCTTTTAAAGCAATTCATTACCTGACACCTTCCTGCCTTTCCAGTCTTATAAAACCCCAATTACCTCTACATATTCTATGAGCCAGTGTTGCTGGCCTTCATTCTGTTCTTGGAACTCAATACTTTTCAGACTCCAAACATTTTTACTGGCTATTCCCTGTCTGGAAAATTCTTCCTCCTCTTCTCTACCTACTCACTTCTTTGGCTTTTTATAAATCTCAGTTAAATTGTTACTTTTGAAAAAAATTATTATTTCTTTATGAAATTCATTTTTTATTTTGAGTTCTAAATTCTCTCTCTCTTTCATGCCTCCCTTACATGTTGAAAAGTCAAGAAATGTAATATAAATAATACATGTAAAATCATGCAAAACATAATTCCATATTGGCTATTGCAAAAAAGAGCAAGAAAAATAAAGCTAACAAATTATGCTTTAATCTGCATTTAGACTCCATCAGTTCTTCTCTAGAGGTAAATAACATTTTTATCAAAGTCCTCTGGAATTGTTTCAAATTATTGTTTTGCTGAGAATATCTGTCATGCATAGTTGATCACTATCCAAGATTGCTATTACTGTGTACAATATTCTCCTGGTTCTGCTCATTTCACTTTGCATCAGTTCATAAAAGTTGTCCCCAGTTTTTCTGAAACCATCCTGCATGTCATTTTAAAATAACACAATGGTAATCCATCACAATCATACGCCACAATTTGTTCATTCATCTCCTAATTGATGGGCTTCCTATTAAAATTTCAAATACTTGGCCACCACAGAAAGAGCTGCTATAAATATTTTCCTTTTTTCCCCTTTCCTTTGATCTCTTTGGGAAATAGACCTAGTAGGGGTATTGCTGGATCAAAGGGTATACAGAGTTTTATAGCCCTTTGGTAATAGTTACAAATTGCCCTTCTGTCTGAATGGATCACTTTTCAACTCCACCAACAGTACATTAGTGTCAAGGTTTTTCCACATTCATTTGTCATTTTCCTTTTCTGTCATGATTGTTTTAATTTGTATTTCTTTAATAAATACTGACAGAGCATTTTATATGTCTACAGATAACTTTGATTTCTTTTTTTGAAAGCTAGCTGTTCATATTTTTTGACTATTTATCATTTGGAAAATGACTCATTCTTACAAATTGAGTCAGTTCTCTATCTGCTTGAAAAAATGAGACTTTTATCAAAGAAACTGGCTGCAAAAAATATTTTCCCTAGCTTTCTGTTTTCCTTCTAATCTTGGTTGCATTGTTTTTGCTTGTGCAAATCCTTTTTAAAATTAATGTAATCAGAATTATCTAGTTTTCTTTCTTTGAAAAAAGCTTCCTTCTATATCTCCTGTTTGGTCATAAATTCTTCTCTTATTATAGATGTGCTGGGTAAATAAATTACTACTTTCTGAAATAATCCTTTCTCAGTCCTTTTTTAATTTAATGTCTTCCCTCTAAGACTACTCCCAATTTATCCTGTACATTGGTACCTTGATAAATAAGCAACTTAAATCACAAGCAATGTGAGATACAAGCAGTTATGATCAGAACTTTTTGCTTTAAGTTACGAGCAGATATTTGTATCATGAGCTTCCACCACCCTTCCACTAAATAAACTGCCAAACGTTTGGTTTCACAAGTTATACAAGGCTGTCTCATAGAGTTCAGTGTTTATCTGATTGTGTGAGCATCTATATTGAATTGCTTTTGCTTTCTTCTTTATTTTTGTCTTTATTATCAATTATTTTGGCAAATTTCTTAACTTTTAACCATAGGTCTTAACGACTGAGGAATTGAAGGAGTTATAGCAACATACAGAGGTTTTGCAGGAAGTTAGTGGGGAGGAGTCCACAGTGGATGAGATAATCAGTACAAGTGAGATAAGGAAATGATGGGGATTTAGGAATAAATTAAACAGTTTATTGAAAAGACACATCCAGAAAAAGTTGCAACAGGTCATGCGTTGGAGCTGTGTAATGACACTTGTTTCACACATTATTGAAATGTTCTGAAAGGGAGGAAGAAACAAACTTTCATGGAAAGGTTTTTGTTGAAACGTCCTCTAAGTGAAATTGAGGCAAGTGTGGCAAAACAGCCAAAATTCAGTGAAGAAAATGATAATAATTTAGTAAAGTTAAAAAATAGCAATTAAGTTTAGTCATAAAGTTATATATCATAAGTAATATGTAAGGTCATTTTTGTATTTAAATGTATTATTATGTGTGTAGAGAGTAAGTTATATTAAGTGATAGCACAGGACATGGAAACCTTCTGGGCCAGCATCTTTGCCTGACTTTGAAGGTAAACATTTCATAAGCAAGTTTATTCCTTTACATTCTTTCTTATTATCTATAAATATATTTATTATTTATAAAGTACATTTTCTTATTTAAAAGCATATTAAAAATGTGTGTTTTTTTGGGGCCGGAATGGGTTAATTGCATTTTTATTCATTTAAATGGGGAAGTTCAATTCAACCCATGAGCAAATTAAGTTACAAGCTTGGCCATGGATCAAATTAAACTCGTGTGTTAAGGTATCATTGTATATGTCTTGTTCGTGGGCTGTGAGGTGACACAGTAGATAGAGCACTAGGCTCATTTTCATGAGTTCAGATCCAGCCTCAGACCCTAGCTTGTGACCTTGAACAAGTCATTTAACTTTGGCCCTCATCTGTGAAATGAGCTGAAGGAAATAACAAACTACCACAATATCTTTGCCAAGAAAACCCCAAATGAAGAGCTGGGCATGACTGAACCCAGTGAACAGCAACAAAACATATCAAGAACAAAACCAAAATAATGGCAAAAATGTCTTGTTCAGAAATAATAATCTAAATATTGTCTTCCCCATTAGACTGTAAGCCCTTGAGGACAGGGACTACTTGGGGCTTTCTTTATATCCCCATGGGGTAGCACCATGTCTGGCACATAGCACATGCTTTATTAATTTTTGTTGACTTAACCTGACTTCCTATTTACAGAGTGTATTGCTGCAAAAAGGAGAAAGGGCGAGAGAACATTCTTTAGTCATTATGACCAAAGCAGCACAAAAACCCATATCAGTGTCATGCCCTTTGTCCCTCCCCAAATGCTCAGGTATTTTATCTTAGTTAGTCAATGAACCTTGAATATGGTATGGCTGCTAAAATAATAAGCATTATGTGTTATAATATTATTGTCATAATCTATTATTTGGACTTAATGAAGCCTTTTCCTCACAAAAACCCTATGAGAGCATGAGGATAAATATCAACTCCATTTTACAAAGAAGAAAACTGAAGATGAGATGAGTGAAATGACTGGTGCATGGTCAAATATCTAGTAAGTGTAGGAATAATATCTCAAACCCAAGCTCTGAACTTCATGCCTGGATAGGGATGGAGGGGGTAGCAGTGGGGAGGAATATGATCATAGGCTGCTGAAATAGAAATATTTTCCAGAGACTTTAAATAAAACTGGCTGCTTAAACATGGACTGGCCAGCTCCAAACAACTATTCTAGCAAAAAAAACAAAAAAACAAAAAAAAAACCCAAACCCTTGAAATTGGCCCAGACAGAATTATAAGAAACTAGAGCGAGAGATTTCTTCCATACCAAAACTTCACAAGTAGATGATCATTAGACCACAGGCAAAGTTGTACACCAGCAAAGCCAAGATTAGCAGAGGCAAACTGGTCATCTCCCAGCTCAACCAGAGACAGTCAGCCTTAAAGTCTCTTTGTCCCACGGCAGTATTATATGAAGCTTCCTCCAGAAAGTCCCAGGGTGGTTAGAAATTGTCTGGATGATCAGTAACCCACAGTGGAAATCTTGGAAGCCACCAGAAGGGGCTGTGATGAGTACAATGTAGCAATAGTCAGACTAAGGCAACCTGAGGAATCTAGGACCTTGAAGGTCCCTAGCACTCTGTCTTGAGATGCCCTAGAGGACTCTGAAGATCCTGAATGATGAACCTGAGATCCAAAGGGTCTTATCTCTGGAGGCACAGGAACCCAAGTGACCCAGGGGGAGATCAAGCTGTTTTCTACTATCCCACTCATTCATAAGGACAGGAGACAAATTCTGGCCCTAGCACAAAACTCTATTTCAAGAAATAAAGCTATCAAGATGGGTGAACCAAAGGAAA